>NC_090892.1:21833550-21853550 GCF_036669925.1 Montipora capricornis | reverse complement strand
ATGACCTTATCAATTAAGTCTGCCAGCAACAGAACGCTCCTCTGGTTAATAAGTTAACTCATTGAATAAATTTTACAAAGCTGGGACCACTGGTTGCCCGTAAAATATTATTGTTCAGTTTGATGATCAATGTACACAACTCTTGCTCACCCATTTTCAAAAACTTACAGTTAGATTAAGTTGTTTTTACTAAGTCACTTCCTCTTGGTACCATTTCATAAATATATTAAAGTTTACAAAGTGTCCCTCCCCTCCCCCCCCCCCCCCAAAAAAAAATCCCTGAACAATTTAGTTCAGTTTAGCTATAACAATTAACATTATGCACTTTAACTCTTCCATGTGCAAAATCTATATGGGTTGCACACGAATAATTTGTATACTGTTGTTATTATTATTATTATTATTATTATTATTATTATTATTATTATTATTATTATTAATTACAACATTAAAGGAAGTGTATTCCAATTTTATTATCTTATTTACAAGCATTTTAAAGGAAGTACAAATTGATTTTGAAAGTCATTATACCTAGTAAAAATTGTGTGAAGTGCTTAATTAAAATCATTTCATTTTTAAAACATTTGTGAATGTAATCTATATTGTGAATACATTTAAGTTATCAACTATCTCAGACAACAAAGAACAAGAACATTATATTCTTAACTATACATAGCACCCAATCTACAGAACGGGATATCCATTAATATTCAGTTGCAATATTTAGACTGATACTCAAGCAATACTGGAGTGCAATAATTACCAGCGAGTAAGGAAATCAGTACTGAGCAAAATAGTGTTCAAAAATTGCTTTTTTTTAAATAGGATTTTAGATGTGCTGTCTCGATCATAAAGAGAAAGGTCATTCAAAAAGTATTTTCCAATAATGGCTAGGCAGAATTTTCTTATATATATTTGTTATAGCATGAAGAAATAAATGTTGCAAAGATGAATCCTAAGTTGAATAATTATGTTTCTCAGAAACCAGTAATATGAAAAAAAATTACATGGCTTATCACCGCAAAGATAATCATGTATAAATAAATGTGTACATTTTAGCAATAATTACTACCCCGCAATATGCAACCATATAGTAAATATGGGTAAATAAGTGAATAATAGATATTGATTAGACAATATTTACTGATATAATGCTTAACCTTAATTATGACGTTAGTACACTTACTAACTTTGTTACAAATATAATGAATACGATCATGCCAGAAAAGGTGAGGGCCAATATAGATATCATACCCAAGTATCTTAAGATTGAAACTTGTTCAAGGCATTGACCAGCTAAAGTTAATGAAGAAAGTAAGTTGAAAATTACTTTCTGATTTGGATTGAAGATATTTAGATTTCTTTAAATTTTAAGTTAATAAATACTTGGTAGTTCAGAGCTAAAGTGAATGCCTAATTGAAGCCATCTCTGAGAGGTTCAAAATAGTTTAAATCAAAATGAAGTACAAGCTTACTACAATTTTCTCCAGCCATAAGCACAAAAAATAGGTAATTTTTCCCGAAAAACCAGCGAATTCAAAAGGCTCAGACAAATCGGAAATAACAATAGCTTGCATGTACAGTATCTACCCTCCGATTTTAATCCATGGCGATTTAGTAAATCCTCCACACACGTTGCTAATTGTAACTAGTAGTTAAAATTTAGGAACTGTTGAAGGGTAGGACGTTAATAACGCCGGAATTTCTATAAGGTTTCTGTGGACAAGAAGGAAGGCAAAATGCATTAATTTTTAAAAGGACATTTAATAGGCTGCGCTAGGTTATGCTGGCATGACATTATGTACAAAACAAAAGGGATAGCGAATTCATCTCAACTAAGCAGACTTGACAGCACGGTCTCGGCTGAGCAACCACCTCAATCGATCTATGATAACATCCAGCAACATTTTAACTCGGAAATCCGGCCAAATCAATTGTGCATGAAGTCACGGACGAAAAATCGCGAGAGACAGACAAAAGATATCAGCCTCTACCACTGAGATACCGCTATTCCGAAAGACGAAAAGGTGTACACGTCGCTGCTGCTATAAAAATCCTTAGCCTGAAGCAAGTACTTTGGCCGCCATATTTTGTTTGTTATTACTCGCGCGCGTGTGTGAAAAAACCCGGGTACAAGCAAAACCATCAACCAATCACACAAAAGTCTCCTTGCCGGACCACCAGATCAGGAGAAATGGAACGACATTTTTGATCCAAAGTTCCAACCCGACCGAAGCGTTCCATTTACGTTTCGACCGAAATTCCGGTTACATCACAGTGAAGTGGGACTGGGAACCCTTGGAAATGGGACCTTTGTAGTATGCGCAGGAAATCACGGGTTGTGGAGATGCAAGAAGTTCAAAAGACTAAGTTATGCCAAAAGAAAGAAATTGTCGTTAGACAATCGGACTCTGCTCTAGATGCTTTGCAAAGGGAAATTTCAAGAAAAGATCCCCAAAGGTGAATTTCAGATGTCAGGTTCGAGGATGCAGCCAAGATGGACATCACACTTTGTTGCACCCATCCACTAAGGGAAAACGAAAGTCAAAGTGAGGCTGTGAGGAGTGAATGAAGGCCAGCTAACACCCCCGTTGATTGGCATAATGCATTGCGTGTTGAGAACCAAGAGCGGGAGAACAGTCTAGAAAATAGGACTGAGAACGAGAAGGCATCAATTATTGTTGCAACTGGGGCCGGCGAGAAGCGAATTTCCTTGGGTGTCATTCCAGTCGAAGTGAAGGCTAAAGAAAGCGAAGAAGTGAGAGACAGTGGGAGCCAGATCACTTTGTGTAAAGAGGAGCTGCGTGAATCCCTTGGAATGGAAAGGTCAAGGTCATGTTTTGAGCTAACAGGATCTGCAGCCGTGGAGGACGGATGGTGGACTTAATTGTTATGTCTTTGACCGAGAGTGTTTGTGAGGAGCTATTGAAGGTTCGGACCGGTGTAGAGATCCCTGTGTCTGAAAGTGTCTGTAAGAGTGATATCATGGCCTAACCTCATTTAAAGGGCATAGATTTGAGTTAAATAAGTGAGGCTAACGTTGGATTGATTATAGGCTTGAAGGAGAACCCAAGGCTGTTCGCCCCTTTAGAGTATAGAGCTGGAGGCAGAAGTGAACCTGTTGCAGTAAGATATTTCTTAGGTTGAACTGTGGTGGGTGTCATAAATGGAAAGAGAAGCGCAGACTGTTGCTCAGTGAATCGTGTAAGTCTTGCAGATGAGGAGTTCATCGGTGTTGAAAAATCCCTTGGAGTCAATGCGGTTGGCGCAGAATACACAGTCTTAGATCAGGATGGACCGGAAATTTAGAACGAGGCCTTAAAGACGCAGTTGGAAAAGCTTTGGAAGACAGACTTTGAAGATACTATAAAGCCTGGTTCTGATTCGATCGTCCGGTCGAAGCGATCGAGGTCGTCTCAGCCGCCCGGCTCGTTTACGATCGTCTGGGTGGTGTTTCCATATAATCTTTCCGATCTCCTCTGAACATTATTTCAAATGAATGGGGCGATCGGAACGATCCGAACGATCATATGGAAACCAGGCTTAAGAGAGCACTTGAGATTACGGAGAAATGAATAGTTTGAAACGGATCGATGGACACTATCAAGTAGCCTTGTTATGGCTATGCGACCCTCCATTTCTCCCTAATAATCGTAAGATGGCTGAGGGGAGATGTGCCCTGTTAAAGAAGAGGCTGCAAAGTGACAGTGATTTTCTTGTAGAGTACACCACTGTTATGAACGATTTTATAGATAAGAGAACAGGTGCCAAAGGAAAAACTGAAAGCTGAAGGGAAGACAATGCCGTACCTCCCACATCGCCCAGTGAGAAACCCTCTTAAGAAAAATCGTCAACGGGTAGTGTTTGATTGGGTTGCAAAGTATCAGGAAACGTCGCTTAACCAACAGTTGACGCACGGCCCGGATCTAAAAAAAATGGTTTAATTGATGTGCTAAGTCGTTTTCGACAGGAAAAGTATGCAGTAGTGGCAGATATTGAAGGATATTCATGGAGTTGTCAGTAGAGCCCAGTCAGGTAGACGCGTTCATGTATTTGTTTTGGCCGAACGGAGATTTGTCTAAGGAGCTTGTTGAGTACCGGATGTTGAAACATCTCTTTGGGGCCACATCTTCACCGTGTGTCGCTAATCTTTGTTTGAAGAAAACGATGCCTCTTTATGATGGTGATGACCCTGTAGTGACCGACGCTGTTGACCGCAACATGTATGTTGACGACTTAATAAAATCAGTTGACACAGAAGAGGATGATATCTTCTTGGTTGAGAATCTGCGTAGGCTGCTGGAGAAGGGTGGTTTCCACCTTACTAAGTGGTACAGCAACAGAAAAAAAATCAAATATGGAATCCTTACCGGAGTCAGAGAGACCTAAATATATTTTCAATGTAGAAATGGAGCGACTTTCACGATACAAAACGCCTTTGGGTTGAAGTGGAACATAAACGATAATAAGTTCGTGTGGGACGTTTTGGAGACGTTCCAGAATTTGGTGCGTGAGAAGCCATTAAATAAGCGTGGTATGCTTTTCGTGGAATAGAGCTTGTTTGATCCGCTTGGATGACTCGCGCAATTTACATTGAAAGCCAATTTGCTGTTGCAGTTACTAACCAGAGAGACTGTGGGTTGGGATGAGTTACTTCCTGAAGAAGAGAGAGAACAGTGGGTCAAAAGGCTTGAGAATGGGCCAAAGCTCAGCGAGATACAGATGGATAGTTGTTACAAGCCGAAGGGATTCGGTAACGCTTCAGTTGTCCATATTTACATGTTCTCTGACACTTCTAGAGTAAGATATGCGTCGGTGGGATATCTGCGTATGGTGAATGCCAACGGTGTCATCCATGCTGCATTCGTGATTGGGAAAGCAGAGGTTAGCACCTTTGAAAGAAGTCTCTATTCCGAGACTTGAGCTGGCGGCGGTAGCATTGACAATAACGTTAAGAGCTGCTATCAAGATGGAGGGGGATCGGGACGTACAGGAAGTGTACTACTGGGCAGATTCATTGTCGGCTTTGAAATGCATCAATAACCAAAAGAAACGCCTTCACACCTTTGATTCCAGCTGTTTGTCAGTAATACACGATGGTTCTTCGCCGCGTCAATGGCGACATGTAAACAGGGACATCAATCCTGCGGAGGATGGTTCGAAAGGAATGAAACTCGATGCAATGCTTCAAATGATCGGTGGCTCAAAGGACCTGAAATCCTTAGGCGAGAGGAGTCTGAGTGGCCGCAGTCAATCAAAGTTCTAGTTCTCGAAGAAGATGATGCTGCGGTTAGGAAGGAGCTTCAGATCTACGCGATGGTTGAAAGTCGGGACAATCTGCAAGAGATCACAGCGTATTATTTCAGTTGATGGAAGTATAAGTTTTCTGTGGCGTGGCTGACACGGTATAAGCGTTATCTCATGAGAAAGGTTGCTCAGAGAAAGCACATTGCAGTACATCCGGCGTAACATGACAGGGTTCTTCAAGGTTGGCGAGCTTAAGGAAGCTGAAAACGAGATTCTAAATAATGTTCAACGCAAAGAGTTTCCAGATATGATGAACATAAGATCGTCTTCAGTGAAATGTGAAGACAAGGCATGTGTATTGCTGATGAAGAAAGCTGGAGTGCCCGTGAGCAAGTTGCATCCAGTTACGGATAGATGGATTGTTGCGTGCTGGAAGTAGGATTGGTAAAGCGCCTTTGAGTTATGAGAATTAGGAACCATCCCGTGACATTGCCTAACAAGAGTGTGATAACTCTGATAATCAGAGACTGCCACGAGAAAGTTGGGCATTTAGGACAAGAATCGGTTCTTTCGCTATTGAGACAAACGTACTGGGTCATCAAAGGAAGAGCTCCAGTTCGTCGCGATTTTTGTCAGAAAGACGTGCAAAGCCATGTGGGAAGTTGATGGCGCTGTTACCAAATTTATAGGGTCACCCCAGAAGAACCACCATTCTCACAAGTGGCAGTAGATTGCTTCGGCTGCCTCTTTACTTAAGATATGAGCATTATACGTCGAAGTAGCGCATTCCCCAAACACCAACTCTATGATAAATGCGTTGCGTAGATTCGTGAGTGTGCGGAGGTGCCAATTGGAAGTCTGGAGTGACAATGGACAACAATTAACCAGTGATGAGAATGAGATAAAGGAGGCTCGAAAGAATGGGATCTTTGGAAGATACACAATCACTGCGGGCAGAGAAGCATCGAGTGGAAATTCACCGTCGGCAAGCCACAAGCGCATGGTGCAGAGCACAAAGCGTGTTCTGAATACATTGTTACAAGAGCAACTGGTGGCAGTCAAAATGCTCACTACGGTGGTGGCAGAAGCCGTTAGTATCGTCCGCTAACGAGAAGTAGCGAAGACGTAAATGATCCGGAAGCGCTTACCAAATCACCTGTTACATTTACGACCTTCTTGCTGTTTACTGCCCGGCGTCTTTGGAAAAAGAAGTCCCCTACTCGACGAGCAAGGAGGCATGCTTAGCATTTGTCAAATTTGTTATGACAAAGGTGGATGAAAAAATATTTACCGATTCTCCTCGAAACAACGAATAATGGGACTCCTAAAGAGAATCTGAAGGTGGCGGATTTAGTCCTACTTGTAGACATCAATTATCGTCGCCGTGAATGGACGACTGCACTTGCGGTAGAAGTGTTACCTAGCAGAGACGGATAAGTGCGTACAGTTAGATTGAAGAGTGTGTCTACTTTTGCGATTTTTGTGAAGTGGCAGAAGCCCGGGGACATCAAGACAAGCAGTACTGCAGTAAATGTTAAGGTGGATACTCAAGAGTACCCAACGACACATATTTTTTGGAATTTACCTGTTAGTAACCAAAACGTTTTCTTAGTGATTGAGAAGACGTTTTTTTAAATTAATATTTAACTTTCGTGGGAAAAAATACGTTCTTCGTTGCCAGCAAGCTATAAATGTACCACTTGAGCATGCCAGCCAGGATTCATGTTACTCATCGATTTCCCAGCCAGAAAACAGATTCTATGTCGATTTTCCCTGCAATTTTTATTAGTCGCGACTTTTGCCATCCAGGGGATTGTTTCAAACTTTAACGAACATTTCAAAAACTCATTAATGATTCATGAGCCTTACAGCCTATCAAAACACCAATAAAACGTCACGTACATGAGTTTTATATCCTGATAAAATACCCCTCGTTAGTATTCTTTATCTAAAGAATACTAATAAGGCATTACTTGTTTTCTGGTATGCCAATATTCTCCTTTCAAGAGTACTTTTAAGGATGACTCTATTGGTAATTTTAAAAGGAAAACGCCAACATGGCGAGAGATTGTTTTCTAGGATTCTGGGTAGATTTTGGTTCCAGACCCTTGAGTCCAAAACTCTGGATCCAACATGTTCCATTCGTTTGGTCACCTCTTTCGACACTTTTCAACTGCGTCCAACAATGTTGGATAATGTTGGATCCGTTTGGCCAGGCCTAAATGCGTTAATGAAAAGATATTGGAAATATTCACACACAGAGAAAACAGTTTAATTCAAAATTTAAAAAACTTTGCCCGATTTTATAATGACTAAAAAATTATAATGTCTCCATGGAATAAGGTTTCCCGGATTTGAGCTGTACGCACGGGCGTACGTGCGTATATGGACGATACGCCCCTGTAAACGGCACAGTATATGCAGGTGTCAGCAAGGCACAATCTTCTGTCGAGGGCAGAGGAAATGTCTGATGAATGGCCCAATAAATACAGGTGCCAGTAAGACACAGTCTCTCTTTGACGGCAGAGAAACCTCTGATGTATGGCACAGTGCATGTTAACCTCGTTCCCAGATCTCCCACGGTCATACGGAAGGGAGATCTGGTAAAGTTCGATTTCGAGCATGCTCAGTGCCAGCGAGGCCCGAAATACGGGCTTTTCTATCACTGCGCATGTTCGTATTCTCTGTTGTGAGTTTGGGTGATTTTGCGGAATAAGCATGGATTTCGAGAGTATTCGTGAAGAGATTCTTTTGGGTAGAGGACAAGGAAACCTTAAACTTAAGCCGAAACAGAAAGAAGCGCTACAGGCGATTGTTTTTGAACGGTCGAGATTGTTTAATTGTCGGAGCAACCGCAGAATCAATGAAACGAGCGCCTAGGCTTAATCAATAAACGAGTGCTATTTTCTTCACACGATCTCGTGCAAAGTGCAGTTAGCCAAACCGTAAATTGAAAGCTAAAATGTTAAAGACGGTTTAGGCCTCATCACTGAAACGAACGCTTACATTTAGGCTTAATCAGTATACGAGTGCTATTTTCTTCACACAATCTTGTGAAAAGTGTAGTTAAACAAACCCTGAATTGAAAACGTAAATGTTAAAGAGTGCTTACACCTAATCACTGCAACGAGCGCTGTTTTCTTGACACGATCTCGTGAAAAATGTTGTTAATCTAACCGTAAAATTTACAATTGACCACTACTTAATTCGCGAGTCACGCTTTAAGAACGAAAAATACTGTTTTGAATAAATTACATACTTCAACTTGAATTTATTAGTTTCTGCGTATCGCGTATGATATAGCCAGCTACGCAGGACTTTATTCGAGTGGCAGGGTACGTGGGGCTGTCGTCGGTACCATTTAAATGATTTTCCTCAACTGTAAAGTTTTTCCCGCGTCGGAAAAAACAAAGCTTTCCTCCGCACAACTGGCATTTATTCAAAACAGCACATGCACTTGTGAAAACTAAACCTTCACTGAAGTTCCCCACGAAGTTCCCCATAATTTGTATTCGTTTTTGCATACAGCCACGCATGGTTTTCTTTTTATTTTGAAAAATGTTCTTTTTAAAGACATAAACGATACTGAAATACCCATAGCTATATTCTGTATTTGGGGGTGAAACGTGCCATGTTAAAAATAATTAATTAAATTTAAAGACGGCCGGAAATTTAGCTTTTCTCAAACCGGAAGTCAGGTCGATTACGCATGCGCAGTTGATCTGAGAACGAGCGCGAGGAAGGGTGAGGAAAAACCTTCGATGGAAACAACAGTTCGTGCGGTGACTTTTGCTTGTGAGTGGGTTTTCTTGTCAGCTCATGATATGATGACGTCAGTTACCGGAAGTAACATTTCACTTCCTTAGCAACGCACGAAAAATTCGTCTGTGGGCCCTTAAATTAAATGTTTCAATATCGGCATTTCAATCATTAGGGGAAAAACTGCAAAAATCAAAGGAAAACTAAAAAAGAGCGTGGCGTAGAGGATCGTCAAGTAATTCTCGTAAAGTGAACATAGTATTGCGTTGTCATTTGCCAACAACTTTTCCTCAAACAAAACTAAGAAATGGACACAGGACCAACAAACGGGAATCATTGTTTCCCACTGGAAGTGTCGTCGGCATCCAAAACAACAAGGACAAAATAATTGGGCAATCTTTATATGGCAGTCCTGCATCTTAACTTCTTCGACACTAAAAAAGGGGATTTCGACTTCGAATTGATGAAAGAAACTGGGTAATACAAACTGCAATTCAATTGTTGTGCCTGTCATTGGAGGTGTTGTCGCCAACACCAGATGCAAGCAGGGCTCCCGTTAGTTAGGCAATTTGTATGTTGCAGTCTTGTATTTTAGGTTCATCGACGATAGTCTAAAACTGGAAAAAAGCACTTCGATCTGGTCCAGCTCCTGATCTATCTCTAACACCAAGCTAGGGAAAAGCCCAGGCTCTGATGGCGTTCTTCCAGAAGTAGTTGTACATGGTGTTTAGATGGTTTTACACTTCACTCTCCACCCTCAAAGTCTGCTGGTGGTGCATGGTGTGGCGATTTACACTAGCAAGTCTTTAAAGGAAATTTATTGCCCAGAGGAAATAAATGTATTTATGCTGAGTGTGACTTGCTTAGTTAGTTATTTCCCATTCTGCAGTTTGGGCACTGTTCTGCCATCTAGGATTTTCTCTAGGTCATTCACCATTTGTGCAAGCTAGGCGGAGCCTGATTCAACAGAGTCAAATCAATTTCTTTCACCACGCTCTCTTTTTTTACTTTCTTGTGGATGGCGTGTGTCCCCTCACCTTTACTGGGATCATGTCTTCTAACTATAGCACCGAGCAAAGCCGGTTATCAGTACCAAAAGGGGTCCGGCAGCTCAGTGGCCCTATGGAAAAACTGAATTTGAAAATTTGCGTACGTCGTTGTGGATTTGGATGGCCAATTAGTATCGTCTACCTGCTGGCTGTGTTTAAACGAGCAGCTAAGGGAAATGTAGGACATTGAGATCTCTACATGTATCTCGAGATAAGTTTGAATTAACGCATCACAAGGTGTGGCGCCTAATTACAAATACACTTAGCTCTCATTCTTGCGGACTTGGAATTTAGTATTTTACAACCAAATGAGTAAAAATATACACTACTCAATCAAAAGGGCTAGCCAATTTAAAATAATGTTGAATACATGTAAATTCTGCAGCATAATCACATATAAAGTGATCCACAGGTTTTCCAACACCAATTTACAGAATTCGCTTGAGAAACCTTCCAAGTTACAAGTTTTGTTATTAGGTTTGATCAGGAGGGAGGGGGCGTCTCCAAGGACGCCGTAGGGTCAGTCATCATGCCAGTGTGACGTCACGTCGTGCTTCAGTGGCTTTCAAAATGGTGGTCAAATTTGTTGTCGCAGAGGCGCCAAAAAATCAAGTATTTTTCAGGGATAACGAGGTCAATTTTATTGAGTTTAGCGATGATAGGATTCCTATGTTGATTAAAAAAACCATTAAACGGTACTTATTTGGATTAAACGGTCAGAAGTGTGATGATTTAAAACGAAAACTTTCGGCCTTCGTACAAATCAGGGGAGAAGTATTATCAACTGGTTAGACTTTCGAGGGGCAGTACACAGCAAATTGGACGAGTTCCGAGTCCCGAATAGGAGGTTCATGAAAGTGCATACCAGGCTACAGGTGTGTGTCATTTCAACTCTTAAATGTTGATGGTTCGCCATGTAAATCCCTTCAAAGTTCATCAGACGGCAGCGCGGAAAGAGCAGCTGAAAACTCAAGTCATTGAATTGCCGGTTTCGACCTCGAATTTTCAATCTCTCCGGAGAAAAAAGAGTTTAGTTATTTTTACGGATTGGGAGGTAGGTTCAATCTGGTTCTAGTTCATTTTCTCTGTTGAAATTATTATTATATTCCAAGGGCACAGCTATTGCTTCTGCAACAGTATTCCACAGCCTAGATTCGACTTATTTGACAATATAACAGAGTTGAGGTTCATGAGAATAATCCATCGTTTTGAACAAACAAAATTTCATAGAATTATTATTCCAGTCTTCTGAATTGAACCTGGAATCTGTTCCTTTGTGCATATATAATTTGAAGCTAGCTGTTATTGCGTGGAAGAGACGACGACACAAGTTTATAACTCAACGTTTAATGTCTTCACCTCGTGTGCTTCTCGCTCTACGTTCGATAATACTCTAGACTCGGGTCCAGTCTCCTAACACTTCCCCCCCCCCCCCCCCCCAGTAACATAAACAATTTTACGTTAACAGTGTATGACGAGTATCTTGTGGGTACTTTAACTAGTCGGCCTGAACGTGTCCGTTTTGCAACGACCACACTTTTTCTTGAATACTTTTAATGCTTCGAAGCGATTTTCTTGGCGAGCATTGAACTTTGGTCGCTCAAAGTACATAATATTTCCAGAAAAAGTCGAAAAACGATCAGTCGGATTTTGAGCATGACCTTGAGCAGGATTTTGAGCAGGAGCACCCTTATCTCCTTCGTCAGACATTTTTCACAACGGCAGTAATAAACAGATGCAGAAATTATCAGAATTGCTCGTTCCAGTAGAAAGATGACGATGAAAATTCGCTCGGAATAATCGCTTTTCGCCTCATGATGTCAATTGGAGGAGGTTTGGCGCGAACTGGTTCGGGGACTGTCTTCGCAGAAATGTTTACAGATTTTCCTCCTGAATCCTCCAAACAGGTTTCACAGCAGATTAGAAGTAGTTCAGCAGTAATTTTCTTATTTTCTTCATGCACTCTTGGTGCCATGTTATTGCGTGGAAGAGACGACGACACAAGTTTATAACTCAACGTTTAATGTCTTCACCTCGTGTGCTTCTCGCTCTACGTTCGATAATACTCTAGACTCGGGTCCAGTCTCCTAACACATCCCCCCCCCCCCCCCCCCCACTAACATAAACAATTTTACGTTAACAGTGTATGACGAGTATCTTGTGGGTACTTTAACTAGTCGGCCTGAACGTGT
This sequence comes from Montipora capricornis, assembly GCF_036669925.1. Lineage (NCBI taxonomy): Eukaryota > Metazoa > Cnidaria > Anthozoa > Scleractinia > Acroporidae > Montipora > Montipora capricornis. The sequence goes on along the minus strand of NC_090892.1, from coordinate 21,841,303 downwards.
CCGTTTTGCAACGACCACACTTTTTCTTGAATACTTTTAATGCTTCGAAGCGATTTTCTTGGCGAGCATTGAACTTTGGTCGCTCAAAGTACATAATATTTCCAGAAAAAGTCGAAAAACGATCAGTCGGATTTTGAGCATGACCTTGAGCAGGATTTTGAGCAGGAGCACCCTTATCTCCTTCGTCAGACATTTTTCACAACGGCAGTAATAAACAGATGCAGAAATTATCAGAATTGCTCGTTCCAGTAGAAAGATGACGATGAAAATTCGCTCGGAATAATCGCTTTTCGCCTCATGATGTCAATTGGAGGAGGTTTGGCGCGAACTGGTTCGGGGACTGTCTTCGCAGAAATGTTTACAGATTTTCCTCCTGAATCCTCCAAACAGGTTTCACAGCAGATTAGAAGTAGTTCAGCAGTAATTTTCTTATTTTCTTCATGCATTCTTGGTGCCATGTTATTGCGTGGAAGAGACGACGACACAAGTTTATAACTCAAGGTTAAATGTCTTCACCTCGTGTGCTTCTCGTTCTACATTCCATAATACTCTAGACTCGGGTCCAATCTCCTGACACTAAACTATTGCCTTTGGCTCCATTGAATCCTGATGACAACATCAAGACTATTATTAATGGACAGTGTAAACCGAGGAGGAAGGATGGCACAGTCGGTTAGTGCGCGGTCTTGGTGCAAGAGGTCCTGAGGTCGATTCTCGGGTCTCGCATTCTTGTTTCGACTTCTTTCCGCTTTATGTAGCTTAAGTAGCTTTAAATACCCGTAAAACGGAGCACTGATGGCGAGGGGGAGTAAAATGGGCGCACCGTCGACCTCAGGTTTGTCAGTTGAATTACTGTTACGAGTTATCGACGTTAAATATGGTTGCTTTACTTTTTACTTTATAACACGATATTAATTGCCTTCCTTGCACATTAATGACTGTACAAAGCTACTGGTAACAATGGTCGGGCAAGGCAAAAGTAATGACCCAACTTGCATAAAGGGAAATAAATGAATAGACTTACAAGACAAGTCCACCAAGGATGTAGGCAAGTCAGGCAACTAGGTCTTGGGTGAATGTAAATAGGATTAAATTTTTAGAATCTAACCTAAGGCACATGATCTGCAGGAAAACTAAAAGTCCAGGCCACATTTGTTCATAAGATGGATCATGATGGATAGTGTTCTCTGCCGGATAAATCACTATCCAGTGGATGCACAACTGGTTTCGCTATGACTTATCCGCTGTAATTTATCCGGTGGATAATGCTATCCATCATTTGAACAACTGGGCCCAGGACTCAGTTGTTCAAAAGATGAATAGCGCTCTCTGCCGGATAAGTCTCTATCCAGTGAATACGTCATTGCAAAACCAATTGCACTATCCAATGGATAGTGATTATAAAGTGTATAGTGTTATCCACCTTTTGAACAACAGGAGCCAGACATCAACTTTCGTACACATGTGGTGTGTGTTGACTACTCTGCATTTGCTGTTCTTCATTCAAGTCAATGATGTAATATTCCACTCTGTTAGAGGAAGAACATCAAGGTTAACGGGTAATCCTACCATGTTCAGGTTATTTACAGGGGCACCCAACGATAATCTTCGGTAAAATATGTGTTCAGGTTAGTCAAACTGTTCTAAGAATTTTGGTTCTACATTGCCGAACAGCTATAGAATTTTTTACTAAAACATCAAGATATCTGAACAGATTAAATTACTCTAGGTGATAAAAACATCTCTTCAGACAGTCGTTATACATTACAAGGAGCCTAGAAATGGCTCTGAAACTCTATTGGTTTAATTTGCTGGTTGGGTGCTCTTGTATTTAGGGTAGGCCAGAAATGGTAAGCGTGATAGTAGATGATGCCAAGTAAAAGGGACTAACCAGAGTTTATTTCGTGCAAAGGTTCAACAAGATGCTGTAATAAACTAAAAGACACGTGACCATAACAGTGGAAAGAAAACCCTTAGATGCAGGACTCCAAAAATATTACACATAGCGCCTTAAATGCTTTGTGTTTCCGGTACCTTAGCTTCTAAGTAAACACAGTAATCCTAGGTAAGTCTGAACTTAATCCAGTTCAAGACTAAATAACACAATGATATTTTCAAAAAGCGCTGTCCCTGTTCATTTTGAAAAGCACTCATTACAAATCGTTGTGTTTGAGATGGGTTTGCAATGTTTTTTTAATACTCAGTCTGGTCTGATCTTCAGTTTTCGAGGATAAACCGACTTCAAGTTATGTGGTGGAAGAGAAGGAGTTTCAGGTAACCATGGGTATCCTGTGAACAAAGGCGGCAGCAGGTTTAGTCAGAGAAACCTCTCGAGCCAGAGATTTCTTAGATGCCAGGAGTCACTGAGTCATGATTGCTCTTGAGAGATCCAATTTTTATCTTCTGAGAGCCCCACAAAGAAAAGTTCTAAAAATCAAAATACTAGTACTTTGCAATATTCCCTGGACAGAAACGGCCCAGGCATGTGTGACTCAACTATTAAATGACCAAAATTCTTGAAGTTAGTTCCTCAACCTCTGAATATTTATTTAATAACCGGCTGTCCGCTGTCACGAATAGCGTCAGTGAGACGAAAATCGAAATTAACAGCAATGGGTAAGATTCCCAACTGAGAGTTTTTTTTTTTTTTTAACTATACTTCAGAGATGCGCCGATCGAGGAATTTAATGAAAGAGCAGGATGCTGAACAATGGTCAGCGGTCAAAAAAAGAACGTGGACAAAGGCCCTTATCGTTCAGGCATGCATTTCTCAGGATTCACAAAGGTGTTGAGGATCACGCAACAGGTTCAGGTGTCAATCACGATCGCAATTCGCCGGCGTCAGAGGTCACAATGCTTTTTCTTGCTGTACATTGAGGTCAAAGTTGCCCAGTCATTGAAATAGTCCCACGCCCCCGGGGACCCTCCGGCACAGCCGGTCAAAATCCCTTCACAAGGATTTCCTTGACACCAAGTCTCAATGAAGATTACCCCTTCTGAACTACGGCTTTGAACGGAATTCCGCCTAATCTTACAGGAATGACTATGGGGGTTTTTATGAGACAAAATATTTTGCTATCGATACTGAGTAGATAAACTGTTTCTCCTCTTTTATCAAAATTCATTTAGAATTATACCCTGGATCTCGCTATGAAAAGAGCGGCATAGCGAGAAAATAACCTCTGGAATCCAGGGTATTAGAATTAAGGAAGACGAAGGCCAGTCCACATGGCAGTGCCATTACAGAGAAATGCGGCCTGAAGATAAATCCCATGCAGTGGTCTCCCACCTACTTTGAGGAGCTCCCCCAAGTTTTCTGTAGTTCAAGAATCATATTTCAGAAACCGCACACGTTTAAGTAAGGAACAAATTGAAACAACTGCTAGAATCGAAAATTTTCTTTGTTATACAACTGAGACAAGGAAAACCATTGCCTTTGTTAAGCCTTTACTTTGTCAACACACGATATAATAGAAAGTATATTCAGCCATTTTAATTAACACACCTCGCGCAATACTGAAAAACAGTTTGATCTCCTGAGTGAGTGAAAACTTAATACAATTCCCACCACACAGAGTAGGAAATACTGTAATTATGTTTTGACCTCTTGTAAACACAAGATAAATAAACCACAAAAATTGATTTAACCTAAACAATCCGTCACAAACTTTGAAATGAGACAGGACAAGGTCGATTCTGTGGGCTAAAACCAAAACTCCCGCCACGGCAATAGAATAATACTATACTTACAAACAGTCTTCCACACATTATAAATAATTATTTGAAAAATCACAACTATCTTCACCACATCATCTTGTACAATACTGTAAGTGATTTCCTTTGTCAGTACTGTTTTGACGAATAATTTATGCATGGTCAAGAAAATTCTCCATGCAACCGTTTTTTTACGATCGGGTGATGCCGAATGGGCCAAAGCGTCAAAGATAAATTTACTGTCGATGCCTAATCTTCAGTAAATTAGTGAAGGATTGATATCTTCTGAAAAAAGAGTTTATTTTAATTGTCAGCTAATTCAGTGGCTAATTGGTTTACGAAATTAAATTTTTTGGATGAGAAGAAAAGGAACACACACATACCAGTCGATCCACTGCTGGAATCAATAGTTTCCAACATACGAACCTTACGTATTTTGAACTTGGCACTGTGACTAATTTGGGCCAATTTTTTTTTCACTGAGTTGCTGACTAATTTACGAATTACGTAAATACAATCAAATAAGTTAATGGTGGCCTTCTGCAGGCTGGGTAAGTAATGAAGCTATCAGATGATCTTTGAAATGAAGCTTAAAATATAGAGTCCACGGTACCCATAATTCGCTTGGATGGTTTCCATCAAGGGTCTTCATTCACAGCTGCCGGTGGCAATCAGAAATTGACATTTTGAGACCAACATTTCCGAATACTTGCTTAAAAGCCGGCATCTGACTGTCAAACGATTTTGGATTTTTCACACTCCTTTAACCATTGACAAATCATAGAAAACTTTTCTGGATCCTGCTCCTCTTCGGGTTTATCAAATATTGCTGCGTCGTTTTGTTCTTCTAAATTTTCATCAAATGGCAACTGCGTTTGTTCAGATTCATTCACCAACTCTCCCGGACTCACAACCACAGATTTCGTGCGATTTCGAAAAGTAGGTCCGGCGTTTAGGTCACATAACCCATTAGAGTGGTTAGAGAATGTTTTAATCAAAGGTAGCGAGTTCGTCTTTCGCAGAATCTGTTTGTTAGGAAGGTTTGATGCTACAAAGGCTTTCTTCGTACCGGAAAGGAAAAGAAGTTGGTTGTCATCATTTGTTGGTTTTGACAAGCCACCGTTGCAAACACTTCCACTAAATGCAATTTTAACTTCTCTAGGAGTCCTTTTAAGCGAATCTTCTGCATGGTTTGGTTTTCGTAATGGTGGTAAAGAAGTCCCTAATATCGTGTTAGGAAAAGCCTGCATCACTATGTGTGAGCCCAAAACCTCCAGAAAATGTTCGGAAGGTCTTCTGAAGTGAAAATTTTGAGTGAAGTTTTCTCTTTTATCACTGTCTCGAAATGTTGTAAAGGGCGGAATCAAGCACTTTTCGGACAAACTTGGCTCATATTTAGAGCTTGAGACGCTCCTCTTTGATGAAGCGTAGAAGAGGCTGTCTTTCGTAGTCGGCGCTGGACTTGTGATCTCCTCATCGACACCGGTTTGTTCAATTGCGTGAGCTTCCATGTTTGAAATCGCGGTTGGTGACATCTTACGCCGCATTGGAAGTAAGCTTTTCTCCGCCCTATGCATTGGTGTCTCTCGCATTTTGATGAATTCTTAAGCCAGATATTTTCTCTAGCTGCAGGCACTGACCACCAGCTTGAACAACCTGCATAACAAATCAAATGAAAGAGTCTTGATGTGACCTTGAACAAAGAATGCCAAACTCGCTGTTCTTGTCAGTATTGATTACCTCAAGGCTCTTAAGTTATCACATGACTTAGTTCCGGTTGATATCACATTGAATAAGCCTCTTGCCAGCTTTGAACTTTCAGGAAAGTTTATGTAATAGTTCCCTTAAATTAGGACTCTAAGTCTTTGTCTAAGAAAATAAGCCTAGGAAAAAGGCGTTTAAGAGCGCTGAGATGCGGCTTACATGGTCCAAAACTTCGTGTGATGGCACTTTGCTTTCTGGGTGACACTTCAACATACAAGGTAAATAGTTGAAAAAGTTATTGGGAAGCAAACAACATTCTTCAACAACCCAGTTGCTTTCGAGAGCTTTGTTTTGACAGTTCTACCGCCCGGCAAATTTATAGACCGGTTAATTTAAACAGTTCAATTAAGCGAAGGGCATTGTTAATCAATTATTTTCAAAACACCATTGTTTAAGAAAACCCATTTCATAAACAATGACCTGATTATACGAGGCAGCCGGTCTCAGTGTGTTTGCAAATGCCGGGACAACACTCTCACACGAAGATCAAGATTTCCTAATGATTATACTGGATAAAGACATCACAGAAGAGTTATTAAAACTATGTCCAAATCAATGAACGTTTCCCACTAAAAAATTATTGCATAAAAAGTAGTTGAAAATGCAGTCAGATGAAAGCGTTGCAATTAAGAAACTTAATGATGAAATGATATGTGAAATGAATCCTATATGAACTGCGGATATGAAATCAAGTAAAGCTATGGTCTTCGCAGTTATGAACGCAATTTTTACAATTGCGTAGAGAAGCCTGAAAAATTCAGGACTTAAACGGGGTTTGAACCATTGATATGCTGCCTAAATTTCCACCATTTCGAATTTCCGGTGATGCAAGATAGCGTGACAGCTAATTGTAATTTAAAGGAAGAAATTTGAAAGATAACTAAAAGCAACGAGACATCAGGCCAATATTTCCACAGGTTGTTAGTCAAGGTGAAAGATCAGAGTCTGCTCTGATTTCACGTGAACAAAAGCAATTCATGCCCGTGCTTTCTTCATTGCCATCCAAAGTACAAAGGCGGGCTTTAGAAAGGTTTCCATGGCGATTTCGGTCACGTGGGATCTTATCGATACCTGAGTAAAATGAAAGGTTTTGTTTTTCAAAAGGAAGTCGACAAGTATTAATAACAACTGAGGCAAATCGCGATCGAAGAAGTTTTGATTTGCAATCATTATAATGCTAGTGGGTATGAAACGAGATGATCTACTTAGAGTGGCCTGGGGTACCGTAATCAGCTAACAGCTGAAAATGATGCGGTTCTATCTAACGCAAGTGCCTGCTCGGTTATGACAATTAACTGCTGGAAGGGCTCATAATTACTTTTCTTGAATAGCTGCTTCTAAGACATGCCCAAAGATTTTATTGCACCTTCTTGTTTAGGAAATAACTCAATAAAGTGAGGAAGAGGCTCAAATGATCAATCCAGTGCAGGATTTCACGGTTGACTGTCACTGAATTCATAATTAAAAGATCCTTCATTTGCTATGCTATTGTAGCTTCCAAGAAACAGTCATGTTCTACAAAATTGAAAAAAAAAAAAACATTGAAACAAGATTTCGTTTTAAATAATGCCAGGTAAAGAAATCCTGGATCATTATCAGCATACTATTCACAAGGCCCTATGTAAAAAGAAAGACTAACTTGCCGCAGGCAATGTTATTTTACTAGATTTCTAATTATGTCCCACCTTTCCACGTCAAGACCATTCATCGAAACCGAGCAAATTGAAAAGTGGTTCGGTTTAAAGACCTTTCATCTCGGGGCTCATACACATAACCTGCGAGGGTTAGTAGCAAACAAACACAGGATAAACAACTTTGATAGAGCAAGCCGGAAAAAAACAGCTTTAAAATATAGCCAGATATCAAGATGAATGCGTACTATTTTCATTGCAAAACCAAGAATCAGTAAAGCAACAGGAATGCCAGAAAAATTGCCTCACCTCGTTGTGAATTGTAAGTTGGAAAACTATAGATTAAAATCATTTATGGCCGACCGGACTATCAAGAGTCGAGTGGTACATGACCAATATATGTCATATGGCTCTTCCGCATTGATGCTCAAAGGGAATCCACACTCTAGAATTAAGTTACTTAACACGGAACAGTGTTTAGGAAAACTGTGTTTATTTTGCGTCGTAATTGTTCCCTCCTCTGTGTAACTGTGTAATTGAGGGGGTATGCTTTAACAAAAAAAGAAAGAAATTGAAACAAGTATGTAAATAAAACTGTAACAGCTTAAAAGCTTCTTGTTGTAGGTCGCCCGCAGGATATTTTT
>NC_090892.1:21821050-21828550 GCF_036669925.1 Montipora capricornis | reverse complement strand
GATCATAGTGAGGTTGCATTCGAGAGGCCATTGCAGTAACTTAATGTGGATTCAACGAAAGCAAATAAAACAAGTATACCAATACATAAGCTTACCAGTGATGTTCGGTGTCAAATTAATACACGAGGAGCACATTCAACTTATGATGAAATCAACTGAGTCTCAAACTTACAAGTCTTCATTTGATGTGATCCTGTGTGACCAAAGCACTCAAACTGATGAAGACTTTCACAGAGAGGAAGTGATCTCTTCTGATGAGGTAGACCCTTCCCATGAACAGAAAATCACCCCTGACAATTCACCTCAAAAGGATCCATCTTATGTACCATTGAAAAATGATGAAATGTCAGATCATTCAAACAGTTCACAGTCAGAAACTGAAGATTCAAAAAGTGTCAACCCACAAGATGATGTTAAGTTCCTTGTTTTCAAACAAGAATTAGTGAAGCTTTTTAAAAGATGTCCCGAGTGTGGTGCAGGCATAAGAAAAAAATATGAATCTACCCAGGGTTCTCAGTTGCTTGTTACACTTAAGTGCATAAATGGCCACACCTACTTCTGGAGCAGCCAGCCAATGATCATAGGGATGGCCGCTGGAAACCTTTTGATGTCCTCGTCGATTCTTCTAAGTGGGGCCATTTACACCAAGATAGCTACATTAGCTGAAATATTAAGGTTATGCTTTTTCAGTGAGAAAATATTTTGTAACATTCAAGACTCATATTTATTTCCAGTAATTAATGAAATTTGGAAGGGAGAACAAAATTCTGTTTTTAAGGATTTGAAAGACAAAGAGTTGTGGCTTTCTGGGGATGGTCGCTGTGACAGCCCAGGGCATAACGCAAAATATGGCACCTACACCATGATCGATCAACTTAGTGACAAAATAGTTGACTTCCAAATTGTTCAGGTCAGCGAAGTGACCAGTAGTAATGCCATGGAGAGAGAAGGATTTAAAAGGTGCATGGAAAATATCCAGGGTAAAGGGGCAAAAGTGAAGGTTGTGGCAACTGATCGCCATGTAAGCATAAAGTCAGATATGGAACGCATCTACCCTGATGTGCATCACCAGTTTGATGTGTGGAATTTAGCGAAACGTGTCACTAAAAAACTAACTGAAAAGGCAAAGAAGAAGGACTGTAGTGATCTTTTTCCCTGGATCAAGTCAGTCTCCAACCATCTATGGTGGTGTGCCGACACATGCAATGGGGACAAGGAACTCTTACGGGAGACTTACTACTTACTTATTCTCATCAGGCCCATGAGGACTCTTAAGGCCGGTCAGTTTCCGTAATCAGATAATTTTTACGGGGTGCGGGGATTAGCCGCACGCCCAACCCCCAACCTGGAGGACCAGTGACTACCATTTAGTCTGGCCTCTACCCTTTGACCTGCCCGTTAAGGTTGGACCTACTGGGGGAATACCCCCGACGGTAAAGCTCTCAAGGTCACTGAGGCACACAAGCTCCCCCACCACGACAAGGCAGCAGTCTTACGGGAGAAGTGGATATCAATTGTCCACCACACTGCCAACATCCACCAGTGGGACAGTGCAGATTATTATCATGAATGTCCCCACCCACCCATCCCAAGAAATGTGGCCAGAACCAAGAGATGGCTAAGGCCAGGTTCACCAGCACATGAGGCATTAAAAGAAGTGGTATTTGACAAAAAGCTACTTAAAGACATCCAGCAGTTGACACTCAGCTGTCACACTGGATCTTTGGAGGTGTATCACAGCGTCCAAGCAAAATACCTCCCCAAGCGGCAGCACTTTTGGTATAAGGGCATGGTTGCTCGAACACAGCTGGCAGCCCTTGACCACAATGCCAACACCAGCAGAGACCATGCTACTGCTTCAAGGGGAGAAAACGAGGGAGAGCTTCGTTTCAAGGTGGTCTTCCCCAAAAGAAGTAAGGAGTGGATTGCAACACCAATTATGGAGAAGACAACGATGGATCGTGTACGCCCATTGGTGGATGCAACTGTCGCAAGGAAGTGTCAAGATGCTGCTGAAAGAAGTGCCACTCTCACAGCACCACATACTCCACGCAACATTGCTTGCACCCCTCGACCAGATAAGGCATATGTTATTGCAAGGCACACATCTAGATTTTCTGATACTTGAATGAATTTGATGTAATGGTTATTGAAGGGCTTTTGGCAATGTGTTCACTCACTCTGGAATTTTTTTTGTACATGTACACCAAACAAAAAAAATTTAGCTTTTTGGTGCTTTGCTCTGGGAAATGTTATTTCCATTTAACTTTCAAAACAAACTGTTGCCAAGTTTAGGTTACTTGAAGCAATGATGTTGGTGTGCTGAACAATATAATAACAGGCCATCTTTCCCAGTCAGCCCTTCAACAATTACTACTTCTATTATCATTATTAGCAACAACTCTTTTACACATGCCATCCAATCTATACATCGAAACCAACAGCAAACAGTACATTTCTTTCAAATTTCAAATTAAAATTTATTCAGAACAAACCATGCATATTGTGCTTGATCATGGCTATTAATTATAAATATTTCTCACGTGAATTGAACAACTTGTTGAAAATCCAAAGAAAATAATTAAAAGAATTAGGTTAATTTTAGAGATCTGTGTAAAAGTATTAAAATTAGCCGAAGACGAGTACTATTTTTGCAAAACATAAATTTCTAGAAAGTCTATTTCCGCCGGTTTGAATCCGGCATATTTCCCACTCTCCTCTGGAAATTCATTTCACAACGCACGCTGGAAATCACTCCCCGGTTTTTCCTTCCCAGTACACCATGAACCCACCAAGTAAACTCACGGTAAGCTGCTAAACGCCATGTTCTAGAAGAGATCATAAATATGCGAATTATATGATGAACAAATAACTTTTGCGGCTAGATTTTCAAAACAACTAACCTGTTCTCGATGGGTTCCGGTAAGGGATTACAGCGTGCGTTGTGAATTGCAACAAGGGCAGTATTTGGCACGTCCGTATCGACACACACAATTCTAAACTTTGCATGGTCAGTTATGCATTCAACCCCCGACTAGTCGAACTTTTGATTAAGGGCCTCCAATTCTTGACAACAAAAACATTCATCGGCCGTCGACATTGGGACACAATTGCCCCCACAAATGCACCATTCGGTATTTCCAACTCTGTTATCAAAATTGGCTCCGCTGTCTCCTTCGTCGCCAGTTTTTTCTTCCCAGTCAACTGGTTCTTCACCAGGAGGATAGGTTGGCTCAAACTGGAATGGCTGTACACCGCTCATGTTGGAAATAACGAAGGAAATCCGTAACATAACGACAAGTTTTGAGGATGAAATTTTTAAAATTCATATCAACCTCGATCTTGCTTTCATTTACCGTGGCAGTTAAGTTTTGCCAGATTGAAGTCATTTATATTAGAACCTGTTGGCGAATAGAAAATTCTGAGCGAAACGTCTTAAGTGTAGGCCAATCATCCTGTCGGCGTAACGACTAGACTATCATCCTTCTTGGGAGTATTGCACCTCTGCAAATCAATAGTTGCAGTTAACAAATTATCTCAAATTTTGATGCCAATGATTTATGTGAAGAGACTTACTACATGAAAGGCAAATATTTGATCTTCTTATAGAAGCATGTGGAGACGAAAGTAAAAACCTGTACACTCTTTTTCTTCTTCTTTTTTTATGAGAGTCTTCTTTATAAGCGACGTTGAGGCTGAGATAACCAACATTTTAAGAACGTTTAAGAACATTCCTCAGGCTGAAAGTCGAGTATAAACTTTTCTCTTTTGCTCATTTCTATTTGAAATGAAAGTATAAAATAGGTAAGGTAAATAAATGCAAATTAACCCAAAATGTTTAAGGGCATATTTTGTACAACATAACAATGGTTTTCCTATTACATAATACATAACTTAGTTTGTAATAATGAGAAGTTCTTACTTAAAAATCGTCAGTTCCGCATTGACTTATTAAAGTACTATACCATGTAAATTTAAGAACATCTTTAAGAACGTGTATATGGCACATATCGTTCTACAAGCAAACTGATATAAATTATAGTTTTGCGCGAACCTAAGAGGCTTTCTGTCTACCAAGATGCTTTTCGCGACAACACTTATGTTTTCTTTCTGCTTGATGAAACGCGATGGGATGAAACTAAGTTTAAAAATGTGTCCCTTGCCCTCAAGCAAAAGAAAAAATATTGATTATTTTAATAAAGCACTTGCATTCTTTTCTATTCATTCTTTTTCCTCAAACAGCGTGCGTTGAGTCGGTGATTCAAGTTGACTCAAAGTAAAACAGTAATAGAATACATTTATGATTTTCTTCGTTGGACAAAATAATTGTGTTTGTTCTGGATTTTACAGATTAAAGTAAACAAATAAAGAAATGAATACACAATAATTATTTGCACGCACCCGTCATACTATATGACATCAAACAAATATGAACTGAGAATATCCGAAAAGCGTACATTAGAATTGAAGGTATGAAGCCATTGTCTAAGCAAAAGATCGTCCCAGTAAATGAAACCACCGAATAAAAAAGAAACCTGAAAACTAAAAGGGAAAACCACAAGCTTAAACGGGACTGGGATCCGTGACACAGCGTGTGACTTGCGCTGTGCACTGTTTTCTGAACCTGAGTGGATGGCGTGATTTAAATCCCAGTGTTCCTTTGCTTTTGCACGCGCATGCCGACTTCGCAGGCTACCTGCTTTACCACTCTCTCAAGCCATCTATAAACTGGACTAGTGCGAGTTCGTACGAGCTTGAAACGATTTTTAAAGAAAGATCATTGTCATGGGTTCGAGTCTCGTTCATGTCTTGATTTTTTCAAGTTTCGTCGCAAATTACTTACAACAATTTACTTTGTGAACTTCGATGATCTTTCAGCTTAGAAAATTTAGATCAGCCTCGTTAGAAAGAGAGTATTATCCTTCAGATCAAATTAAATGTCCAGAGGCTTGTGAGCACGTGATAAATACTTGTTAATTTAGACGGCCGAGAAAACGACAACGTTGAGACGAAGCAAAAAGTCACCCAAGACAAAAGCGTCGCTGAAAGCCTGGACTTTCCAAAACCAATAAAGACGAAGTTCATTCCTCATCCAATTTCATTTAAAGTTTGCTTTTCAAGAAAAGAAAGAAATCAGAAAAAAAAAAAGAAGAAAGAAAGTGGAGAGACTTGTCGGGAATGTCACAGTGGTAGCCCATTAGTGATATTATAGGTTTATTGATGACTCACCCTTGAGGACCACCGGTCGAAACAAACCGATATGATGCTGGGCCACCCACTTGTTAAATGATGACTCCGTGTGTACTACCATTAACTACTTCAGCGGACAAGGTTCTGACAAAGAATGTGCCAATTATCTACCAATACAAAGCGACTCACTGATAGAACACAAATACATATATTCCGCAGTTGATGGTATGAATGACACAATGAAGGAATGCTTTCAGGAACACTTTAATGAGTAAAGTATATGTTGCTACATAATGCCATCTGAAGTTTCTAAGATAAATTACATCATCATGTCACGCATTGATCACATCCCACACTGCATGATATGGTCTTCTGGGTTTAACTCGGGGGGAGGCGGATTCCATCACGTCCCTAATAAACGATGAGGGACTCATTTATTGCAGGGAACCATCGGAATTAAAGCTATTCTTTACATTTAAGACAATTGCAATATGGAAATGAACAAACAAATGACTGTCATCGAGGAAAAAGTGTGGAACAATTAATTTACAATAGAATTCACTTACCCTCTTAGAGGTACAGACAGCACGTATCGCGTTGAAGGCCAAGATCATAACAAAGATCATTTAACTTTAAAAAGGATAAAAACGCCATGACATTGGAAAAATTGGATAACCGCAGTACCGCCGCAATACGACCAGATTAAGAGTAGGACTACCAATTTCACAAAGAACATTATACACGTACCGTGAGTACCGAAGATAGTTTTTCTTTGGTTCAGATTTATCGAAGAACAACAGGTGAGAGAGCACAGGACGGCAGTCAGAGTAAAACAGGATCATCCTTGTGGAGAGCAAATCAGTGTTGTGCCTGAGATTACTCCGGGTGGGACGGAGCAATCGTATTCTTGGAGATAGCCCGGTATTCAGGACTTTAGAAATGGGGGGGGGGGGGGGGGGGGGGGTTTGGGAGGGCACAAAACAACTTCAAGATTGCCGCAACGCAAGATTGCCGCCAGATTGCCGCAACGCAGTCATTCAAAAAGCCTCCACAAAAGTGAAAATTCAAGTTGAGAAGCTAAATATTTTGATCAAGAGCCGATACATCTTGCTCAAAATATTTAGCCTCTTAACTTGTACTTCCGCCGATCACATCAAGCCACTGATCTTACGTACACCGACAGGAAGATTGTCCACTGTTGGCTTGCTTCAAAACTCAAAAAATTCAAGGTCGCGGGGCACTTATTTCAGGATGTTTAAAAAGTTAAAAGAAATATCTCTCAAAAGAAGCAGAAAATAGCAGGGGGCAAAACCCTCGCACACCACCCCCTCCCCGGTCCCTGAAAAATTAATCACCCCATTCAACCCCGTGGAAAGGTCGAGATTTGAATATCAAACAGGACTGCGTTTGAAGTTGTAGGTGTAGGTATCATTTATTTGGAATAAAAAGAGTATTCTAAATGGGCTGAGCCACAAGTGGGCTCCGGAATGCAAAAGAGAGGTTTCTTTCACATAATCCTTTTGTTTCAACGCGGACGTGATCTAATAAGCGATTAGAGGTTTATCTGTTCATTTTTATTGTATATACCATGACACGCATTTGCACTTTTAATTAACCACACAAAATAATTGGCTATGAAAATTGACTGAATAGCTGTGGGATTATATCACGTCTGTAATCTCTTTAAACAAAACGAAAAACGTCAGCTACTGGCTACTTACACAAAGTGAAAAGTGGTGGATTCTGAGCGCTTAGGAACAGAAATTGGATTAGCTTGGGGAAGAAAATTCCCGATTGTTCAATGATCTCCAAGATCATTTTAAAATACTATTGATAGAACTGGCCTTGTTGGCTTTATTCAAATTTGTCTGATTCTTATGGTTAACCATAAATGTATCGGTCTGCGCTTCTTTTGTTAGAAATTTGCCAGGGCTTAATAATTACCCCGCAACAAGTCAAGACAACGATTCTTCCCTTCAAAGTATTTCAATCTTGGCTGGTGGGCGAAGTTTTACAAAAAATCAATGTAGATTGCAGGTCACAAGGTCCCGTCATGATTGAATTCCACGTACTTTGAAATAATAAGATACAATTCTTTGTCTTTGCCGGCTTTGGATCTCAGCCTGCATCATTTTGTGAACCATGGAGACCAAGAAAATTGTGTTCTAATTTAAAACTTGGAGAAAACTCTGAGATCCGGTCTTTTCTTTTGTTTCGCTTATACTGTCTTGGAGGGAATTAACTGCTAAATGTTGATCGCTTTTACATGATATAGAACATGTTTTCAAAATTTCTAATGGGCAACTAGAC
>NC_090892.1:21788550-21816050 GCF_036669925.1 Montipora capricornis | reverse complement strand
AAAACCCGTTGAACTTGTTTTTATTTCTGGCAAATCAACGAAAGATAACACATCTCATTTTACGAACAGAAGTAACGAATCGAGGTATTATTTTTGTGCCCAATTTGACGCTAAAGAATTTGCCCTTGAATTTTGGGTCCTTTACTTCAACAAATAATCAACAGGTCAAAAAAAAAAAAAGAGATGACCTTGCAATACAATCAAAAGCCGGAATATATTTATTAAAGAACTCATCACGAGGCAAGCTGTATGAATGGATGGACAGCACGTTTTTAAGGGTCCGATTTGTTTGCATTCAACTAACCGTTTAACCGTTGAACTAATTCTTTCTTAAAAATTGTTTCCCCCTTCATTTTTGTAAATGAGGTTAGGAATTATTTATGAAGGGTCTTAACTTCATCGACATGCAGTCATTGGCACGGCATGAAACCGGACTGTGACCAAGACGGAGTCACCCAGCTCGCTGGCCACGGTGACATTCTTGTTCTCCATGCAGAAAGATGGAAGATGGGTTTCAGATTTTTGGAAACCTTGCCCTTAATAAAAGAAAAAGCTGAAAATTGGGAAAAGTTCATCAGCTTTGTTTAGGAAGTCTCAAGAGCCTATTTTTAGCAAGTAACGTTAATTATTTTAAACGCGTTTGTCAACACTTCGTACTAAAAGATGCTCATATGAACGGATGGGCCTTGAGGGTTTTATGGGGTATCGAAGAGGAAACTGAGAAATGAATTCTTAAATGTTCACCACAATTAAACTGAAGCCAACGCCATTTTGTCGTCAAGTATTAAAAGCGTGCAGGAAATATATACTTTGTATATAAGTGTATATTTTCTCAGATGTGTGGAAGGGATCATTGAATACTAACAATGGATTCTTCAATACAAAGAGATGCTCATCAAATGGATGGGAGGGTATTGTACTCTAAGAATAATGCAAATTCTTGAACGTTCGACAGAATTTGTACTTGAAATGTTCATGTTTAATAGTTTTCAGTGAAAAAAGGAGACTAGAAATGCAGCTAAGGTTAGGCGAAGTATGCACGATCGAACTAAAAAGCTTAGACTGAATTTAAAAAGAAGAAAGTAAATAAAGAGAACATAAAAACCATTTAACTGCAAATGTGCGCGGGGCTGTATTTTGGGCTCTTGAAAGGCAATGAATGTCAGAAGGGTCTAGTTTTCTCCATGAAGGTGGGTACCCCGCCTTACTGGGGCGATTTATCTTTACTTTGAACATCCGTCCAAAGCATTTGAAAACCTCACCCCAGCGCCCCGGCCGGGGTTGTAAATATTGTATGTGAAAGCTCGC
Source organism: Montipora capricornis (assembly GCF_036669925.1). Lineage (NCBI taxonomy): Eukaryota > Metazoa > Cnidaria > Anthozoa > Scleractinia > Acroporidae > Montipora > Montipora capricornis. The sequence goes on along the minus strand of NC_090892.1, from coordinate 21,814,742 downwards.
TTTTTTTGACTACGGGTAGGCGGGGGTACCTCACCTTCCTAGTCGGAAAAGTTCCATGTTCTCGACAGATTACCGGCATTTAGCTTGTTGCTCACGACAGCTACAGTAATCAAAGCTAACCTTCCTTGTCATTTCCAAACAGCACAATGTAAAGCTCGACGTTATTTTACTTTGTTCTTGGCTGACCTTCGAGGTCAGCTGAAGGTCAAGTGAAAGAAGAAAACGTGATGAACCATTGCCGGCACAAATACATCCCATTTACTCGGTAAAATTTCAAGGAAAAACGTTTATGAGGACTCGCGTCGTTTTTATTTTAGTTGGCTGGGGTACATACGAACTTAAAACTTTAAAACGAAAATAATTCACTCCCTGGAATATTGTAGACGAACGATCGACGTTTCCGGCCATTCACACGACCTTCATCAGGAATCTGAAAAGATAAGTAAAGTGCTACCGTTTCACTGATCTTTTGTATTCGTAGGTTTCTTGTAAGGTTTGTTCTGGAAATTGAATTGCAACTGGAACGAAATACAACGTTTTTGGCACAAAAACGACGATCAGTCGGCTTTAACGTCGCGCCAACAGTTGACTGAGATACAGATCGGCGAAGGTTGGTGTTTTAAGAAAATCCTTGAAAATCTTTCGTAATAAATCAAGGTAATAACGTTTGGAAAGTTTGTATTGTAAAAGCCAAAAACTGATCATGTTCCGCAATCTTTGTAGTATTCGTTTTCTTTAAACAATTAGAAAATGTCTGCTCTCAAGTTTACGTTTTAAAGATTTTGTTCTTTTAACTCTTTGCGTTGCTGTATTGACAAAAACTCTTAATGAATCCTATTTACAAGCACTGATCGGAAAGCAACAGTAAAAATTCTGTTCGATTTTCTCATATTTACATAACTCAAACAAGAAACATTGCTGGTATGTTTATCCACATATGACATCTGTTTTGCTTCCATTGAGCAATAAAATTATCTTCTTGTCACTGAAACACACACACATTTACGCAGCTTTTTGGCTGTTTAAATAGCGTTCTAAAATCGCCGCTTTAGACGTCAAGAGATCATAGTCCACGTTCTCCTGATGAATGTGCCTTCTGATTTCAGCTGAACGTTCATTTTCTGTGTATTTTCTTTGGGGTGAATCACAAGTGTTCAATTTTGGGAAACTGTCACTTTTCGACATAATCGCCGGTTGGGAGAACGCTTTCCTCAATTGCTTGTGTCTTGGTGATCGAAAGTCTAGATTGGGACTGCCAGTACGAACTTTTCTTTCAGTTATTAATAAATCTCTCTTGTCCAAGTTAGGGAGCTTGGAAATGTCTTTAGAAGAATCACTCCACGTTTCAAAGGCCGATTTAACAACTTGCTTTCTTCTGGACAACGAGGGTGACCCAGCAAGATCTGCAATATCGGTTTTTCCAACTTCGGCAGGCGAAAAAACTGGCGATATTGTCCTTGCTAGCATGTTACAATCCAACGACCCCTCAGCCAAGGAAGGCAAATGTGGAGTTAACAAAGACGATCTTTTCGAATGAAGAACGTCTGGGACGACATGGAAATGTATTGGATGAGGAGACGGTGTGCCCTGTCTCGGGTTTCTCATCGCTTTTATCAAGAACCAGTACTTCTGCCGAGGTTCCGATTTTGCCAAAAAACGTGACCATCTTCATTAACACCTCATGTTAGAAAGACTGGGTTATTTTCGATCTCCTGGTGTAATCTTAAACTTAGACGTCTTTCCTTTCTTGTGGGTGTTATGCCAGCTGACATGACAACCAGAGCTCATGAAATCTATATCAACTTACATGTGTCAACGCGGCATGAAGTTTTGCACGATTCATGACCGGTCTTTTGATAATCTGGCCCGATGCGTGAGAATATGGGTCACGACTGGCTGATTCAGACACGTTTTTACGTTTACTTTACTGAACTGTCTGATTAAATTGACAATCGACACGGAAATTAATAAAGCAATCAAAGAAACTCGCACCTTTACCTTCAGAGTGTTTATGTATTGTCGTTGAACTTATTTAGTTTTGGTGGAGTTTTTCCTAAGCATTCTAATTGCTGACTATTTGAAGCACGACAAGGGACTTGTATCTAACAGCAAAGTGGGACGGTTGAGATAACCAACCAGTTAATCGAAGGACCGGATGGCTTTCTTGTCCTGTTCAAAGCATTCTTACTGTGCAGTAGAATTTGGACTGCAATGTTAGCCTATTACATACACAAAAGGCGGATTTTTCGTCATTCAGTTACTCAGGTTAAAAGACCATAAATCAATTAAAATCTCTTGTACCTTTGCAAGGCGAAAGAATGAACGCCGCTTAAAAATTACAAAAAGTTAAAATTCAAGTAAAACTTTACAGCACTGTTGATGCGCAATCTCAAACCTAAATAACTTACAATCCTTTCGCGATCTTATGACCGTAAATTTTCCCAAGTGCTGAAAGCAAACTAGACTCTTTGTTTGTTTTGTGCGGTTTCGGATCCTTGGAGACTGAATGCGAAACGAATAATGCTATGGTTTCTTTCTTTATTTCTATTGTTGTTTACTCGCATTTTTTTGCTTCTGGACCTGAAAATAGGAAGCATTTATTGACTTAGTAATAAAAAGAAAAAATTATTGATAGTCGTTACCTGTATTATAAATGGCGCGGATTCTTCATTTGTTTTCTGCCGTTTCCGGTGATGTGAAGCATTCCGGTCGGTCCTGCTTGGAAAAAGAAGACACTAAAGAAAAGGGAACTGAAATCAAATAGCGAACTGAGATGGCAATATTATAGTCCGTTTCCTTTCTTCTTAAGAAACCTGGTTAGGACATTTCTCTACGATAAATGAATTTTTTGCAGGAGAAATTATCTTTTACATGATCTTGCAAGCCATGCACGGAAGAACCAAATGCTTAGCCTCATCATTGAAACACCACCCAGTCTTTTAGCTACAAAAATGAATTAGATCACTAAGCCTATGGGTATTCACCGACAAAGAATCTTTAAAAATGACTTTTTATCGAGGAATGAAATATTTCTTAACAGAAAACTGCCCTACTGCATCACTGAATCCTTAGGTTAGGGTAAGTAAAAATGTTGAAAACTCTGAGACCTTTTTCCTCGTTCACTATATTTAATACAACCGACTTCACGTAATTTGAAGTCCGATGTCATAAAACCGCTAAAAAAGCCATGTGAGTAACAGTTTGTTCCGAGGTTTTTGATTTAACTTGACCACAAGACCACAAGACCATCTAATTACGTCCATGTTCTTCATCTGCGATTGACGTCGTTGTGTAATATATTATCAATTGACTATTTTGCTGGGGTTACTTTTTAGTTTAGTTTTTGCAATTCATCATGTAGTTCATCTTATGATGGGACCCGATTTTTAGGCCCATTAGGCTTACTTACTGTCTAAAGGTCTCTAAAGGTACTTGAATTACCATCACCTTCCTGTCATTCTCTCGTGATTTTTAAGAGCTGAGATTTAGGAAAGTACTTCCGCTTGAGAAACGAAATCTTAAGTCAGGAAGGCAAGCTTACGCTTTTAACTTCCAACCGCGGAATAACGTCATTTCTTTCATCTTATCACAGACAAAGATTGTCTTGATTGCACTTAGGTTTTAATGAAAAATCGAAGTACGACAAAGCTCATCGTTCCGCATAGTCATAAGGTACATGCCTCAATTCCTCGCAACCCGCTCAAGCACTTATTTTGCATCCTAGCCGCGGGCAAAGTTTGGTTCAAGGAAACGATATAAACAATATCATAAATCGAAAAAATAAGAACAACTGAGCTCTCTCGTATTTACCGTCAATCTTCATGAAATTCCCAGGGTGGATAATCACAATCAAATCTACCCATATTATAGTATAACTAAATAGGATTGCGCAGAAACTGCACAATGTCGAGGTATTGTTTGATTGGATTAAGTATCAGAAAATTGCGCAATCTGAGTTCCAAGAGCTGAAGAAAGTGTTGATGACTTTTGTACCCTACCGTTTAATCAACCATAGCACATATTGTTACGCGAAAATGAAGCAATTCAGCGATTGGTTGAGAATTGATGGGTTTATGCCTTGTAGAGTAACTTTCAGCATTACGTAATCTGGCAGGAAAAATTTGAGTTGTGTTTCGCAAATATTGTGTTGTGTTTTGGGAGATTTGCGTTGCGTTTTGCAAATACTGAGTTGTGTTTTGATGACATTGTGTAGTGTTTTGATAATACTGTGTTGTGTTTCGATGACATTGCGTTGGGCTTTGATAATAATGTGTTGTGTTTCGATCATACTGTGTTGTGTTTTGATAATATTGTGTTGTGCTTCGATAATACTGCGTTGTGTTTCGATAATAGTTTATTGTGTTTAGATAATACTGTGTTGTGTTTGGAAAAGTGTTTGTTGGGTTGCAGATATGGGCCACCTTAGGTTACCTGCTCGATACGCGAAACCGGTTAACTGTGGAACGCCCATAATGTTTTGCTGCAGGGGAACAAAAATAAGCAAAGTGTTCTTATATTTTGAAATTTGGGAGTTTGGGATTCGGAGGATACTTTGAACGGGTGTAAGCCCCTGCTTTGTAGCCCCCCCCCCCCCCCTCCCCTCTCCCTCCATTAAAATATTTCTAAACGAAACAGCAGAAAGTTCAGAGTCAATTCATTAGTACTTCCCACACTGCCTCAGCAAAGATAAAATTACAAAACAAGACATGGGCTGAGTCTGAATCTTGAAACCATGTTTCATCTGTAAGAGTCATCGTAGTAAATTTGTAGTCACTGTACCAGGCTTTTGAAGCAAGCGACCGTGGATAATACATACATACATACATATCATGATACTTAATTTACCGCCGCGGCTCCCCATAGAGGCTTTTCAAGGCTCCATGAAACACAATTAATGAAACGACGGAACACAACAACAACAACTGATATGAATCCCAACTGGCCGGAGGCAAACCAATCCCAACTGGCCGGGGGCAAACCAGTTCCGGCTTCAAGACCCGCTCTGACCACTCGTTGAATTTGTTCCAGGAAGTCCCTGGTTCAACTTCCCAGCTGCACTGCTATTTACCAGTGCAGCTGGGAAGTTGAACCAGGGACTTCCTGGAACAAATTCAACGAGTGGTCAGAGCGGGTCTTGAAGCCGGGATCTCCGGATCTCAAGGCAAGCGCCCTAAGCACGGTGTACGTTGGATCAGTGGGTTGATCTGATCGGCGTAATTGCAAGTTGAGAAGCTATACCAAATAGAACTTTATTATTTCTAAACAGCCAAAATCTCATCAGATTAACGCAACACATTAGGAATGCCTCTGATATTAGTACAAGTGAATATACGTTTGTTGGTCACGTGATCATTCTAACACCAAAGCAAGGCTGTATATTGACGATTTTGATAATAAAATTTTCTCAAAGCACACCATTCTCATAATTAAACTCTCAGTTCATTGAAGCGATGTTAAAGCACATATTTTGTCATACCGTAAGATAATCTCAGAGCGCTAGTGTCCAACGATTTCGTCCATTTTTATACTTATTGCAAAAAGACACAGGCAATCCATCAAAAAAATTTAGATATGAATGTAAATAGTCCAACAGTAAAGCAGATCCTTGAGGGCAAGCACGTGGACACAGGTGAGGCAACTCATGGAGTCACCCTGCAAGCTCTGTTCATGGTCTACCAGAGGGCATTTTTATCTCGGCAAGATCCACTGATAGTAAACCAAATCAAGGAATATGCTCAGCAGCTTGGAAAGGCTTGTGAAACGGCACCAGGAAGGGAGAAAAGGAAGCTAGTACTAGTGCGAGAATGGTGCAAAGCATGAAGACTCTGGATGTGACTGGAAGAATGATTATATTTAGTCTTTCCAGAAAGAAAATAGCAAGAGTCCATAATTCCAGGTGCTCCTAGACATGCACATTATTACGGAAATGATGATGTTCATCAGAGCGTTCGAAACATGTAATTTTCAATTGCATTTCTCATCACTGCAGTCGTTCACAAAGCAGTTCCTTGCATATGATCAACTAAACTATGCAAGAATGATACCTCTTTATCTGGCTGAAATGTAAAGGCCGCAACAGTCGGACTCTGAAATTTATGAAGAGTTTCTTAAAGGCAACTAGGTCTATAACAAGAACCCGCATGTGTCATTTTGTGCATTGGGTGCGGACAATGCCCTAGAGCATATTAATCGCTCAATGAAAGTCTCGGGTGGTGTAGTGGGTACTACATTAAATCCAAGCGCCCGCACCAAGATCTTCCTCATAGCCCCTTTAGGAACTGGCCCGTCTGGCAGAGGGTTTCTGTCATCGATGCTATGGGTGAAGTCCAATCTCTGGACAAGCCTGAGTGGATAAAAACCTGTTCGCATCTTGCAGATCAATTTAAATGTCGCACATTTGAAAAATATTGATGATGAAATCTGTTTCATCTTTGATCGGAAGCAACACGTCTGAACCGATAAGCAAGGAGAGCAGGGTCAAGTACATTACCGAGTTACTCATTCCATTCACATCGCCAAGGTCATAATGAACAAACTGCTTATTCATGTCAAAACAAAGAAAGATGTACCGAGTATTTTGCAGAGAAAACCATCGAGCATGCACAATGAAATGGAACAAATGCAGTGGTAGCATACGGCTGTGAGTACAAAGGGTCCAAGAAGAGTGACCAGGAATAAGCAGACACAAAGATCCTCTTGCATGCCGTTTATGCCTCTACACTGCAAACGGGGCGACTGAGATCTGTGTGGCTCTCCGGACACACACAGTCAAGACAAATGACTAGTATCAATCAATATATACTCCAAGATATTTCACGTATTCTTTGCATTCGAGCGAGGTTAGTGTCTGTTACATTTAGATTTACCTCGTATTCGAGCTTTTTTGACGTGGTCGAAATATGACAAAATTTGATTTTTTTGTATTAAGTGTAAGATTGCTCGTCGATTTTCTTAGCCCGCGTGTAATCCAAGGTTTTAACATCTGTTTGGCTCGATGTTGAGACAGTGTTCTGTAAGGGGCATGTTTGTCTCGTTATTAGGGAGCAAAGAAATCTTCAAATCGTCATCCGAAGAAGAAGAAGAGGACATCCGATTGCGTAGGACACTAAAACTATGTGGACAATGATAATTACTCTGTATGCGTTGATTACAAAGATAGAGATCGGTATTTATGTTTTGACGAAGATTCAATGTGAACAGGTCTAAGTGATATAAACTGGAAAGTTTCTCTAGATATTCCTTAGTAGGCAAATCACTGGAGAGGGTGTTTTTAAACTGGCCATGATAGCTTATAAGATCACCTAATATGGTAGTTATTGAAGATTCTGAAAGGACATAAAAAGCTGTACTTAATAGTTAAGAGAGGGTACGGCAGTTCTTGAAGAGCCTGAAGAGATATATAAAAAGATGTCCTTAAAAGTTATTAGATTACAGAATAGTTGACTTTATCTTGTTTCACCTGACAACCACCTCAAATCGTCGATATGTTTTATCTTCACCGCCCCGGATTCCGCACCCTTCCTAGGGTAAACGCTAGAGTTTTTAGTCCAACAAAACTGATACTGATGCTGCGTTTTAAACCACTTGGCTTCTTAGAAAATAGATTGCATCCGCGCGGTCAGATTTTGAGTTTGAGTTTTTTTGAGTGAGGCTCCAGTACTTAGCTAAGTGGCCTGACGTCTGGCTGTTATACACAATTGTGGTCCCATTCACACAGAAGCCCTGCAAGCTAATCCTGCCAAGCCGACTATATGCTGGAAAGGTCAGACCACAACACTGGGAACACTGTCCCCTACTCTTCTCGAATAGTGTGTGGGATTTTTAACGTTCCACAGAATTAATGAACAAGGGCTGTGAGACGGGACCTCCGGCCTATCGTCCTTATCCGAGAAGACTTGAAAGTCTAACCATTTGCAGCTGTAGCTACAAAGGAGCACTTTCTCCTCAGTTATTTAAAAACCCTAAGTGTTGGTCCCGGCGGCCGGAGATGAACTCACGACCTCCCGCGTGACAGCCCCGTGCTCAACCAACTGAGCCACCGGTGCGCGGTGATCACTTAATAAATTTCACTTTCAGCAAGGCCAAGGTTAGCTGGGCGTAAGTGGTGAGTCCCATTTCACAGATTAATCACCTTGTTCTTTGCCAGCACGCGCTTCCCTTGTTGGATGTCATTAATGGCGATTTCAGCTCCCATCTCTTGAAAAAAATTGAGACAAAAGAAACTAGTTTCTTCTGCTGATTCTTTTTTCTTTTTTTTTTTAATTTTTGGCAATCCGTAACTGTAAGTGTAACTGTTATTTTCTATTTCGTCAACGGCTTGGCCAATAGCATCAAATTAAATTTTTCAATTAGTTCATCCACCTCGATAACGAGCTTGCTTTAACTCGGCTGTCACTTGAGCTTGAAATATCCCTTACTTAAGAATTCGAGATTTTTGGCATTCTCTCTGATGGTGGAAGGATAAACATTGACAAGTCTCGACGACGATAATGGTTGCATTTGATCAAATGTCTCCTGACGTTTTTGCATCGTTTCAGATAAGGATTCCGCCTGGACGTTTAGAGCTTTATTTTCTTTTTTGAGGACGGCAACTGATTCCAGCATTGTTGTCATTAACATTTAAAATGAAGACTAACAAAGAACGGAAGAGATTATAGAGCATTTAAACAAACGAAAGACTGAATAACAACGGAGCTAAAATTTATCTTCCATCTTGGCCAACCCATGTGACCAAAGGTCTCATGGTAAGGCCCACAGTGGGCGCGCGGGACACAAAATTGGGCAGCGATATCCGTTGCGAGAAACATTTACAACTTTATCTGTGCAAAGGGGAGAGCTAGGGTCGTTGTTGTCGACATTTTAGTTCTCTTTTTTTCTCCTTTCCGGTGAGGTTTTAGGATTTTTGTCGAAAGCACATGGCAAGGTCACCAACTTTGCGAAGTCTTCATTCGTTTGACACCAAACTCGCCATATTTCACTAATCGTTCGAGATTTATTGCCTAAAGAGAGCACCTCAGCATTCAAGAATTGAAAATATTGTGAATGAGGCCACTATTCTTGGCTATGTTTGGCTTCAAAAGGTTTTGCAGTCCTGTGTATGACGCCATATTTTTTAGGTAAGTTATCAAAAACAAATTATCTGGCTGCAATCCTATGTTTTTGTTTCTCTGATTTTTCAAGTTTCTTGCGATATATGTCGATCTAAGTTACCCCTATATCTTGTCTTTCTGTAGAAATATGCCACAAACTAGGAAGTCATACGTTCGCTTCAATGTTGGAGCAATGATGAAAGCACGAAGACAATTACGAGAGGAGGCGGCGATCGGTCATAAATCAGTTCAGTTCAGTCGCTGCCAATAAGCCATTCTACACATAACCGTTTGGGATGATCAGAAAATTCAAGTGTTTTTTAACTGACTTTTTATACAGAGCATATAAAATAAAGCTTTTGACTTATTTTTATAATTTTTACTTTGCAATATAAGTGAAATCAAGCCAGGTTCCTAAAACCCAGATTTCAAAATATTTTTAAGCTGGCTTTTAATTTAATGTTAATAAATTCATTTTATTTTCATTATCTATGTGTTTTATAGGTTTCTGTTATTTAAGAATCCGTAAACAAACTCCAAGAGGAGAAGAAGGCTCTGGTAAAGCATCCAGTGGCAGTACTTAAATAGAAAGAAAAGCCCAACCAGTTTATACAGCTGATGGTTCAACCATATCCAGGGGAACGTACATTCTTAAAATGATGCAGTGAAACATTTGATGTGACATTGAGAATCCACGTCGGGACAGATTCCAATACTGTTCCTGCTGCTGCTGCTGGATTAGTGCAAAGTTTAGTAGTAAAATTCCGCCAGAAAAGTTTAGTACATACTATTTCCAGAAAGAGAAAGTTATGTGAAATGGTATTTCCACAAATTTACAATAAGAAGGTGCAGGAATTTGAAAACTCAGAGCAAACCAATTACGTAGTATTTCTGTTTATTTCTCCAAAGGGATCATGGGAAAGAGAAAGTACAAGTCAGTTTGTAAAACACTCTCAATGAAGATAAGCAAAAAAAAGGGGGAATAATGTCCTGTAAAGTTGCTTGGCTACTAGGTTGACCTAGGTTGGATTGGAAATGTGAAGGAAGATTTTTGCTATGACATGAATGAGGATGAGAAAGTGGAGGGGTGATATAGATCTTTAACACAATTTTTGCAATTCATATGGCATCATTTTATTTAAAGGTTGCACATGAGAATCTGTTATGGTTTAATAATGCGATCAACACTTCTCATGTGGGGGTGGGTGGGGACGGGGCTCCCTTTCGAAAAGACGACACCGCCTGTTCATGGCTGTTAAGTTTCCTTAATTAATAGGGGCAAGCACATATTAAGTAGCAGTGAAAATTTTGTTGTTTTTTGGCGCTAACTATTCAGAAAGTTCACTTGTTGTTCAGCGAGAGATGTCAGAAATTGAGAAGAAGACAATCCAAGTTACGTTAATGGAAAAGAAGTCAAGTTTACTTTCGCTGATTTCCCAAATGACCTTAAAATGCTTGCATTCTTAGCTGGCAAGCATTGGCAAATCAGCTCCTCACAAATCAGTGGTACAGTTTGATCAAGTTCTCAATTCTGCCTCTTTCAGTAGACTAGTGATCTGCGTTCAAAAACAGCAAAGTTATCTCATCTTGCTAAAAACTGGTTGAAAGATGGTTCCATGAAACTCAAGGTTCAGGCAATGATTTTCAATACCGATTCACTGGCCAAGATTCGAGAATGTTTTTACATACACGACTTGATGCTTGTTATTGATGCATTGAAGCAACCTGCTGACAGTGAGAAGCAGACCTTGACATTCTATCTCTTTGCATACATTTGCTTCCAACTTAAGCAAATTGTTTCTATTGTTTACGGAGTGGTCAATATCACACTGCAAGACCTAACTCAGCTAAAGCAATATTACCGTAAAAAAAGGTTGCTGTTATTCATCGTGGTGAAGTACAATAATAATAATAAAGTATTCTCGTTTGTCTCACGATGTGGTCACTTGTGATGTAGATCGCGACGTTTCGACTGCATACCGCTAGGTCATCATCAGGCGATGAGGACGACTAGTTACGCGTTACCCTCTAAGCAGTATGCTCCGCTTCGATTGGTTGGTTTTCAGCAGCTGTAATTGGTGCATTTCGATCCTGGCTGTTTCGGTGTGTTATTCCTTTGGCGGTCCGCTGTCGTACGGTTTTCCTGTGGTTGTGTTTCTTGATCGTGGGCATCAATGCTTCCGGAATTCTATTCCACTATCCCTGTTGATGTTGTTAGGGTGAAGTCTTATGTAAATCGTCTCTTTGACCCTGCGTGTGTACCAATGAGGATCATGATCAATAAACTTTCCTTCGTTCCAAAGTGGGCTGTGTCCGGTGTTGTTAGCGTGTTCTGAAACGGCGGAGGTCTGGGTACGGGCAAGTCGGATGTCTTGCTCATGTTCTTTGATTGAGTATCAAGTATTTATGAATCAATGAATCAACGAGCCAATGAGTCATGAGTCATGATTCAATGAGTCAATGAGTTAGTGCAGTTACCCTAACCCATAAAATGAAAGCTAAAATTTCAGAGACTGCTTAGGCGTAATCACTGAAACGAGGGCTTAGGCTTAATCAATAAATTATTGCTATATTGACTGCGAGTCTCATTGAGTCATTGACCATTTGACTCATAAATCATGGGATCTCTCTTTGCTTTTATCTTGCATAGGTCTTCCAGTCTCACCGATGTAGACTTTACCGCATTCACAGGGAATCCTGTAAACCACGCCATCTTGTTAAGTCGGCTCGACAGCGTCTTTCGGTCGTACTAGATGTGATCTTAATGTAGTCTCCGACTTGAAAACAGCGCGTATGCCTTGTTGCTGTAGCAAGCCCGCACGCTACCCTAACTATCTCACCTTCCTAACAAGGTGAATTAAGAACCGCGTTCTCCCTAAAGATCTACAAGAACGACCGCCAGTTCCCACCAAGAGCGCACGCAGAGTCGCTGAACGTGCATTCATGAGATTCCTAAGGGAACGGATCAGACTAACACAGATGGCAAAGGGAGATGCAAAAAAGGAAGCAGAATCCATAGCACAGAGTATAACATCCGCTCTCTCGACAAACGACGCCAACAGGATAATAGAACAGATCGAGACCAACACCCAGCGAGTCTTTAACACCACCAAGACAGACATAAAAATTAAATAAAATTCTGCGCGAGAAACAGGCGGCCACATCACCAATTGATATATGTTGACCAAAACTAACTGGGTTATAAAATTATCTTCTAGGTCTCTCGACGATGCCGAGATAGCCCTTCTGAAGAAAGGACTGAACTTCGCCGTAACTCCTGCGTACATCCCTGCCACGGAGATTATCGCCAAGGTGTAATCAGCCACCAGACAACTCGACGCTGAACAAGCAGACACTGTCAGGAGAGCTGTTAACAATACACCATGTGTGACCCCATGAATTACTCCTAATTCATTGAGATTAAGATTAGGATTCAGATTAAGACGGAGGTTAGGAGCAATAACTTTTTAGGCCTCATTAGGCCGAAAACGATGTTTAATCTCAAATCCAACCTTTGTCGGTTAGTATTCAATGTAGGGTGGGGTCATACATGGTGTTTTGGTGCTTCGTTTCTCCGTTTCGATGTTTCGTTGTTTAGTAATGTCCAAACGTCGCGATCTACATCACATCGTGAGACAGGCGAGAATACTTTACTATTATTGTAAAGCAATCTGTTTAGAGCATTTCCCCAATAATCTGGGGCATAGGTCACATTATCCCAGCTCATGCACTGGATGTGTTTAACAAGTACCACTGAGTTGGGACTAAATTGTCTCAGTGGAAGGGCGAGAATCAAAGCGTATTGAATTAATTTTGTGCAGTTGATTTGGTTACGGGAAAATGGTTTTTACGAAGAGGAAAACCTTCAGCACAAGCAGACATACATTCCAAAGAGGGTTACCAAAGCGGAGTCTTGTTCCCGTGTGGATTTGAAATTGGTCCACGGGAACAGAAGTGTCATTATTGCTCAAATAAGTACATGGATCCAATTAAGAAAAGTGTTAAGTTGACAAAACTTCTCGTTGACAAGAAGATGTGTGATCGTCTAATAGAATGTGCACGGCCCTGAAAATGTCGCAAGGTTAAACTATAGAGTTATTAAAATGGTAATAAGCCTGAGCAGAGTCCAGTTCAGTGTGTAATCACACATCTGATTGTGATCACAGACTGAACTGGATGACATGAATTCCTGTTACCACTTACTCGTGCATCTGAGAAATTGCACTTATTTTGAATGTTATTTAACCCACAAAACAGCATTTAACAGTTGCTGCTTATTTCACTGTCCTTCTTACTATCCTCGTAGGTGACGTGATCTGTAATGTTTTTAATTCTTGAATGCTGAAGTCCTCTCTTTACGCAGTGAAACAAGTCTACTGGAATGTTTCGTTGAATTCTACACTGATATGGGTTCCTGATACTCGGTCTTTCCTGTGAAACGAAATTTATCTTCTGCAACCATAATTCGCTTTCTGTTTTAAAAAAGTGAACCACAGTTTAAGCTGACAATCAGTAAAGATCTTCAGAGGATCGGTTGGTGGTTTAAAGGCTTGGAAGGAGCCCTTGATTTGTCGCCTAACTTTTACCTTAAAAATATCGAGGTTATTTCCCAAATCAAGCTTGTTGAAAGCCTCCAAACAGATCGTTATTTGTGCTTCTAGCCTCTCCTCTAAATCAGCAGCCCTGGAAACTGCATATGACTGCACAAGTTGTTCAGACTCGCTGTCACTATCACTCAGAAGTACTTCATCGAGGATTTCTTCAATTGACGCCATGTTGAATTTAGTGTGAATCGATTACAAAAAGAAAATCCGCTGGACATTTCGCACTGCAGACCCCCCAACATTTTGAAGCCGCGGCAAGCCCACTGTGAGGTGTGCTGCCAATCGCTGACAGTGCAGGAAAGCAGGACTAAACTGCACTGATATTTGTGGCTGTTGTGACACAGGCGGCGGGTGCGAGATCATTTAGGATGATACCAAGAAGGATGAAGACTATGTAGTGATGATAAAGATGATAATGGTGACCTGAGAAACGATCAGTGAAGAGTATGACAAGGAATGAAGCTGAAGACCAGTTTAAACACTGACTTCAAATAATGTCATCATTTGTGTTTCCTCAGATCTGGCAGTATCAATATTCTGTCAGTTAATAAGGTCCTAGATAAATCGATTGTTCATTGTGTGCAAAAAATCAAGGGAGAGAGAAGTGTATCAGGTAAAAGAGCCTGGCTAATTATTGTATCCAAAACCTCCATATTTCCGTGTCTTTTTGCCGTAAATTCAGACAAGAAAAACTTCTAAAATAGACGAAATCGTGGGACACTCAATGACAAAATTCGTGCTTTCAATGAACAGAGAGATTAATTATGAGACTGGTTTGCTTTGAGGAAATGTCATTATCAAAATCGTCGATATAGAGCCTCGCTTTGACGCTAGAATAATAACGTGACCAAATGACAATAGATTCACTAGTCCTAAGAGGCATGTCTAATGTGTTGTCTTAATCAGATGAGATTTTCGCTTTCATGCTAGGCATTTTACGTCATTTTACAAAATACCCTCTTAAACACGTCCGTGCGGGTTGCAAACTTGGCAAAATCACTTTACTTGATAGTTAGGGTCCTCTGCTCCCACGGGAGCACACTTGACTACTGGTTCAGAGCTGGAGTATTTTTAGTTTTAAAATTTCCTTATTTGGACGTAACGTAGCTCATGCATTTTCCCGCGCGTGCAGCTTCGATCTTATTTTTGACCATATTGGGGCATAAAATTGGCGTCCTGAGATCCCCAGGGTTGTTTTCCAGGTTTGTTACACGCTTCAAAGTTATATGCTTCTGTTTTAACTCAACGAATGAACGAAAGGGTTAAGGTTGAATTTATCAGTGAGCGACTCGGGCGTCAGAACTGACTGGCCGTCCAGACCCTTCAGTCAGTCGCAAAAAAAATGCAAAAATTTGAAGGAACTCTTGCATGATAATGATTCCCTTGCATTCTTCTGGAGGAGTAGATATCATCCAAAAGTGTGTTAATTGAAGACTTTGGCGGTCAGTTCTGTCAAATGGAAAGCTTCCTAAGACTTGCCGATAACTACAGTTGTTCAGTAATTTCCAAGCTGCAGGCGGGAGATTCATGGAAACCGGACCATGGAGAACTTACTAGAGCACGTTATGATGCCTCTGACCAGATGCTTAGTTGGTTGAGAATTCAACCATTATGCAGGAGGTCGCCTCAGTGTTCGACTCCCGGTAGGACCAACACTCAGGGTCCTTCCCCACTGCTCAAATGTAGTGCAAGGAGGATTAAGTTAATTTTAAAAAAATCCTAACCGTCCCACGCTTGGACTTCTGTGTGATCGACTGTCAAATGGTTGCATATCCCCAGTTATTAGGGTCTATCCCCTTAGCAACTTTATTGAGTCCAAAGAGGGAACGCCGCAACTGTTTTTGAAGCTCTTTTATTACGAGAACACACACGCAACTTCTTCCTTTGTCACTTAGTTTCATTGAATTACTTTCAAATACTATAATCAAAACTTTTCACCTTATCACCTTATTCCAAAATGTCCGTCATTTTAGTATTCTTTTGTTTGCTTGCAACTTACGCTTTGTTGCCTCGTGAATTCTTAAATAATCTGAAAATTCAAAATATATTTAACCTTGAACGTAAAATCAAGGGATAATTTGCAAACAAATAAAAGAATACTAAAATCGTGGTAATTTTGTAATAAGGCGTGTAATATGTCAGCACTATACTACGGTAGAAACGTTCACGAGAACATCAATTAAATCATAATATTAAAATATATATAATAATAATAATAATAATAATAATACTAATAATAATAATAACTTTATTTAAGTCTCAAGGTTACTTAGCCGAGCACGAGTGCTCTGTTTATTTTGGAGAGTACAAATCAACTGAAATCAGAACAAATCAAATCAAATCAAATGTTGCTTTTTGAGGAGAGGGGAAAACCGGAGTACCCGGGAAAAAAACCTCTTGCAGCTCGTGCAAAGTAGAGGCCCCGCAAAGTACAAGCACGTGCAAAAAGGTTGAGACACCGAATCAAAAATTCTCCTCTTCTTCCTAAAACCTATCTTCCAGTACATAAGAAACGTCCAACATTTTAAATGTTGATACCCTTCACTTTGAATGCCAAGTGGAGATGGAAACAACATTGATTGGGTCGAGGGGAAGGGGGAGGGCGTTGGGGATGCGCTGACCTGAATGACGCGCGTTGTACGGTTATTGATTAACAGTCAGTGTCTGAACTCTTTTTGCAATTGCTTGTCGTAACTTCATCAGTTCAATATTATTAACCCGTCTAGCTCCGTCGGTCGATCATGAGACTCTTAATCTCAGCCGGGTAGTGGGTTCGACCCCCACCTCTCCCACGTTGGGCGATAGATCCTTTTAGAGCAGCAGGGCTGGCGCAGTGGTAAGGGAATTAGCCTTCCACCCACCCGGGTTCGATTTACGGACTTGGTGTCTCATGTGGGTGCTGTTTGTTGGTTCTTTCCTCTCCTACAAGCGGTTTTCCCTTCTTTTGAAAAACCAATCAAGTTGAATTTATTTTTATAGTCTGAGTGTGTCCAATTAGTGCCCCAGCTCTAAATATACTTGACACTTAAATAAAGTTCATTATTGTTTCATTAACGTGAGAGCTCACTGTGCTCAGTGAAAGCATCAATATGCTATTTAAAAGTCGACTTCAAAAGGTAAAAGAATTTAGTTTTATGTCCAGTTTTAATGCTCTTGGCTTCGATAACCAGCCAATTATTGGTCATCAAAGACTGATAAATCCTTGGGTGGCACTGAAGGCGCTAAAATGATCCCATACATTCTTCCCAGAGATTATCTGGTATATCGGGTTCAAATTTGGAAAGATATCTAATTCTGCAATGCTCTTTCAATATTCAGTACTTAACTCTTGGCTGACTGATTAGAAAACGATAGCCTTGTGCTAATGAGGCAAAGAATATAAATGATACCCCAAGATCTTAGACAACGTCACTTTGCACTATCCGTAAGTCCTTCGTTATTATACCATCTCGTTCTCGTCGTTCATGCAAGGTGGGCGAAGTGTCTTTAAAATAAATTCGGTAAAATTCTCAAAAATACAACCATACTTTTGAGTTTAAGGGACATGTTTCGATGTTTCAAAAATCATCTTCAACCATAGCGAGTGTAACATTAAAATTTGTACAAATATTTTTGATTAATTATCTTCAAAAAATGCGTGGTTACCCCCAATTTTCCTTTTGGATTTCAATAACACTTGTTAAGATCTGCTTCTCCCGAATATACAGTAAACCGCGCAAAAATACCTTTGAATTAGTAGGCACCGTCCGTAAGGCAATTTTGTCTGGCTATGTTTCCTGGTTTATGGTATGGTCTCGGATTAGTTAAAGCAACTTTCATATGACCTTGAAAAATAAAGTAACGTAAAAACAAAACGTAAACAAAGATGCAAAACATTTACTTGGCTTGTCGAAAACAAAACAAACGAATTTCATTGGCTTAGTGAAAAAAGGTCGAACAACGTCATCTCTTTTTGGGACTTTCTGGAAAGTTTCGCTTTGACGTCATTTGAAATGCAGTAATGTGATAAGGCAATCGAACTGTTTACTGCCCATATTAGGAGTTTCCTTGGTGGCAATAAGCAGAAGCTCTGTTTTAATCTTGCCAAACATTGGTCCGTGAAACAAATTGCAAACACTTTTCAAGGTCATACGAAAGTCGTTTTATCAGGTGGCATGGCTGAGAGGTGCAAGAGCAAATAAGGAGGTTAAGCACGCGCGTTGTTGAGACGCGAACGGCAACCGGAAGTGAGCTGTTTTTCCTTTCTACTTGCCTTCAAACAGCTTTATTTAAGCTATATTTGCATTTCTAAATATCTTTTCTCCATTAGAGATGATTAGTTTAAAAATCTGAGGGATACCATTGTCCTGGCTCGAAAAATGTTCTCTTCCGATTGCCGTCCGCATCTAAAAAATGCGCGTGCTTAGCTCCGAATATCATCTAGCAACTTACTGTTCCCGTCACCTCGTGCCAGACTTTCATCCGATTAGGGAGGCCTACCCTCCGTTACTAAACCTCGAAAAAAATGGTCTCAGGCTAATCAACATATACCGATTATGGTAGTAGTGTTACTTTGTAAAAATCAGCACAATCTGTAAAAGCCTAACCCTAGTATGGTAAGAGCGGCATTGATTAAGGTGGCTCAAACCAGTTTCAACACTTTTAAGAGACCTTGTTATTAGAAGGACTGACACTACAACACTTTATCACGTAACAGCAATGTTATGGTACCATGTAAAACGCCAATTATTGCTAAGCAAGAGGCACTCATTTTTTAACGTAACCAGTTACCCTGGAAACAGGAAAGCCTTGCGAAATTACCCTATATTTTGGGTTTAGTTGCTCATATCTGAAAAACAAAGTCGCCCTATTTTTTTGCACAAAAGTGATCAGTAGGCCAAGGTAAAATTCTTTGCAAAGTTTTAAAAAGTCTATGGAGCGGATTCGGAGCTATCTTAAATTTTGAATCATTTAGGGTGGCTCCTGAATCCACTCCACAGATTTTTTTTTTTACTTTGCAGAAAGGTTCATTATGGTATGTTAATTACATTTCAGAAATAAAAAATGGGGTCACAGAGTTCGTTTTTTAGATATGAGCAGCTTAAGTCAAAATATGCAGGGCTTTCCTGTTGCCATGGTAACGTTTTACGTCACAAAAAATGACCAAATCTTTTTCAGCAATAATTGGTATTTGACATGGTACCATAACATTCCTGTTAAGTTATAAAGTGTTGTAGTGTCAATCCTTCTGTATTAGAACGTTTCTTTCAAATGTTGAAACTGGTTTGAGCTACCTTAACGTCAACTTAGTTGCCAGCAATTTAAAACCCCTTGCCATCTCTTTCATGCAAGAAAACTGATGGCCTTGTCCATGGTGTTTTCTTGAGTCTTTCAGTTGATAGATCACTGTCAGAGAGACTGTTCAATCTCAAGGAAACCGTCGAATGCGAACTGCGGAAGGAATTTTCAGATTTTTGAACGCTGGACACTGAGGGAAAGTAAATGTCCTCTTGACTCTCAACTTTTGAGTCTGGTGATAGATCCGAGTGTGATCGACATCGACGATCATTAGACGAGCTTGACGGTATCCCCAACAGATCAACAACTCGACCGGTTGTAAGCGGGCGGTCCGCCCGAGCTCCATGATGTGGTAATCTTGGGAGATGTTCAATCGGGGCCAGACGATTGTGGCACGTAGTCTTGTAATAACTTTCGCCTCTCTTGCAAGTCTCGGCAAGATCGTGAAGTTTCTTCTTTCTCCTTGACATCAATAGCTGCTCCGAGTCCAGTGCTCTCACAACAATGTTTTCGTCTTTGTCAATCTTGAGAGTTTTAAGATTCAACAAGCGATCTTGAAAAGAATTCTGTTTGGATAAGTTATTCCAGAGTTCCTGCTCAAAATATTTAGCCCTAGCTCTCCGTTTGACTTCGCTCATTTTTTAAATTCTGTAACAGGTACACCGATTATATTTCTTGAGGTGACATATCTTCGTGTTTTTCGTGCAATATCTGCAGTGAATTCTAACTTACAGAGTTACAATAGCATTTAAACAATAAAACCCAATAAACATTACACTTTGACGTCATCAGCTAGATTGTCATGCATCCAGCCGGAAAAGACCAATACTTGGTTATTAGTTGATGTGCGTTATTTTTGCAAAGTAGTGTGCTTATAATTTTATCTCAAAGTCCACAATCCTCTTTTAAAGTTTTTCCTCGCTTTCTAGTTTTCTTTTTGTTATTTCTTATAGGAATTACAAAGTTGGGTTGGTGTTTCAAATAACGCGACGACGTCAGGTCAAGTGTAACAAAAAGATAATTAGAAGGTACATGAAGTGGAACACAATTCAATGTTAAACCTTTTAAAGATTATTCATAATACTTTTCAAAGTACGTTATTATTAGCTATCCAACGCTGTTTGCAATGGTTTGAGGGACTTTCTTTCCTGCAAAGATGCATTCATACTCTAGACACTACATGTACACCATACATACAGGGGCACCCAACGAGAATATAGTTCAAAACCAATTAAACATAGCATTGTCAAACGTATTTTAGTATTTAAACGGTAGATATAGGCATATTTTTATCCCCTAAAAATTTTTCATCTGTTCGGATTTCCTAGCTGAAAGTCTAGTGATCCGAAAATTATAGGGATTAAAATTTACCTTTTCGAAAATTTCAACCAGAAAAAAGGCTCCCGAAAATTCTAGGTGACCTTTTTAGGTTAAAAATCCGTTAAAAATGGGCGATTATACCATTTTTTAGATGTTCGAAAATCCTAGGACAGGCAGGCAAGTAAGAAATTTTACAACAAATGTTCCGAAAACTCTAGATCTCAGATCGTCTTCCGAACAGATATTTTCCAAAAATTGACGTTGGGTGCCCCTGTACATACAGCACAACATCCGAAAACAGTCGCAAATAAATCCCTGTGGACATTATGTAAATGCTAGTTGCCGATTAGTTCAATGAAATACGTGCGTAGGAACTTGTTGGAAGTAGGATCTCGTCCGCTCGCCCACAATGAGTGTAAAATCCGTCGTTCGAGGACGACACATACCGATAACCAAAAATGGCTAACGTACGTGACACATGACTAAAACGTAATGCAGAAGTGTGATCAAGGGCACTCAACGTCACTTGTCGGAAAATATCTGTTCGGTAGACGATTCAAGATCTAGAAATTTCGGAACATTTGTTGTAGAATTCCTTGCTTGCCTGCCTGTCCTAGGATTTTCGAACATCTAAAACATGGTATAATTGCCCATTTTAAACGGATTTTTACCCTAAAAAAGTCACCTCGAATTTTTGGGAGCCTTTTTTCTGGGTGAAATTTTCGAAAAGGTAAGTTTTGATCCCTATAATTTTCGGGTCACTAGACTTTCAGCTAGGGAATCCGAAGAGATGAAACATTTTTAGGGGATAAAAATATGCCTATATCTACCGTTTAAATACTAAAATACGTTTAACAATGCTATGTTTAAGTGGTTTTGAACTATATTCTCGTTAGGGCCATTGTAATGTCTAACCAAGAGGAAATTGAACATGGTGTAAATACAATTAAACCGGTCCTGCTTTTTTTGCTGAAATCATGACAACCGTTATCCGATATGTATTACGCTAGCATTACGGAAATATTTATTAGCGAAACTCAGTCTTATTCAATTCTTAACTCAACTCTCTAAAGACTTCTAAAAGATTTAGAGTGCGTTCAACAGGAAGTGGTTACAAAGACGTCACTCACGTACTGTCTGAAAGCACGTCATATGCGCTACAGGTCTGCCGTTGATGCGGTTGCGTAAAAAAAATTCGGCTTCTGTTGTCACTTACAACTCAAGTTGTCTGGAAGTCGTAGTCAGGACTGCGCGGCCGTGTTTGAACTCATTTGAGGTGGAAGCGTTCAAAACAATGGGGGAAACCAAAATAGGCATAAGGTCTTCTTCTTCTCATCGGAAGCGAAAGCACGAATCAAACTCAGTCTAAGAACTCGCCGGATTGAGAACAGAGAACAATTAAAACTTATTAGAAGGGTTGCAGATGACCATCGAACAAATTACGTGATGAGTCATGGAAATGTCTTATTCAATTGTCGATATATGAGGCACTGTTAGGTGAGTAGTATAGTAAGGGAAGTGGTCAAAACAAGTATACTCGAAGAGGACCCACCTTGTTTTTAAGGGGAGGGGTGGTATACAAGACACCATCTACTTGATGAACCTCATGAACAAAAATTATTGACCTGAAGGTGGGAGGGATGGGGTACAAGAAGATACCACCATCGTTTTCGATGTATGGCGGGTCCTGTCCATGTACAATTGTTTTGACTATTTTCCTAACTTGTTTGTTTCACTGGGAATACTTTTACTTTAATTTGTGGGTTTCATCATAAGCTATCGTGAGTCAGTGTGTGGGTTTAATGACTCCCCATTTTAGCCAGCTTTTGTGTACTAGCTGGAACTGGAAATTCGACTATAACACTACGTTATGATATCCTAGAACAAAATTACTGTTTTTTTCTGGCGCCAAAATGACGTTGCGGTAAGTTTTCTAGCTTTTTGTTGAATTCAGAGAATTTAAGAGAAGTTAGGATTGACTTTTCCTCGGAAATTGAAAGTTAGCTAAAGTTGCTTTAATGAAATTCAATATCAAGTGACGAGAAGACGTCATTTAAAAAAAACCAGCAAACCAATCGGGACTTCGAAACCCTTAGCCTTGCAAAAAATCGAGACTCCGAGACACCTTCGTATAAAAAACGAGACTGCGAGACGCACATAACCGCTGAAAAAACGATACTGCGAAATTCGACTAAAATGTTGCGAGATCCAGAGTTTTTGAAGGACCATTCGCCACCCCCTCAAAAGTTACCTTTTCGAAAATATCAGCCAGAAAAAGGCTCTCGAAAATTCTAGGTGACCTTTTAAGGGTAAAAATCCTTTTAAAATGAGCAATTATACCTTTTTGTAGATGTTCGAAAATCCTAGGACAGGCAGGCAAGCAAGAAATTCTAGATCTCAAATCGACTTACGAACAGATATTTTCCGAAAATTGACTTTGGGTGCCCCTGACTACATTCCACTTTCCACTTCTATGACATGGAACATTTTGCTTGAGTGGAAGGAATGAACTGTTTTATTTCATTACAAATGTCGCAACGAATATAAACCGAAAAAAGAATTTTAAAACTAAAAAGCAAACGGCCTAACGTTACTATACGCTTTTCTTCTACAATGCATGTATATAACCTAATTTTACTTTTTTAAGTCTATCACGATTCGGAAATGATCTTGAAAATGTCGAAATGTCATTAACTTTTATAGCTCTTTTTTTTTAGAACTCAATATCAAAGAAGCTGTTTCTGCCCTGAAAAGCCAACTTATCCTATTCCTTATTACTTTTTAAATATTACTTTCCAGGCCTGCGTGCATAAATGGCTTAACTTATTACAGGCTTCTACAAATAAAAAGGCCGCTTACTTGTTGAAATATGTAAGCTAGTTCATGACTATACTTCTAGTCTGACTGCCCATTGAAGATTTCTATAATTAACTAAAGTTCTTTTCTGTACATTTAATGAAGATAATACCTTGAAAATTTGCAATCTATTTTGGGGCGTTATTGCGAAACTTAGACGAATGGAATGCTGTACAATATTCTTATCGTTGTTCCAATACTTGGCAATTAGGATTCTGGTCGAAATTTCTTTGATTTGGCATGTGGCATACATGTTGCTCCCAGATAAATGTTTGTAATCTGTGTAATCTGTAGTTCCGACAATTATTTCCTGAAATGTACGTAATTATATGCACGCTCAATTTTGAGAAGCAGTCTAAATTATTCCTAGATGCTCCCTATTTCTAGCAATAAGGTAACCGTAAGGGTTAGCGTGATTTTCTTTGGGCGAGGGTAAATGCAAGTTGCTTCTTTTTACTTAAGAACCAGTTTGTGGCCATAATTGTCACTTTTAACAGCTCCTCTCGATACCTAACAGCCTTAATCAGTGTTCACCTTAGCGTGTGTTACATACGAAAATATTTTACGGCAGAAAGAATTGCTAGTGGTTTCAAGTCAGTTTAGTCTAATAGTACGTTATTGGCATGGAGTACATCCTGCCAGCTTGAATTGCACAGTTGGGAGTCATGTTCACTCCAGCTGGTACTAGAGGTGCCTGAGAATAATTTGGTTCGAAGCCTATTTGGCCACACGTTCCACCTCCCTGATCAACGTACCACACGGGTACAGAGTAGACATAGCTTGGTCTCGCTACCAGCTTTGTTGTATGGACAGGAGCTTGAGAAAACTGTGGCTGGCGTTGTGCGGCATTGACAGGAAGACTTTCCGTGGCCGTTACCACATGGCATCCTTGCGGCAAGTAGCACACAGCACTCTGGTGATCCAAATAGTTTGGGCCAAAAGAAGCCGTGTTACTGATTGGTGATGGAAATTGTTGGCTGCTGCTTTGGTAGTGGCCAACCGCGTTCGTTGTCAGTGAGAAATTGCGACTAACATGTTGCATGCCATCGGGAGTCAGTGGCTTAAGCCCACCCTGAGAGATCATCATTGCTTGAGTCGGTGCAGAATACACTGAGTAGACGGTATCGTACGAAACGTTTCCAGAATAGTTAGAGGAAAATTTCTTTTCCTCGACATCCCAATCGGTTCCATTCATCATAGTAAAGCTTTGCTCAGAACTTGTTGGGGAAGATGGAACACTGGAAAGCTTTGTACCGACTGTGCCTTCTTGATGAGGAGCCTCTTTTGGGGTCTTGGGCTTTGCACCGATGTAAGCGAGGTCTACGTTGGCTCGTCTTCCGTCAATTATGGGCCTTTTGTTCACACAGGCCCTTTCTGCGCCTTCTTTTGTTGCCATGGTAACCTTAAAAGGTAAAAGAGAGAACACACGCAGAAATAAGACAATTTACATATTAAGCCAAAAAGTATTTTAGATTCTGAAGAAATTATGGAGAGACCTATAGCTATTCCTAGTTTTCAGGACTGGGCAATTCATCAATACTTCGGATATCCAACTTTAACTCACACCGTTTGACAGCCAGGCCCGAGTTGTTCAAACGATGGATATCGCTATCCACCGGATAAATCACTAACCAGTGGATACGTCATAGCAAAACCAATTGCGCTATTCAATATATAGAGTTATCCACCTTTTGAACAACTGGGGCCAGCTGAAGTGGTTTAAAATACCCCCAGGTTAATTAAGATCGGACCGGTAGCAGGGGATAAAATTGTTAACGGTTGATCACTCAATTCATAAGATTTCATGCACATTTACTTTACTTTACATTGGATTATCAATAATAAAATTTAAAGTAAGTAATTAATTAAAAATTCCCAATTACACACAATTTTTGAGGCAGCATTTAATGTTAGTTACTGGTATGGCGAGTGGGCTTACGAACTTTGTAATCTTGTAATATTGTACCATTGTATCATATTTAATATTGTAATTTTTCTTTACAATGCTAAAGTAAATGTTGTAATAAACACGATTGAATAATAATAATATTATTATTATTATTATTAGTATTATTATTATTATTATGCTAGTAATAATATTAGTATAATAATAATAATGACAACAATAATAATAATAATAATAATAATAACAACAACAATGGTGATAGTGATGGTGACACTTGAAAAAACCAACCTCTTAATGAGTGCAAATATCAAACGCATATGAGAATGAAAACGGCGTGATTGGGGCCGGTGCTCGAAGGTGCTTTAGACTCAAGAACAAGGAAGACCCTAATAATGAACAGAGCACTTAATCCAAGGGATTATGTAGCCAGGCTTTATGTGCCAAGAGCAGAAGGAATATCAGTGGAAGAATGCATTGAACAGCGCCAAGAACTCATTACAAAATAACATCCTGCACAGTGACGAGAAACTGATTTAAGAAGTTAGGGAGGAGGAACTGGTAACCCCAAAAGACTTCAAACAACGAAGAAAAGCTGAGAGAAAGACAGAATAGGAAGAGAAGATTTTATGTGGTCAGAGCTGGGCATGGTTGCAAAGAGGGGACCTTAAACGTGAAACAGAAGCCCTAATCACTGCTGCCCAAGACCAGGCAATAAGAACAAACTACATCAAAGCCAACATCGACAAGGCTCAAGTGAATGACCAGTGTGCAGAATGTGCCGCCAGGCAAAGGAGACAGTGAGCCATATAGTGAGTGGGTGCTCCAAACTGGAACGGCAAGAGTATAAAAGGAGGCACGATAACGTTGCAAGGGTGGAACACTGGGACTTGCTGGGAAAGTGCGGCTTTAGTAGAGTAGATAAATGATTTGAACATCAACCAGAAACTGTCCTTGAGAACAACGACTGCAAACTGCTATGGGATTATAAAATCAGACCGACCACCAAATTAGTGCAACGAGACCCGACTTGGTCGTTATTAACAAGCAAGAACAGACATGCCGAGTTTTAGACATAGCAGTCCCAGAAGACACAGCTGCAAAAGCCAAGGAAGAGGAAAAGCTGCAGAAATACCAGGACCT
>NC_090892.1:21731050-21781050 GCF_036669925.1 Montipora capricornis | reverse complement strand
TTTTATGGAACATTTTCTTAGATCAGTTCAAACGGCCGTTACAACTGTCTGGCCTGTGGTACAAAAGAAGCCCAAAAACATGATGTACCACACTGCCATTTTTACAAAACTACGTTACATCGGCTTCTATTCATCTTATACTAGAAAGAAAATTTCATGTATTATCAGCAAGTATTGTAAGGATTTAAATGCTAGAGTAATTTTCTCTCCATTTAAACAGTGTAACATTTTTTAGTCCAAAGGATTTCATTCCGAATTCTTTCAAATCACGTGTTGTATTAAGTGTATACAAATTTACTTGTACGGGCTGTGGTGCTCGCTACGTTGGTGAAACAAAGCACGCATTTCTACATGCGTGTAAATGAGCCCCTTTTCTGGGATAAAAATTTTCATATCTTCAAGCATCTTAGTTTTTCTAAAAATCGTCAGGGTAATTGTGATGTTCTTGCTTCAAAATTATTGATAATGCTACCTCTTTCTATCAACTCAAAATCAAAGGAGAGCTTCCATATTGAGCTGTTGAAACCCGAACTCAACAAACAAGTTGATCATGTCAGTTTAGCATTACACTTTTAAACTTTTACCGTTATGTCAGTTGTGTTTTCTATAATATTGTTGGTTAGTTTGAATTTTACCTACTTGTAACGAACATTTAATCTACAAAGAATCATTGTATTGATAGTTTATATATATACACGGATTATCTTGTAAAAATTGTAATGTTACACTCACTATGGCTGATGATGATGTTTGAAACATCGAAAAAGATTCCTTAAAACTCAAAAGTGTGGTTGTATTTTAAAAAAATAATAACACTTGTGCTATCCAGACCATTTGGAGATTTTTCTTTTTGCTGGAACAGATACTGTTTACCTGACTTGAACTAATTATTAATGCAAAACGTAAAACAAAGTCAACATGGCAGCCTAAACTATCTGGAGTTTTATACCCAGACTTCCTTCTCTCGCCTTTTTTCCAGCCTCTCGTTCCCACTCCCCTCCATTTGCGTTTCTGCATTAAATTATTGTAAATACGAATATATATCGTGTTGAGTACTTTCTTACCTCCAATGCGATAGGATCCCCAGATTATCCTCCAACCCTTTAATTCACGGATTCGAACAAACAAAAAGAACGAATGATCTCATCCTATTGCACCTTTATATACCAGCGTCGTTTCGATTACCCATTACTTTTCTCTATACCGAGTGTTACACTTCGCCTTCCATGCAAAATTCATCCATTTTATACCCAGACTTCCTTCCCTCGCCATTTTTTCCAGCCTCTCGTTCCCACTCCCCTCCATTTTGTGTTTCGTTCCCAGTTCACATCAATTCATTTAAATTTTTCTGTCGCAACCGGGGCTGACGCGTACGGGGGACCTAAAAAACTTTTTTTAGCCTCAGACGTCTCTTCTTCAGTGGTGAAGGAAATTTTAAAGGATTTTCGAGCACTTTTACGTGAGTATCGAATAAAATTTATATTTTAAAAAAAAATTATTGATTACATGTCGAAACTTTCCGATGTTGTCAAGGCGGATTAAGTTAATTTTAAAAAATCCTAACCGTCCCACGCTTGGACTTCTGTGTGATCGACTGTAAATGGTTGCATATCCCCAGTTATTAGGGTCTATCCCCTTTAGCAACTTTATTGAGTCCAAAGAGGGAACGCCGCAACTGTTTTGTAGCTCTTTTATTACGAGAACACACACGCATCGTCTTCCTTTGTCACTTAGTTTCATTGAATTACTTTCAAATACTATTAATCAAAACTTTTCACCTTATCACCCTTATTCCAAATGTCCGTCATTTTAGTATTCTTTTGTTTGCTTGCAACTTACGCTTTGTTGCCTCGTGAATTCTTAAATAATCTGAAAATTCAAAATATATTTAACCTTGAACGTAAAATCAAGGGATAATTTGCAAACAAATAAAAGAATACTAAAATCGTGGTAATTTTGTAATAAGGCGTGTAATATGTCAGCACTATACTACGGTAGAAACGTTCGCGAGAACATCAATTAAATCATAATATTAATATAATATAATAATAATAATAATAATAATAATAATCACTTTACTTATGTCTCAAGATTACTTAGCCAGCACAAGTGCTCTGTTTATTTTGGAGAGTACAAATCAACTGAAATCAGAACAAATCAAATCAAATCAAATGTGCTTTTTGAGGAGAGGGGAAAACCGGAGTACGCGGGAAAAAAAACCTCTTGCAGCTCGAGCAAAGTAGAGAACCAGCAAAGTACAAGCACTTGCAAAAAGGTTGAGACACCGAATCAAAAATTCACCTCTTCTTCCTAAAACCTCTCTTCCAGTACATAAGAAACGTCCCCCATTTTAAATGTTGATACCCTTCACTTTGAATGCCAAGTGGAGATGGAAACAACATTGCTTGGGTCGAGAGGGGGGGGGGGGGGGAAGGGGGGGGGCGTTGGGGATGCGCTGACCTGAATGAGGCGCGTTGTACGGTTTTTAATTAACAGTCAGTGTCTGAACTCTTTTTGCAATTGCTTGTCGTAACTTCATCAGTTCAATATTATTAACCCGTCTAGCTCCGTCGGTCGATCATGAGACTCTTAATCTCAGCCGGGTAGTGGGTTCGACCCCCACCTCTCCCACGTTGGGCGATAGATCCTTTTAGAGCAGCAGGGCTGGCGCAGTGGTAAGGGAATTAGCCTTCCACCCACCGAGTTCGATTTACGGACTTGGTGTCTCATGTGGGTGCTGTTTGTTGGTTCTTTCCTCTCCTACAAGCGGTTTTCCCTTCTTTTGAAAAACCAATCAAGTTGAATTTATTTTTATAGTCTGAGTGTGTCCAATTAGTGCCCCAGCTCTAAATATACTTGACACTTAAATAAAGTTCATTATTGTTTCATTAACGTGAGAGCTCACTGTGCTCAGTGAAAGCATCAATATGCTATTTAAAAGTCGACTTCAAAAGGTAAAAGAATTTAGTTTTATGTCCAGTTTAATGCTCTTGGCTTCGATAACCAGCCAATTATTGGTCATCAAAGACTGATAAATCCTTGGGTGGCACTGAAGGCGCTAAAATGATCCCATACATTCTTCCCAGAGATTATCTGGTATATCGGGTTCAAATTTGGAAAGATATCTAATTCTGCAATGCTCTTTCAATATTCAGTACTTAACTCTTGGCTGACTGATTAGAAAACGATAGCCTTGTGCTAATGAGGCAAAGAATATAAATGATACCCCAAGATCTTAGACAACGTCACTTTGCACTATCCGTAAGTCCTTCGTTATTATACCATCTCGTTCTCGTCGTTCATGCAAGGTGGGCGAAGTGTCTTTAAAATAAATTCGGTAAAATTCTCAAAAATACAACCATACTTTTGAGTTTAAGGGACATGTTTCGATGTTTCAAAAATCATCTTCAACCATAGCGAGTGTAACATTAAATTTGTACAAATATTTTTGATTAATTATCTTCAAAAAATGCGTGGTTACCCCCAATTTTCCTTTTGGATTTCAATAACACTTGTTAAGATCTGCTTCTCCCGAATATACAGTAAACCGCGCAAAAATACCTTTGAATTAGTAGGCACCGTCCGTAAGGCAAATTTGTCTGGCTATGTTTCCTGGTTTATGGTATGGTCTCGGATTAGTTAAAGCAACTTTCATATGACCTTGAAAAATAAAGTAACGTAAAAACAAAACGTAAACAAAGATGCAAAACATTTACTTGGCTTGTCGAAAACAAAACAAACGAATTTCATTGGCTTAGTGAAAAAAGGTCGAACAACGTCATCTCTTTTTGGGACTTTCTGGAAAGTTTCGCTTTGACGTCATTTGAAATGCAGTAATGTGATAAGGCAATCGAACTGTTTACTGCCCATATTAGGAGTTTCCTTGGTGGCAATAAGCAGAAGCTCTGTTTTAATCTTGCCAAACATTGGTCCGTGAAACAAATTGCAAACACTTTTCAAGGTCATACGAAAGTCGTTTTATCAGGTGGCATGGCTGAGAGGTGCAAGAGCAAATAAGGAGCTTAAGCACGGGCGTTGTTGAGACGCGAACGGCAACCGGAAGTGAGCTGTTTTTCCTTTCTACTTGCCTTCAAACAGCTTTATTTAAGCTATATTTGGATTTCTAAATATCTTTTCTCCATTAGAGATGATTAGTTTAAAAATCTGAGGGATACCATTGTCCTGGCTCGAAAAATGTTCTCTTCCGATTGCCGTCCGCATCTAAAAAATGCGCGTGCTTAGCTCCGAATATCATCTAGCAACTTACTGTTCCCGTCACCTCGTGCCAGACTGCCATCCTCCTAGGGAGGCCTACCCTCCGTTACTAAACCTCAAAAAAAAATGGTCTCAGGCTAATCAACATATACCGATTATGGTAGTAGTGTTACTTTGTAAAAATCAGCACAATCTGTAAAAGCCTAACCCTAGTATGGTAAGAGCGGCATTGATTAAGGTGGCTCAAACCAGTTTCAACACTTTTAAGAGACCTTGTTATTAGAAGGACTGACACTACAACACTTTATCACGTAACAGCAATGTTATGGTACCATGTAAAACGCCAATTATTGCTAAGCAAGAGGCACTCATTTTTTAACGTAACCAGTTACCCTGGAAACAGGAAAGCCTTGCGAAATTACCCTATATTTTGGGTTTAGTTGCTCATATCTGAAAAACAAAGTCGCCCTATTTTTTTGCACAAAAGTGATCAGTAGGCCGAGGTAAAATTCTTTGCAAAGTTTTAAAAAGTCTATGGAGCGGATTCCGAGCTATCTTAAATTTTCAATCATTTAGGGTGGCTCCTGAATCCACTCCACAGATTTTTTTTTTTTACTTTGCAGAAAGGTTCATTATGGTATGTTAATTACATTTCAGAAATAAAAAATGGGGTCACAGAGTTCGTTTTTTAGATATGAGCAGCTTAAGTCAAAATATGCAGGGCTTTCCTGTTGCCATGGTAACGTTTTACGTCACAAAAAATGACCAAATCTTTTTCAGCAATAATTGGTATTTGACATGGTACCATAACATTCCTGTTAAGTTATAAAGTGTTGTAGTGTCAATCCTTCTGTATTAGAACGTTTCTTTCAAATGTTGAAACTGGTTTGAGCTACCTTAACGTCAACTTAGTTGCCAGCAATTTAAAACCCCTTGCCATCTCTTTCATGCAAGAAAACTGATGGCCTTGTCCATGGTGTTTTCTTGAGTCTTTCAGTTGATAGATCACTGTCAGAGAGACTGTTCAATCTCAAGGAAACCGTCGAATGCGAACTGCGGAAGGAATTTTCAGATTTTTGAACGCTGGACACTGAGGGAAAGTAAATGTCCTCTTGACTCTCAACTTTTGAGTCTGGTGATAGATCCGAGTGTGATCGACATCGACGATCATTAGACGAGGTTGACGGTATCCCCAACAGATCAACAACTCGACCGGTTGTAAGCGGGCGGTCCGCCCGAGCTCCATGATGTGATAATCTTGGGAGATGTTCAATCGGGGCCAGACGATTGCGGCACGTAGTCTTGTGATAACTTTCGCCTCTCTTGCAAGTCTCGGCAGTACTACGAAGATCGTGAAGTTTCTTCTTTCTCCTTGACATCAATAGCTGCTCCGAGTCCAGTGCTCTCACAACAATGTTTTCGTCTTTGTCAATCTTGAGAGTTTTAAGATTCAACAAGCGATCTTGAAAAGAATTCTGTTTGGATAAGTTATTCCAGAGTTCCTGCTCAAAATATTTAGCCCTAGCTCTCCGTTTGACTTCGCTCATTTTTTAAATTCTGTAACAGGTACACCGATTATATTTCTTGAGGTGACATATCTTCGTGTTTTTCGTGCAATATCTGCAGTGAATTCTAACTTACAGAGTTACAATAGCATTTAAACAATAAAACCCAATAAACATTACACTTTGACGTCATCAGCTAGATTGTCATGCATCCAGCCGGAAAAGACCAATACTTGGTTATTAGTTGATGTGCGTTATTTTTGCAAAGTAGTGTGCTTATAATTTTATCCCAAAGTCCACAATCCTCTTTTAAAGTTTTTCCTCGCTTTCAAGTTTTCTTTTTGTTATTTCTTATAGGAATTACAAAGTTGGGTTGGGGTTTCAAATAACGCGACGACGTCAGGTCAAGTGTAACAAAAAGATAATTAGAAGGTACATGAAGTGGAACACAATTCAATGTTAAACCTTTTAAAGATTATTCATAATACTTTTCAAAGTACGTTATTATTAGCTATCCAACGCTGTTTGCAATGGTTTGAGGGACTTTCTTTCCTGCAAAGATGCATTCATACTCTAGACACTACATGTACACCATACATACAGGGGCACCCAACGAGAATATAGTTCAAAACCAATTAAACATAGCATTGTCAAACGTATTTTAGTATTTAAACGGTAGATATAGGCATATTTTTATCCCCTAAAATTTTTCATCTGTTCGGATTTCCTAGCTGAAAGTCTAGTGATCCGAAAATTATAGGGATTAAAATTTACCTTTTCGAAAATTTCAACCAGAAAAAAGGCTCCCGAAAATTCTAGGTGACCTTTTTAGGTTAAAAATCCGTTAAAAATGGGCGATTATACCATTTTTTAGATGTTCGAAAATCCTAGGACAGGCAGGCAAGCAAGAAATTTTACAACAAATGTTCCGAAAACTTTAGATCTCAGATCGTCTTCCGAACAGATATTTTCCAAAAATTGACGTTGGGTGCCCCTGTACATACAGCACAACATCCGAAAACAGTCGCAAATAAATCCCTGTGGACATTATGTAAATGCTAGTTGCCGATTAGTTCAATGAAATACGTGCGTAGGAACTTGTTGGAAGTAGGATCTCGTCCGCTCGCCCACAATGAGTGTAAAATCCGTCGTTCGAGGACGACACATACCGATAACCAAAAATGGCTAACGTACGTGACACATGACTAAGCAAAACGTAATGCAGAAGTGTGATCAAGGGCACCCAACGTCACTTGTCGGAAAATATCTGTTCGGTAGACGATTCAAGATCTAGAAATTTCGGAACATTTGTTGTAGAATTCCTTGCTTGCCTGCCTGTCCTAGGATTTTCGAACATCTAAAACATGGTATAATTGCCCATTTTAAACGGATTTTTACCCTAAAAAAGTCACCTCGAATTTTTGGGAGCCTTTTTTCTGGGTGAAATTTTCGAAAAGGTAAGTTTTGATCCCTATAATTTTCGGATCACTAGACTTTCAGCTAGGGAATCCGAAGAGATGAAACATTTTTAGGGGATAAAAATATGCCTATATCTACCGTTTAAATACTAAAATACGTTTAACAATGCTATGTTTAAGTGGTTTTGAACTATATTCTCGTTAGGGCCATTGTAATGTCTAACCAAGAGGAAATTGAACATGGTGTAAATACAATTAAACCGGCCCTGCTTTTTTTGCTGAAATCATGACAACCGTTATCCGATATGTATTACGCTAGCATTACGGAAATATTTATTAGCGAAACTCAGTCTTATTCAATTCTTAACTCAACTCTCTAAAGACTTCTAAAGATTTAGAGTGCGGACAACAGGAAGTGGTTACAAAGACGTCACTCACGTACTGTCTGAAAGCACGTCATATGCGCTACAGGTCTGCGGTTGATGCGGTTGCGTAAAAAAAATTCGGCTTCTGTTGTCACTTACAACTCAAGTTGTCTGGAAGTCGTAGTCAGGACTGCGCGGCCGTGTTTGAACTCATTTGAGGTGGAAGCGTTCAAAACAATGGGGGAAACCAAAATAGGCATAAGGTCTTCTTCTTCTCATCGGAAGCGAAAGCACGAATCAAACTCAGTCTCAGAACTCGCCGGATTGAGAACAGAGAACAATTAAAACTTATTAGAAGGGTTGCAGATGACCATCGAACAAATTACGTGATGAGTGATGGAAATGTCTTATTCAATTGTCGATATATGAGGCACTGTTAGGTGAGTAGTATAGTAAGGGAAGTGGTCAAAACAAGTATACTCGAAGAGGACCCACCTTGTTTTTAAGGGGAGGGCTGGTATACAAGACACCATCTACTTGATGAACCTCATGAACAAAAATTATTGACCTGAAGGTGGGAGGGATGGGGTACAAGAAGATACCACCATCGTTTTCGATGTATGGCGGGTCCTGCCCATGTACATTTGTTATGACTATTTTCCTAACTTGTTTGTTTCACTGAGAATGCTTTTACTTTAATTTGTGGGTTTCATCATAAGCTATCGTGAGTCAGTGTGTGGGTTTAATGACTCCCCATTTTAGCCAGCTTTTGTGTACGAGCTGGAACTGGAAATTCGACTATAACACTACGTTATGATATCCTAGAACAAAATAACTGTTTTTTTCTGGCGCCAAAATGACGTTGCGGTAAGTATTCTAGCTTTTTGTTGAATTCAGAGAATTTAAGAGAAGTTAGGATTGACTTTTCCTCGGAAATTGAAAGTTAGCTAAAGTTGCTTTAATGAAATTCAATATCAAGTGACGAGAAGACGTCATTTAAAAAAAACCAGCAAACCAATCGGGACTTCGAAACCCTTAGCCTTGCAAAAAATCGAGACTCCGAGACACCTTCGTATAAAAAACGAGACTGCGAGACGCACATAACCGCTGAAAAAACGATACTGCGAAATTCGACTAAAATGTTGCGAGATCCAGAGTTTTTGAAGGACCATTCGCCACCCCCTCAAAAGTTACCTTTTCGAAAATATCAGCCAGAAAAAGGCTCTCGAAAATTCTAGGTGACCTTTTAAGGGTAAAAATCCTTTTAAAATGAGCAATTATACCTTTTTGTAGATGTTCGAAAATCCTAGGACAGGCAGGCAAGCAAGAAATTCTAGATCTCAAATCGTCTTACGAACAGATATTTTCCGAAAATTGACTTTGGGTGCACCTGACTACATTCCACTTTCCACTTCTATGACATGGAACATTTTGCTTGAGTGGAAGGAATGAACTGTTTTATTTCATTACAAATGTCGCAATGAATATATACCAAAAGACGAATTTTAAAACTAAAAAGCAAACGGCCTAACGTTACTATACGCTTTTCTTCTACAATGCATGTATGTAACCTAATTTTACTTTTTTAAGTCTATCACGATTCGGAAATGATCTTGGAAATGTCGAAATGTCATTAACTTTTATAGCTCTTTTTTTTTTAGAACTCAATATCAAAGAAACTGTTTCTGCCCTGAAAAGCCAACTTATCCTATTCCTTATTACTTTTTAAATATTACTTTCCAGGCCTGCGTGCATAAATGGCTTAACTTATTACAGGCTTCTACAAATAAAAAGGCCGCTTACTTCTTGAAATATGTAAGCTAGTTCATGACTATACTTCTAGTCTGACTGCCCATTGAAGATTTCTATAATTAACTAAAGTTCTTTTCTGTACATTTAATGAAGATAATACCTTGAAAATTTGCAATCTATTTTGGGGCGTTATTGCGAAACTTAGACGAATGGAATGCTGTACAATATTCTTATCGTTGTTCCAATACTTGGCAATTAGGATTCTGGTCGAAATTTCTTTGATTTGGCATGTGGCATACATGTTGCTCCCAGATAAATGTTTGTAATCTGTGTAATCTGTAGTTCCGGCAATTATTTCCTGAAATGTACGTAATTATATGCACGCTCAATTTTGAGAAGCAGTCTAAATTATTCCTAGATGCTCCCTATTTCTAGCAATAAGGTAACCGTAAGGGTTAGCGTGATTTTCTTTGGGCGAGGGTAAATGCAGTTGCTTCTTTTTACTTAAGAACCAGTTTGTGGCCATAATTGTCACTTTTAACAGCTCCTCTCGATACCTAACAGCCTTAATCAGTGTTCACCTTAGCGTGTGTTACATACGAAAATATTTTACGGCAGAAAGAATTGCTAGTGGTTTCAAGTCAGTTTAGTCTAATAGTACGTTATTGGCATGGAGTACATCCTGCCAGCTTGAATTGCACAGTTGGGAGTCATGTTCACTCCAGCTGGTACTAGAGGTGCCTGAGAATAATTTGGTTCGAAGCCTATTTGGCCACACGTTCCACCTCCCTGATCAACGTACCACACGGGTACAGAGTAGACATAGCTTGGTCTCGCTACCAGCTTTGTTGTATGGACAGGAGCTTGAGAAAACTGTGGCTGGCGTTGTGCGACATTGACAGGAAGACTTTCCGTGGCCGTTACCACATGGCATCCTTGCGGCAAGTAGCACACAGCACTCTGGTGATCCAAATAGTTTGGGCCAAAAGAAGCCGTGTTGCTGATTGGAGATGGAAATTGTTGGCTGCTGCTTTGGTAGTGGCCAACCGCGTTCGTTGTCAGTGAGAAATTGCGACTAACATGTTGCATGCCATCGGGAGTCAGTGGCTTAAGCCCACCCTGAGAGATCATCATTGCTTGAGTCGGTGCAGAATACACTGAGTAGACGGTATCGTACGAAACGTTTCCAGAATAGTTAGAGGAAAATTTCTTTTCCTCGACATCCCAATCGGTTCCATTCATCATAGTAAAGCTTTGCTCAGAACTTGTTGGGGAAGATGGAACACTGGAAAGCTTTGTACCGACTGTGCCTTCTTGATGAGGAGCCTCTTTTGGGGTCTTGGGCTTTGCACCGATGTAAGCGAGGTCTACGTTGGCTCGTCTTCCGTCAATTATGGGCCTTTTGTTCACTCAGTCCCTTTCTGCGCCTTCTTTTGTTGCCATGGTAACCTTAAAAGGTAAAAGAGAGAACACATGCAGAAATAAGACAATTTACATATTAAGCCAAAAAGTATTTTAGATTCTGAAGAAATTATGGAGAGACCTATAGGTATTCCTAGTTTTCAGGACTGGGCGATTCATCAATACTTCGGATATCCAACTTTAACTCACACCGTTTGACAGCCAGGCCCCAGTTGTTCAAACGATGGATATCGCTATTCACCGGATAAATCACTAACCAGTGGATAAGTCATAGCAAAACCAATTGCGCTATTCAATGGATAGTGACTTATCCGGTGGATATAGCGTTATCCACCTTTTGAACAACTGGGGCCAGCTGAAGTGGTTTAAAATACCCCCAGGTTAATTAAGATCGGACCGGAAGCAGGGGATAAAATTGTTAACGGTTGATCACTCAATTCATAAGATTTCATGCACATTTACTTTACTTTACATTGGATTATCAATAATAAAATTTAAAGTAAGTAATTAATTAAAAATTCCCAATTACACACAATTTTTGAGGCAGCATTTGATGTTGGTTGCTGGTATGGCGAGTGGGCTTACGAACCTCTGTAATCTTGTAATATTGTACCATTGTAACATATTTAATATTGTAAGTTTTTCTTTACAATGCTAAAGTAAATGTTGTAATAAACACGAATAAATAATAATAATAATAGTATTATTATTACTATTATTATTATTATTATTATTATTATTATGCTAGCAATAATATTAGTATAATAATAATAATAATAGTAATAATAACAACAACAATGGTGATAGTGATGATGACACTTGAAGAAACCAACCTCTTAAGGAGTGCAAATATCAAACGCATATGAGAATGAAAATGGCGTGATTGGGGCCGGTGCTCGAAGGTGCTTTAGACTCAAGAACAAGGAAGACCCTAATAATGAACAGAGCACTTAATCCAAGGGATTATGTAGCCAGGCTTTATGTGCCAAGAGCAGAAGGAATATCAGTGGAAGAATGCATTGAACAGCGCCAAGAACTCATTACAAAATAACATCCTGCACAGTGACGAGAAACTGATTTAAGCAGCTAGGGAGGAGGAACTGGTAACCCACGACTTAGACTTCAAACAACGAAGAAAAGCTGAGAGAAAGACAGAATAGGAAGAGAAACTTTTATGTGGTCAGAGCTGGGCATGGTTGCAAAGAGGGGACCTTAAACGAGAAACAGAAGCCCTAATCACTGCTGCCCAAGACCAGGTAATAAGACCAAACTACATCAAAGCCAACATCGACAAGGCTCAAGTGAATGACCTGTGCAGAATGTGCCGCCAGGTAAAGGAGACAGTGAGCCATATAGTGAGTGGGTGCTCCAAACTGGAACGGCAAGAGTATAAAAGGAGGCACGATAACGTTGCAAGGGTGGAACACTGGGACTTGCTGGGAAAGTGCGGCTTTAGTAGAGTAGATAAATGGTTTGAACATCAACCAGAAACTGTCCTTGAGAACAACGACTGCAAACTGCTGTGGGATTATAAAATCAGACCGACCACCAAATTAGTGCAACGAGACCCGACGTGGTCGTTATTAACAAGCAAGAACAGACATGCCGAGTTTTAGACATAGCAGTCCCAGAAGACACAGCTGCAAAAGCCAAGGAAGAGGAAAAGCTGCAGAAATACCAGGACCTAGCAAGAGACATTCAGAAAATGTGGAATGTCCGAACTCAGGTGCTTCCAGTAGTAATTGGGGCACTGGGAACAGTTCCAAAAAGGCTTGAAAGCAGTTTAAAGTGCATTGGCACTACCACTTCTATAGAACTAATTCAAAAAACCGCTCTCCTTGGCACAGCAAGGATTCTGAGAAAGGTTCTGGAGCTATAAAAGCCATGATAACATTTTGGGATTCCCTAGGCAACTTCTTGTTGCCTGGCCCCCAAGAAGATAAACCGGATCCAACTTTTGGAAAAGCCGGTGCTGAAACCATAATAATAATAATAATAATAATAATAATAATAATAATAATAATAATAATAATAATAATGATAATGATAATGATAATGATAATGATAATGATAATGATAATGATAATGATAATGATAATAATAATAATAGAAGCTACATACAAATCCATATCCCTTTGATCGCTGACTGTTTTTCTCTCGAATGATCACCGCCTCGACGATGTCATCAAACTGCAGGAAGTACTCCTTCATAGTCTCATCGTCTGTGTGGTAAGGGATTCCTCCAACGAACAGTTTAGTAAACTTTGTGTCATCCTCAACTTCTGTCATCTTGAATGCCTACACGATGAAAAGTTAAATGGTGAGATTTGTTCATCCTTATATAGCCATGCTTACACCAGAAAAACATAATATTTACTATCTCCCTTGATACTTCTTTTCATCTTATTAATGCTTCAGCAAGCAAGGTAGTCACAACACTTCCTCGTTTATGAGCACACACAACACAAGTTTTGCTAAAAAAATTTCTTCTATTTTGCAGAGAGAGAATATTAATATTCCGCCCACACCGAGGCCTGAATGCTTCGACGACGTTATCCGTTTTATAAGAGACTTGTTCCGTACTGGATCATCAATATGTCGAATTTCGGTTGCTATTAGTTTTAACCCTTATGTCACATTACTTTCCTTCTTGCAGTTGCTATTCGATACAGTAACCAAACAAAAGGTATAATTTATTTTAAGCGACGTGGAACTACACTCAGAATGGTAACGCTATTGTTATTGTACCCCTATTTATTTATTTATTTTTTATTTATTTATTTACTATTTATTTCTTTATTTATTTATTGGGTGCTACTCTAATACAAAATGAAGATTACAAAGGAGAATTAAAAAACGGGAATAATGAATAATGAATGCAAAAGCAGGTAATCCAAATTTAGAGGTTTACGCTAAGAAACGATTTCAAAAT
This sequence comes from Montipora capricornis, assembly GCF_036669925.1. Taxonomy (NCBI): domain Eukaryota; kingdom Metazoa; phylum Cnidaria; class Anthozoa; order Scleractinia; family Acroporidae; genus Montipora; species Montipora capricornis. The sequence goes on along the minus strand of NC_090892.1, from coordinate 21,767,441 downwards.
TTTCTGAACTTTTTTTTTGCCATCAGAGTTGAAAAGTAGTGTTTTTGACCGTGAATTTAGACAATTAAGAATGGCATAAAATCAAAACATGTGCACGTCAAAACATTTACAAACCATTTGACGATAACTTTGTAATAATATGACGACCTGCTAGTGATCATAGTTATTTCGTTAAAAAGCTTAGGATTGTTTCTGGCTTTAATGAAGAAAAGCTACGAAAATTGCTTTCTAACAACATCACAATGCCATTTAGAATCATGTCAAGTAATATCATGTCAAATGGCCTCAGAGCCAGTTAAGGCCCTTAGAGTTTATTGCATTTATCATAAAAGTTGCTCACTGAATAGAATATTCATGATTGAACGAACATCATCAGTTAGATAATTAATTCATTTGTGGTTTACTTGAGGTTACTTGAAGTAACCATCATCAAGTTTCTAACAGTCCCAGAATTTGAGGATTTTACTCCCTCGATATCTCGATATCTAATAAGGAGCCTACGTCGGACTCCAATAGTATTGTAAGTTAGGTCTATGTAACGGTATTTTCACAGATTAAGAGGGAACCCATGGCCATGGGATCCTGGTAAAGCCATTTTTAGACGAGTTCTTATAAGATTTGGCTTGCTCGAATAACCATTCTCAATCCTATGGGTAATAATCTCTCAAAGAAATACTGTTCCAATGTTCTGTAGTAGTAAAATCACTAGCCTATCTATAATTAAGAAATGCTATCATGACTTATAATTTACATCGATGACGCAGTGTGAATTCCCATTAATAGGAAATTACCCTCAGCCTTTGTTTATAGTTAGAAAGAGTGAGTTAATTACCTGAGGAAAGAGGATTTGCGGACCCTGCACCCGGAGAGAGAAACATTATTTGTGAGCATATAAGTGCAAGGTTTCTGCGACACCGATTTGAAACATTTTCAAGGACTGATCTGGAGACATTAATTAAAGTACCTTTGATGATTACCTTTCTTTCTGCCTATAATCATTACAATCCCTGGAATGATTTTATATTAAATTGGATTTGTTTTCTAAAACAAAATGGAAGATAAATCTCTTTCTGAACACTCGGAGGTCATTGTAGCTCCTGCCCTTTACTAAAATTAACTTAAAATTGCTACAAGAATTGATTTATGGGATTTTAGATTTCGCAAGTTGAGTGCATTGTATCTACTATGAAATGCAGTTAAGTAATTTATGGCAATTTAAGCCGGTAATCTTTAAGGATGAATTTGATTTAGAGCAATGTGTCACTGATTAAGCAAACTTAATTATAAAATAAATAAATAAATAAATGAATTATAAAAAATCTACTTTCCTTCCAATGTTGCCATGAAATTAAAACAAGTTACAAGTGGCCCCGAAAACCGTAATTCTTTGTGTGGACCTTGTACTTCTCAATTCCAATCAACTCAGTTATTTGATCATCCTTTACAAGCAGCAGCATAACTAGTAAGCCTTTAGACAGTAATAAACAAGACCAAGCAACAGCAATGATGACATTTTGGTGTGAATGGGAGTCATTGGCTTCGTGCTAGATCCAAACTGAAACTTGATTAAATGATTGCGACCGGCAAAAAAAAGGTCATCTATTGCCAGATATCGATATTATCCGAGTAGGGAACCGTGCCAGTTGGAAAGAAATGCTGAAAAATATTGATAAACATGCAAATATTGAAACTTGATCCAGATAGAGTTTAGTCAAATGCACTGAGCCCGCCTTGAAAATCATGCCAATTTAACACGCAGACAAAACTTGAATGATCCAATTACGGGATATAAATTGAAAGGTCAAACACATAGATTTAGCTTTGTTTTTTTTCTTGTGAAACCGAGTAGCAATTTCATTTATGCGGATTAATTGGTTTTGAGGCCGTACGTGTCGCCAGACACGCTTAAGGAAGGTACACTGAGTGTATTTGGTAACAAGTGTATACAGCAGCTAGGTAACAAATAAGGATAATTACAACAAAGGGAGGTAATATTCATTTGCTCTGAGGCATTAACAGCTTTCCCAACGGACAGCAAACATTTCTACGTTTTTAATCCCAGAACCGCCTCAAAGAGTACTTTCCTCAAAACTGAATTAAAAGTGCTTTACCCGCTATCTTCATCGGCTTAAATAATAGACGACTTAACACAAGAGAAAATCACTCTTTTGTCAGCGAAAGGTGATTGGTTTGAGGCAAATTCCTGTCATTTGCATAGCGGAATATGCCGTTGTGGCTTCTTAGAGAGAAATTTCGAAGTCACGTATGATCGTTATCACAGTGCAGCAGTTCACTTCTTCCCGGAGACCATCTCTGCTTCCGTGTTTCGCGCAAACCAGTCATATCTAGACACGGGGAACCATCCTGGTGTTTCTCCACTTCCCTCAAAACAAAATTCTCTAAATGAGAAATTTGCCCAAACCGTAGATATGAAATTAATCAGCCGGCGTTTTTCACTAGTTGTTTTTGTAATGGACAAATTAAGTAGGTTCTTAACAATGCAAGCCGCTCAGACCGAACTTTAAATGAAATGATTTCTTCTCCCAGCTCTAAAAAACAAAGAACGTTAAGTGCCTTTGAATAGTCAAATTAAAGGATTTTTTGCCGCGTCTTAATATTTCAATAATATCAGTGTGCGACTTAAACTCAATCACGTAAAGGAAAGCAACCGTCCGCTTCGCGGGTCTCGCGGTCATAATTATTCTGAACTTCTTCTCTTGAAGAAATTACGCGCCGCGCTTCGGAAAACTGAATCCTCGTAACATCCAAAACATTTGCAGTGGGCTACATGCGTTTATTAAAATCTTTGTGAACCTAAATTGATTCAGATACTGTTTACAGTGTAAGACTCTCGGTAACCATAGCTGCGAGAGGATGCAGTTCCTGATTAGCGAGAAGGACTTCTGTGAGTCATCTGACAAAAAAACAACACTTCGCTCTAAAATGCGCCTGTTCTCAGAATTACAGGCTAAGATTTACCACTGTTACCAAAGGTTTCGGGATCAGCCGTTCTCAGTACACGTATATTTGATTGCATAAAGGGCAAGAAGATGCGAGAAATAGGAAGGCCGTTGACCGATTGGCATGTGCTGCTGGTGCAACTCGGTACTAACTAGATGTTTAGCCAGAAATAGTTGTTTCTTCGCGGAAGAGGCAAAGATAAGTTCGAATGGTCACCATTACAATTGTAATTTTAAATCCTTTTCAGTCCAACTTGAGAAAAGCCAATTACAGCATGTGCGTTTTCAGGTACAAGCTAATCTGCTGGACCCGTTTCCATAACATGGCCTTTGGCACAATTTTCGTTCTATTCATTCTGTTTTTTTTTTTATTTAATAAATCAAGAGCGAGTCTCAGATCTTACCTTTTGTGTTTTGTGGTTAATTTCCAAGTCCTGAAAAATAAACGCAGGTGAATAAGGCATAACTCTTTGAGCTTAATAACCGATTGATGCAAAGTAGTTGAGGACTAGTTGAAAGGTCCGTGCTTTGTTCCACTTGTTTAAATTATGATGACTAACCTTGAGGATTTAGAAAAAAAGCAGATGTTTTTTCAAAGTTATTTTAAAATTAAAATTCATGAAAGTTAGATTACCTCACGATTTTAAGCAAATAAAAGTCAAACGAGTCCGTTTTCTACTTAGACGTGTTTTCCTCGTAAATAGACTTTTAGAGATCCAGTTTGTTGCCATAAAGGCTTGACAACAATGCTCAGTGACAAATTAAGCCGGAGGCCCTTCTTTTTCGTTTTATCCCTTAAGTAGAAATTAGAAGAATGTTTTCATTACGCACGTAAGAATTAACTAATGATTGTCCTCAGACAGCTTTTACTTCCAGACAGCCTTAAGGAGAATTTGAAGACATGTCATTGCCTTATCATTCGGAAACTTAATAGAAATGCACCAATGAAACACACTCCAGTCACGAAGCACTCTTTCCGTGTCTGTAATTGTACTAATTTCTATATTTCCTTGTGAACATGGTGGTTAAGTGAAAAGTTGTCAAACATCTTCAGTAAATGAATGTTTTCTACGTCATTACCGAGTATTTTTCTGGTAAGACAGGTGTCACTACTTTTTTTTAGAAAGATTGATGGCCCTCTTTCGATCATCGAAAATAAACCTTTCATAGTACCCTAAGTTATGATTTGAAAACAAATACGGCGTGTATTTGCACACGACTTTTCATACTCAGCATCAACACTGATGCGGCGGAGAAATCCTCCTAAAGAGTTGTTCAAGACTTCTCTTCAATTGACTGCACGTCGTTTATCAAAGTTCTTAAAAGCTCTCAAAGCTTTGCGTAGGCGTGCATGATTACAACAAGTAAACTATAACAAAACATCTAACTATCTGGAATAAATTCCTAGTCATGCCAGACACCTGTTTGAGTTAAGTTCGAGCCGGTGCATAAAACTGATAATGTGTTTGGCCTTAAAATAATATTATGCTATCTTGACTCGAGTGCTCGCTGTTTGAGCTTTCAAGACTTAGAAAACATGAGGCATACGGTATGTTGTTATAAAGGATTACAGACAGCTAATTTCATGCTTTTTGAGAATTTTATTCTGATGTCAACAGGGCCTGCAAAATGGTTTTTCGTAAGAATTTCTTTAAAACTGAGGTGACCGCGTAAGAGAAAACGAAAAAAGCTAAGAAACCTTAGGGAAACGTTTGACAACAGAAATGATGTGCTCAATGCCATCTGGTTCCACGGTTAAATCGCCATGAAAGCTGTAGAGTGATTTCAGCAACAAAAGTCAAATCCGTTTGAAGCCTTTTGGGGAGGTTGCTTTAAAAAACCCTCATTAAGATTCCGGTATTAAAACGCTTTAAGGACCACCGTGAATAATGGTCTCTTTGGACAAACGTTTGGCAAACGTTCATTGAAGGTCAGGTCAATGACGTTTTGACAAACAATTCCAGATAGTTCTTAAGTCAAATCGGTTGAACTTGAATGGATACCGTTTTCTTAAGGTCATGAAGAAGCTCACTGATACTAGTTGATATCTTTCACTTTCAAACAACCCCCCTTGTTTACATTTCTTTACCTCATGTTTCATTTCAAGATTTAACTGATCAATCACTGTCTCCAGAGACCGACTAAGTCAAACGAATTTCCATTTTATACGACTCGCTTCGCGATTTAGACAGACGATATTCTTTACGTAATAGGGGCCGCGTAGAGGGAGCGGCTGCGGCTATAGCTCCACTTTTTTCGGACGGTGTTGTTACGGTTCTCTCCTAAACGTCTCCCCGCTTTCCCTACACTTCCCTGATCTGTACCAAAACCTAGCGCACCCTCTTTCAAACGTACTTCGCGGCCCCTGAATACGTGAATTGGTGAATGCGCCTAATATGCAGATTTTTCTTAACTTGACGCTACCTTCCTAGAAAGAAGAAAACTAAATACTACGATAAAGAGATTAAACATCTTAGACAACTTAGCCTACAGCTTGCCGGCAATTTGAAACTAACATAATACCACAACGCCCTTGGTATATTTAAGAAGCTTTGAATCTGAGCTGGCATCATTATCTTCAAAACAGCATTTAACAGCGTTGGACTTAAGAATTGTATATCCAAAGTTAAACAAACAAAGTCGTAGAAAACTTCCGGTTCTAAAGAAATGATAGGTTGCTTGGGTTTGATCTCTCATGAGGTACTCTCTTTTTTCATACATGATAAGATTAACGTTCAGGCTGAGATAAACCAAAACTTTGAGAACATATTAAGGACATACCCAGGTTGAGAGTTGGTTAAGAACGCTTTTATTTTGCTCATGCTTTCAGTTTGTTTTTGTGAGTAGTACTCATTCTTTTTTGTGTGCGTGAGTAGGAAATGTTAAAGAAATGAAAACTGTAGTCTAACAGGACAATTCAGTCAAATACTTAGGGATCCGACGTTCATTTAATATTACGATGTCCGTGGTTTTCTTATTGCACGATCATACATTGAAGAACCACCTTCAGTTTGGAGTCCAACTTAGTATACAACACAACTTTTAAGAACAGGTGTGATAAGAACGTTCTGAGGTTCAAATCGCAAAACAAAGTGAGAACGTTCGGCCTCAGGCTCAAACTGAAATCGTCCTTGTAAAAACAAGCGTGTACGTTAATTAATGTTGCTGAGAACATGGTTTTTCCATCTTATAGAAAACCAACGCTAAAACTGGAACACACACTCACTCAGTCGTGGCTTAATTAAGAAGCGACGAACCTCCTCAAGTGAGTTTCATGAATGAAGAAACTCCAAACTCTATTTGCCGCGATTACGAGCCTTCACCTAAACGTGGCGGAAATTCATAGCTTTCGTGATTTTTTTTATGTCCCGTTAAAATCATGGTTCCAGAAAAGAATGCCCAGTTTCAGCGCAGAGCTGTCATTACTAAATAAGCATTCGGTTTTGAAAAATGGCCAAAGCAAAAATCATGGGTGGTCAAAAACAATTCTAGGCCGCAAAAAAAGGCTTCGTTCTGGCTCAACGATAAGAAGTTGCCGGGAGTCTCAACTAATAGAAGAAATTTTCTGACCCCATAAGAGACACCCGCTGTGCATGGGGTACAGTTCTCAAAAATCTCTTTAGTACTGTATGTATGTTAATAACCTGGATAATGTGTCAGTCCCAGATGAAACGTTTGGCCCGTTTATCTCGAACAGATGACGTTAAGCAGAAGGCATAATAATTAAACAATCCGCTCAAGGCGCAACTGATTAATCGAATTCCATGCAGACTTTGGTTTCTCTGTTGTGTCAATTACACTAAGGATGCTACTGTTTTGCCATTATGCCAATAGCCGAATGAAACAATCTCCGAAAGGATGGTCACGACTTCAGTTGAACGGGAAAATGAGCTAAGAAGTTGAAAAATTCCAGTGATCGAGGTCTTCAGTGAAAACAGTAAGGAAGACATATAGGGGAGAAAGCGTCCTGGAATATTTTTCCCTCTAAGTTTCAGTTGTGATCTTGAACAGGTATTTTGATAAAGAACGAATGTCAATTGAATTTGTTGTCCAGAAATAAGTATGGAATTGATTAGAGTAGCTTGGAAATATATTTCAATCACTGTGTTTTTCTGATATCGTGAAAATTGTTTTTCACGCAACTAAACCACTTGAAGATTCTACACCATTTCATCCCGGATATTCTAATGTTGCACCTCTTGCGTATGTCGTCAGTATATTTAGCAATTATTTCATCAGCGCGTTGGATAGAAAATACGTGGCTGTAACCGATCTCGTATCCAAATAGTGCTCAACCAATGATCGATTGTTCCATTAACTGATATTTCAGTTTAAGTCAGCGTTAAGGTTTTTGGAAATTTCGTTTTGATCCAGCCCAGCTCAGTAACACTTGGCAAGATTATAAGATAAGCTGATAACCGGGAATTCGAGAGCCAATCATAGTGAGGTTCTCCAAGCCTGGAGGTTCTCCAAGCTAACCATTGGTAAGCATTAATTCCAATAGGTTGTCTGGGATGTAAAGCAGATGATTCCAAACTGCAACAACCTGGAGGCAGGAATGTTCGCAAAACGCAAGTCGGAAATTCCCTAATAGTAAATTACGTAATTATAAATTATGTAAATTTCGATTACTTTTTTCTGCAATTTAATTTAGCCTAGCAAGGCTCAGTATGGCTCTTGTCAGGTAGGATTCTTTTCGACTGGTGTATATCTGGTTTCCTTTGTTGATTTGGCAAGAACTGTAAGAAACGAACAGGAGAAATAAAGGCCCGGCCCGACCCGGCTTCAACATTAATTGCTTCAACATCCATTCGATTTTGTTGCACAACCAAATGTTGATGATGTGTTGAAACTGTTTTCCCACCGCAGCAGTCAACATCGTTCAACACCGTTCAATAAAATCGAATGGATTTTGAAGCCGTTTTTCCGTGGCTTAAACGACCTTTTTGGTGGCCTGAAAAGTCCCTTGCATGTAAAACAATTCATTATGATGGTAAATAAGCTATTCCTGGTATATCACGCGCCACATGCACAGTTTAACACCGTGTCGGGAAGATTCAGGAAGGAAAGAACAATATTAGCAATGGCAAACAAGCGAGACCGGTATTGCTTCGTCACGAGAGCATAAAGTTTATACCTTTGGGCTAAAGTGAAATGCTTTAAATCTAGGACAATGCCTATTTAAAATCGAACTTACCAACTAGTATAGGCTTCATGGAAAATACAACGTAACTGGGAAACAAGATAGCTGAATTTAATAAGCTAAACAAATACAACTATTTTCTTGAGAAAAGGTCATCGAAGTAAATGAAAAACTTAAACGCAGTTGAAGATTTTTCCCAGGCTTCTTTACAACTGTATAAGTTGTTTGATCACATTTACAATAAACAGTGCGTTGATTATGAGCACAAGTAATTGTTTTCGCTGCAATGAGTCATCTAAAATAGGACTTATATCATCCGAGTCAGATATAATCAAGAGAAAAATTAAATTTGATTTACAAAAGCTTTCCGGTTTGCGCATTGAGGGAAAGGACATTATATTACTTAACACGTACGCGTGCCCGTATTTTCAAATGTGCCGCAAAGGTGGAATACGCCAGGACTGAGGAAGAAGCAAGGTTTGGACTACTTGATTTTTATTTCCGTGTATTCTTGGACGATGCCTTTTTTAAATCGAACTTAACCAACTAACACAGACTTCATGGAAAATACAACGTAACTGGGAAACAAGATAGCTGAATTTAATAATCCAAACAAATACAACTATTTTCTTGAGAAAAGGTCATCGAAGTAAATGAAAAACTTAAGCGCAGTTTAAGATTATTCCCAGGCATCTTTACAACTTTATAAGTTGTTTGATCCGATTTACAATAAACAGTGCGTTGATTTTGAGCACAAATAATTCTACTTGCTGCAATAAGTCATCTAAAATAGGACTTACATCATCCGAGTCTGATATAACCTAGAGAGAAATTAAATTTGATTTACAAAAGCTTTCCGGTTTGCGCATTGAGGGAAAAGCACATTACTTAACGACGTATACGCGTGCTCATACTATCATACTATAACTTTTCAAAAGTCCCGCAAAGGTGGAATACGCCAGGACTGAGGAAGAAGCAAGGTTTGGACTACTTGATTTTTACTTCCGTGTATTCCTAAGACTGTGTTACATGTAGTACGTCTTGACCAAACTGGGGTGGAGTGGACTCAACTTTCCTATTCCTTAACATTAGCAGCCCAATTATGTATGAGAGAATGTATTATAGTGCATGAGCGGATAAAAATTCTATTTACTTAAAAAAACGCGTTTTGGCTACAGTATATTTTGTTCGTTTGGTTTAAAATTGGTTTTCATTTTCAACTTTTAAAGTAAAAAAGTAAGTAGAACATCTATTTAGACACGAGACTGGTTAACGCGTGACGAAAAATACAGAAAACTACAGATTGAAGTAAGGCTGAATGAAATAGTCTCTTTTTTAGAGAAAATGCCGCCAATTTGGGTTTCTTTAAGGTTTAAAGAAAGTGGGAAGAATAACAAGTTTTTCTCTGTAAACAGAAGAACAAGTCAGTTTTCCTGTAGAGCAATGTACTGTGATAATTTTATTGCTTTAATTTAAAGTTGTGTTTTTCAACCTTTCTTAACGAGATGACGTTAGTATAGCATTGAAGTGAACGAAGTAAATGACCCAATATCGGATAGCATTGTCTTTAAACTTTTATCACGTGAAAGCATTGCACCTCTCCTATATAGCTATTATTTACATTTTTACAGACTGAGGTTGTCCTGGCAGAGTAGATCTTTCCAAAATCAACACTGACCTAGACCTTGCGATGTCATTGAACGGACTTTTTCAACGAATCAGGTCCTAATACAATCCGGAGGTTGAAACTTGCCCCAGCAGCAAACTCGATTGATTTTATTATCTTAATTATTTCATAGCCGTAAGCAGCAAAGCTAGGAATTTGTGATTGGATCAGGACAGCTCGTTCTTGCCAAACTATTCATGTGACTTTAAATTAAGCGAAGACTTGTAAACGATAAAATAGGACCTCATACAGCTCTAAATAACAAATATTACGTTATTAAATAAGCATTTACACTATAAATACATCATCAGATATGCATTGAATATGTAACAGTTAAGGCGATATTATTCGACTGAGTGATAAATTGTTCTATTTTCCGCTTTGGGCGGTGTGGTTTTTCTAATTGATTGCACAGGACACACGCCAAACTCAGGAGCTTTTCGCAATGATGACGGCAACACGAACGCAAAAGTCATTTGGACAGTGAGAGAAAAGTTCTACTTGAAAGGCCAAAGACGCCTGAAGTGGTTGGAATAGTTCGGTTGGACCGCTTAAGGAAATATGAAGAACGATTAAACACGTTCGCCTTCTCAGAAATAAAAGGAAAGAGGTTTGGAAAACGCCACTTACTAGTAAAACGGGGCTCAAACCATTTATATTAAGTTTAGTGTAACGACTTCTGAAATATTCTGTCGACTTTGCTTCAAAAATGATTTTGAATTTATTAACAAGAAATCATTAGAAAATTGTAAATGAACTAATTCCTCGAAAAAGTTGAAAATTACGTGATATAAAATCGAAGGAGCATAGCTGTTTTGTCGTTCTTTGATATTTATTTAAATGGAAACGCCAGGATCTCGTCTAGCAATCTTTTTGCACGAAATTAATCGCCTAGTAGCAACCCTTCCCTGCATTCATGCCCCTAAAGATGTTAGAGACACCTATTGCTAACATCCTAGCAAAGTTGTTCGGAGGCAATACTCTAAGATTCTCAAGATCGAAAAAAACAGACTAAACTTGGCTTAAAACTGCCGCTGTATAAGCCACTTGGCTTTTGTTTAAGGTATTAAACAGACCCTTCTTAACTCCTTGGTAGTCACGACAATTGCGACAAAATATTGTGTTGAATGCTCTACTTGGCTTCAAATTTCCCCGCTTATAATGCGTTGTTCAATTCACTTTACATAGTCTAAGAAGTGAGAGAAAAGAGGAGAGGATGCAAAGAGTAGAAATGAAACTCAATACAGAGCTGAGAGGTGAAGAGGAGCAAACTGAAGTTTCGCGAGACAGGAGGCAAACACCGGATTATCTCCTCGTGCCACGAATTAGAGCTAATAGAGGAGATGGCAGCCGAAGCAGTCCTTCCACAACAATGCGGCATCCTGTAGCTCCAATCCTGGACAAGCGTTCGCGGTCAGAAGGGAACCTTTTGGGTTCCCAACAGTTTGATTTAAGGAGCGGACAACCACTAGAAGCACGTAATAAAAGGAATGTACGACTTCCGAGATTACATAAGGAGATGTCATCAGATTATCACAAAGGCCGTAATCTTAAACTGACACCAGAAAAACCTGAATTTTTAAGTGAAAACAACAATAACAGCATGAAAGTAAAGAGATTTGCAGCACCTCGTTTCGATGAGCATAAACGGTTGCTTAAACAGCACATCGAAAAAGAGGACAACGAATATAGAGCCGAACAGAGGAAACGAGAACATGTATTTAAGTGGCTTAGCGATCAGAAAGCTTAGTAAATAATAGCTAGATAAATCAGGTAAAGTGTTGGTTGTAAAGGTATATTAACGGGGAAAGATTAAAAGGGCAATCAGCTACAATCTGAGAATGGAAGGGCAAATGGCTTAAGGCATCTTAGGAGCGTCGGCTACGTGAGAAAGCTATAGTTTTTCAGCACCGATTTTGGAAAAAGGCTGGTAGATACGTAGATAAGGGCTTTTAGTCCACTGTTTGCACGTATCGCGGTTCAAGTCTTCATGTCACAATACCAGTCAACTTACGGTTTTTTTTTTTTCAATTCACACAGAAAAGGAACGCCTGGAGCTACGTGATTGTTTCTGTTGCTCAGTGTTGATTTAGTGTTTCTAATCAGTCGACCCATCCTTAACGCTGTTGATTGCTCCTAAAAGGCACGCTTCGTTAACATGACTTGCTATATAAGAGTGACCGGGGGTTCGCAGCGCTATTATTGTAATTTTTCAGAATGCTCAAAGATTTTTTATATCCAATCGGGAGGAATGTCTTTACCGAACTATTGATAGAGGCGCAAACAAAGTATAGATGTGGAGCCATGCTTACGAGGCGTTCGATTTTTTCTTCTGTACATATGAAAGGCTCCAGGCGTTACAATAATGTGTTATTTTTTTTTTTATTTGACACAATTTTAGTTAACTGAAGTCCAATTTTCAGAATAGTTGTGTGAACTGACCTAGCCGTACTGAACTTTAAAATTCAGGGACAACAATTTGTAGTGTATACCAAAACTGAAAACTTAAACACAAATACATAAATATATCTTATTAGGTGTTTTGGTGTGTAGTATCGCTGAGTGCTTTTACGAGTTTTGCTATCAAAATACAAACAACGAGTATAAATATTTAGCGATACTACGCACCGAAACATCTAATAAGCTATTTATTATCCAAATTTTTAGCAGTTTAAGGAAATGAATTGTAAACAACCGAGAACGTGTGACAGATTTATGCGTGTAGGGCAACGTCAGCAACTAAACTAGTCAAACCGGTTCTCCACTGTACAATGACCAAATGTACAGATAATTAACTGTGCAATATCATGGAATATTTGTACCCGTTTCGTGGGTTTTTTGTTCAATAACTAATACAGTTGGATAATAAACCCATTTATTATACAGCTGTATTAGTTATTGCACAGAAAACGCGTGAAACGAGTACAAATATTCCACGATATTGTAAAATTGGTTATTGAACAGTAGAGAACCGGTTTGACTAGTTTAGGTGCTGACGTTTGCCCGCGCTGAAGAACTGAAAATACGACTGGTTTATATACTTCCGAATTCATGGTGATTGGACTACCCTGACGGCTCAATAGGGAATTAACACGTTCCAAAAAAACACTTACTGAAAAAAAACTGGATTGAATTCGCCGGTGTTTGCATGTTCTCTGGTCTGAGGCTATTCCAAAAGTGTAACATGACATAAAAAAGAGTCCTTTAAAAGTCTGAAAAAGGGTGGAATTGTTACAGATCAAAGGAGGAAAATTCTCCGGAAATTGTCGAAAACAGAAAACGCTCAAAGGAAAAACATCACAAGAGGGAAACAAGTTAGAAGAGACAGGATCTAAGGTCTCGAAGTACCTTTTTCGTAAGTTTTTTTCCCCTCTCTTCAAAAACCAAACTGCGACTTAATATGATTTGGTATGATTTGATTTGTACAGTGTCCCCAATTAGTGCAATAGCGCTAAATACAGTTTACATTTAAATAAAGTTCATTATTATTATTAAACATGAAATCAGGAACTTCAGCTCATTTATACTTGAAAATCTAAGAGAATTGTTTCATATCTGTAGCAGCGATAGATGCCTCGTATATTCTCCATAATCATTATTCCGTGTCGGCTACAAATGTATCGCTAGATGAAACGTTATCTTGTTACACATTTAACCCCGAAAAATCGGCCGGTCAAAATCAACTGCCTTGGGTAAGAAATCTGCGCGACTCATACGCCGAGAATGCGCTGATCTCATTTGCTTTCCAATATCCTAGATTTTCAATTATCAGTTGACAACTGGTGTATTCCCGAAAGATTGGAATTGCGCAAAAGTTGCTTCAAACGATAAGAACAACTACCGTGCCATGGCATACGGCTTCCGAAATTTTACTTGCAATGAATATGCGTTGCTCAAGACACAATCTTGAGAAATTTTACTAAGTGTTTGATTTCATTTTTTGGTCGTGATCACATTTTGGTGACTTGTGCACATCAGCGTCTCTTTTCTGTCGCAATTCAATCCATAAACGGAATGTACGGCATGATAACCGATCCCGCTGTAAGGCAAGCAGTTTGTATTAGTCCATTTTCCTTGTCATATAGTGTTTTTAGACAGGGAATACTTACTTCATATGCACTGACCTTGGCGTCTGGATGATTTTGCCGATATAGTTACTTAAAAATTATACCATAATGATAACAATATTTTGGGGGAGGGAACTGAGCATTTTTGGGAGTAAGCTTCTACCCGTCAAATACCCTAGATAGAACCCTGATAAATAATCACTTTCTGCTGCAACTAATGTTGTGTGCAACACTTACCACTTAATTGGCTGTCTAGTCCTTGTCAGACTGAATATTCATTTTTATTTTAAAACTTGCGAGCCAGTAACCATAGTTCCAGTAATGTAATGCTCGCTGGGAGATTATGTAATCCTAACGCAAGTTCAAGGCTTAGAGTCCGATCGCACTAGCGAATTCTTAATTTGCTTTGCACTTGATGATGGTCAACCGCAAAGCTTGGACGAGTGAGCCAACGCTCGAGAATCTTATAAATTTTGTCAAATTCTGTCAGGATCATTCGATCAAACAATTGGTTTTGCTATTATTTTGTTTCAAAAATTGGAAGTTCGTGCCAGTTATATTTGTAGTCTAGTGTGCGACCCGGCCCTTATTATGATTTGTTGACCGGTCGACCTTGAAATGATGAGATGATTACCGGAGTATTTCATGCACATGCAAAGAGAATGTGATGATTACTAGACAAAAATATTAATGACATTCAGTAACTCGTCTAGAAAGCAATCAGATAAACGTGAAGTGAGTTGGTTTGCATTTCTTAATTCTTTTGTTACCACCCGGAGGTTGTATATTGATGATCACATGGAAGACAACTGTTGGCATCCATAATTTGTATACCCAAATTAAACATATCTGCTAACCTATGTTGTTGATGAAGTGATGCCACGAAACCCAACGCGGTTGTTGCAAATATGAAGAATGAAAGTATGCCCATAACAAGAGGACCCAATCGTATGACAAATATAAGATTGATCAATTGCAATCTCTTAATCGATGCTGTGATACTTATACAAATAAGCCCTAACCACTGCTTCATATAACACAAGCAAAAGAACTGAAAATACGACTGGTTTATATACTTCCGAATTCATGGTGATTGGACTACCCTGAGCTCAATAGGGAATTAACACGTTCCAAAAAAACACTTACTGGAAAAAACTGGATTGAATTCGCCGGTGTTTGCATGTTCTCTGGTCTGAGACTATTTCAAAAGTGTAACATGACACAACAAAGAGTCCTTTAGAAGTCTGAAAAAGGGTGGAATTGTTACAGATCAAAGGAGGAAAATTCTCCGGAAATTGTCGAAAACAGAAAACGCTCAAAGGAAAAACATCACAAGAGGGAAACAAGTTAGAAGAGACAGGATCTAAGGTCTCGAAGTACCTGTCCACCAAACGAGTCACTGTGACTCATGATCAACAAGATCACGTCAGAGGAAGTCAAACAGAGAGGGAAGTCGATCCTACTCATTGCAAGATGCATCATGTTGTAAAGACACTGTTTTAGTCGCACTTTGTTACAGACTTTGTTAGGGAGAAAGCAAGAGCACTCGCTTCCCAACATGGAAAATGTGGCCTAAGTTAGACTCCCAGACTTGGTGTCACATCTCTGGCGAGTTTGTTGGTTCTCTCTACTCTGCCCCGAGTCGTTTTTTTCCCCTCTCTTCAAAAACCAAACTCCGACTTGATATGATTTGGTATGATTTGATTTGTACAGTGTCCCCAATTAGTGCAATAGCGCTAAATACAGTTTACATTTAAATAAAGTTCATTATTATTATTAAACATGAAATCAGAAACTTCAGCTCATTTATACTTCAAAATCTAAGAGAATTGTCTCATATCTGTAGCAGCGATAGTGCCTCGTATATTCTCCATAATCATTATTCCGTGTCGGCTACAAATGTATCGCTAGATGAAACGTTATCTTGTTACACATTTAACCCCGAAAAATCGGCCGGTCAAAATCAACTGCCTTGGGTAAGAAATCTGCGCGACTCATACGCCGAGAATGCGCTGATCTCATTTGCTTTCCAATATCCTAGATTTTCAATTATCAGTTGACTACTGGTGTATTCCCGAAAGATTGGAATTGCGCAAAAGTTGCTTCAAACGATAAGAACAACTACCGTGCCATGGCATACGGCGCCCGAAATTTTACTTGCAATGAACATGCGTTGCTCAAGACACAATCTTGAGAAATTTTACTCAAGTGTTTGATTTCATTTTTTGGTCGTGATCACATTTTGGTGACTTGTGTACATCAGCGTCTCTTTTCTGTCGCAATTCAATTCATAAACGGAATGTACAGCATGATTACCGAGCCCGCTGTAAGGCAAGCAGTTTGTATTAGTCCATTTTCCTTGTCATATAGTGTTTTTAGACAGGGAATACTTACTTCATATGCACTGACCTTGGCGTCTGGATGATTTTGCCGATATAGTTACTTAAAAATTATACCATAATGATAACAATATTTTGGTGGAGGGAACTGAGCATTTTTGTGAGTAAGCTTCTACCCGTCAAATACCCTAGATAGAACCCTGATAATTAATCACTTTCTGCTACAACTAATGTTGTGTGCAACACTTACCACTTAATTGGCTGTCTAGTCCTTGTCAGACTGAATATTCATTTTTATTTTAAAAATTGCGGGCCAGTAACCATTCTTCCAGTAATGTAATGCTCGCTGGGAAATTATGTAATCCTAACGCAAGTTCAAGGCTTACAGTCCGATCGCACTAGCGAATTCTTAATTTGCTTTGCACTTGATGATGGTCAACCGCAAAGCTTGGACGAGTGAACTAACGCTCGAGAATCTTATAAATTTTGTCAAATTCTCTCAGGATCATTCGATCAAACAATTGGTTTTGCTATTATTTTGTTTCGAAAATTGGAAGTTCGTGCCAGTTATATTTGTAGTCTAGTGTGCGACCCGGCCCTTATTATGATTTGTTGACCGGTCGACCTCGAAATGATGAGATGATTACCGGAGTATTTCATGCACATGCAAAGAGAATGTGATGATTACTAGACAAAAATATTAATGTCATTCAGTAACTCGTGTAGAAAGCAATCAGATAAACGTGAAGTGAGTTGGTTTGCATTTCTTAATTCTTTTGTTACCACCCGGAGGTTGTATATTGATGATCACATGGAAGACAACTGTTGGCATCCATAATTTGTATACCCAAATTAAACATATCTGCTAACCTATGTTGTTGATGAAGTGATGCCACGAAACCCAACGCGGTTGTTGCAAATATGAAGAATGAAAGTATACCTATAACAAGAGGACCCAATCGTATGACAAATATAAGATTGACCAATTGCAATCTCTTAATCGATGCTGTGATACTTATACAAATAAGCCCTTACCACTGCTTCATATAACACAAGCAAAAGAACTGAAAATACGACTGGTTTATATACTTCCGAATTCATGGTGATTGGACTACCCTGAGCTCAATAGGGAATTAACACGTTCCAAAAAAACACTTACTGGAAAAAACTGGATTGAATTCGCCGGTGTTTGCATGTTCTCTGATCTGAGGCTATTCCAAAAGTGTAACATGACACAACAAAGAGTCCTTTAAAAGTCTGAAAAAGGGTGGAATTGTTACAGATCAAAGGAGGAAAATTCTCCGGAAATTGTCGAAAACAGAAAACGCTCAAAGGAAAAACATCACAAGAGGGAAACAAGTTAGAAGAGACAGGATCTAAGGTCTCGAAGTACCTGTCCACCATACGAGTCACTGTGACTCATGGTCAACAAGATCACGTCAGAGGAAGTCAAACAGAGAGGGAAGTCGATCCTACTCATTGCAAGATGCATCATGTTGTAAAGACACTGTTTTAGTCGCACTTTGTTACAGACTTTGTTAGGGAGAAAGCAAGAGCACTCGCTTCCAAACATGGAAAATGTGGCATGGGTTAGACTCCCAGACTTGGTGTCACATCTCTGGCGAGTTTGTTGGTTCTCTCTACTCTGCCCCGAGTCGTTTTTTTCCCCTCTCTTCAAAAACCAAACTCCGACTTGATATGATTTGGTATGATTTGATTTGTACAGTGTCCCCAATTAGTGCAATAGCGCTAAATACAGTTTACATTTAAATAAAGTTCATTATTATTATTAAACATGAAATCAGAAACTTCAGCTCATTTATACTTGAAAATCTAAGATAATTGTTTCATATCTCTTGCAGCGAGAGATGCCTCATATATTCTCCATAGTCATTATTTCGTGTCGGCTACAAATGTATCGCTAGATGAAACGTTATCTTGTTACACATTTAACCCCGAAAAATCGGCTGGTCAAAATCAACTGCCTTGGGTAAGAAATCTGCGCGACTCATACGCCGAGAATGCGCTGATCTCATTTGCATTCCAATATCCTAGATTTTCAATTATAAGTTGACAACTGGTGTATTCCCGAAAGATTGGAATTGCGCAAAAGTTGCTTCAAACGATAAGAACAACTACCGTGCCATGGCATACGGCGCCCGAAATTTTACTTGCAATGAATATGCGTTGCTCAAGACACAATCTTGAAAAATTTTACTCAAGTGTTTGATTTCATTTTTTGGTCGTGATCACATTTTGGTGACTTGTGTACATCAGCGTCTCTTTTCTGTCGCAATTCAATTCATAAACGGAATGTACGGCATGATAACCGAGCCCGCTGTAAGGCAAGCAGTTTGTAATAGTCCATTTTCCTTGTCATATAGTGTTTTAGACAGGGAGTACTTACTTCATATGCACTGACCTTGGCGTCTGGATGATTTTGCCGATATAGTTACTTAAAAATTATACCATAATGATAACAATATTTTGGTGGAGGGAACTGAGCATTTTTGTGAGTAAGCTTCTACCCGTCAAATACCTTAGATAGAACCCTGATAATTAATCATTTTCTGCTGCAACTAATGTTGTATGCGGTTGCAGACTCCCAGACTTGGTGTCACATCTCTGGCGAGTTTGTTGGTTCTCTCTACTCTGCCCCGAGTCGTTTTTTTCCCCTCTCTTCGAAAACCAAACTGCGACTCGATATGATTTGGTGTGATTTCATTTGTACAGTGTCCCCAATTAGTGCAATAGCGCTAAATACAGTTTACATTTAAATAAAGTTCATTATTATTATTAAACATGAAATCAGGAACTTCAGCTCATTTATACTTCAAAATCTAAGAGAATTGCTTCATATCTGTAGCAGCGATAGATGCCTCATATATTCTCCATAATTATCATTCCGTGTCGGCTACAAATAGATCGCTAGATGAAACGTTATCTTGTTACACATTTAATCCCGAAAAATCGGCCGGTCAAAATCAACTGCATTGGGTAACAAATCTGCGCGACTCATACGCCGAGAATGCGCTGATCTCATTTGCTTTCCAATATCCTAGATTTTCAATTATCAGTTGACTACTGGTGTATTCCCGAAAGATTGGAATTGCGCAAAAGTTGCTTCAAACGATAAGAACAACTACCGTGCCATGGCATACGGCTTCCGAAATTTTACTTGCAATGAATATGCGTTGCTCAAGACACAATCTTGAGAAATTTTACTCAAGTGTTTGATTTCATTTTTTGGTCGTGATCACATTTTGGTGACTTGTGTACATCAGCGTCTCTTTTCTGTCGCAATTCAATTCATAAACGGAATGTACGGCATGATAACCGAGCCCGCTGTAAGGCAAGCAGTTTGTATTAGTCCATTTTCCTTGTCATATAGTGTTTTTACACAGGGAATACTACTTCATATGCACTGACCTTGGCGTCTGGATGATTTTGCCGATATAGTTACTTAAAAATTATACCATAATGATAACAATATTTTGGGGGAGGGAACTGAGCATTTTTGGGAGTAAGCTTCTACCCGCCAAATACCCTAGATAGAACCCTGATAATTAATCACTTTCTGCTGCAACTAATGTTGTGTGCAACACTTACCACTTAATTGGCTGTCTAGTCCTTGTCAGACTGAATATAAATTTTTATTTTAAAACTTGCGAGCCAGTAACCATAGTTCCAGTAATGTAATGCTCGCTGGGAGATTATGTAATCCTAACGCAAGTTCAAGGCTTACAGTCCGATCGCACTAGCGAATTCTTAATTTGCTTTGCACTTGATGATGGTCAACCGCAAAGCTTGGACGAGTGAACCAACGCTCGAGAATCTTATAAATTTTGTCAAATTCTGTCAGGATCATTCGATCAAACAATTGGTTTTGCTATTATTTTGTTTCGAAAATTGGAAGTTCGTGCCAGTTATATTTGTAGTCTAGTGTGCGACCCGGCCCTTATTATGATTTGTTGACCAGTCGACCTCGAAATGATGAGATGATTACCGGAGTATTTCATGCACATGCAATGAGAATGTGATGATTACTAGACAAAAATATTAATGTCATTCAGTAACTCGTGTAGAAAGCAATCAGGTAAACGTGAAGTGAGTTGGTTTGCATTTCTTAATTCTTTTGTTACCACCCGGAGGTTGTATATTGATGATCACATGGAAGACAACTGTTGGCATCCATAATTTGTATACCCAAATTAAACATATCTGCTAACCTATGTTGTTGATGAAGTGATGCCACGAAACCCAACGCGGTTGTTGCAAATATGAAGAATGAAAGTATGCCTATAACAAGAGGACCCAATCGTATGACAAATATAAGATTGACCAATTGCAATCTCTTAATCGATGCTGTGATACTTATACAAATAAGCCCTTACCACTGCTTCACATAACACAAGCAAAAGAACTGAAAATACGACTGGTTTATATACTTCCGAATTCATGGTGATTGGACTACCCTGAGCTCAATAGGGAATTAACACGTTCCAAAAAAACACTTACTGGAAAAAACTGGATTGAATTCGCCGGTGTTTGCATGTTCTCTGGTCTGAGGCTATTCCAAAAGTGTAACATGACATAAAAAGAGTCCTTTAAAAGTCTGAAAAAGGGTGGAATTGTTACAGATCAAAGGAGGAAAATTCTCCGGAAATTGTCGAAAACAGAAAACGCTCAAAGGAAAAACATCACAAGAGGGAAACAAGTTAGAAGAGACAGGATCTAAGAACTCGAAGTACCTGTCCACCAAACGAGTCACTGTGACTCATGATCAACAAGATCACGTCAGAGGAAGTCAAACAGAGAGGGAAGTCGATCCTACTCATTGCAAGATGCATCATGTTGTAAAGACACTGTTTTAGTCGCACTTTGTTACAGACTTTGTTAGGGAGAAAGCAAGAGCACTCGCTTCCCAACATGGAAAATGTGGCCTGGGTTAGACTCCCAGACTTGGTGTCACATCTCTGGCGAGTTTGTTGGTTCTCTCTACTCTGCCCCGAGTCGTTTTTTTCCCCTCTCTTCAAAAACCAAACTCCGACTTGATATGATTTGGTATGATTTGATTTGTACAGTGTCCCCAATTAGTGCAATAGCGCTAAATACAGTTTACATTTAAATAAAGTTCATTATTATTGTTAAACATGAAATCAGGAACTTCAGCTCATTTATACTTGAAAATCTAAGAGAATTGTTTCATATCTGTAGCAGCGATAGATGCCTCATATATTCTCCATAATCATTATTTCGTGTCGGCTACAAATGTATCGCTAGATGAAACGTTATCTTGTTACACATTTAACCCCGAAAAATCGGCCGGTCAAAATCAACTGCATTGGGTAAGAAATCTGCGCGACTCATACGCCGAGAATGCGCTGATCTCATTTGCATTCCAATATCCTAGATTTTCAATTATCAGTTGACAACTGGTGTATTCCCGAAAGATTGGAATTGCACAAAAGTTGCTTCAAACGATAAAAACAACTACCGTGCCATGGCATACGGCACCCGAAATTTTACTTGCAATGAATATGCGTTGCTCAAGACACAATCTTGAGAAATTTTACTCAAGTGTTTGATTTCATTTTTTGGTCGTGATCACATTTTGGTGACTTGTGTACATCAGCGTCTCTTTTCTGTCGCAATTCAATTCATAAACGGAATGTACAGCATTATAACCGATCCCGCTGTAAGGCAAGCAGTTTGTATTAGTCTATTTTCCTTGTCATATAGTGTTTTAGACAGGGAGTACTTACTTCATATGCACTGACCTTGGCGTCTGGATGATTTTGCCGATATAGTTACTTAAAAATTATACCATAATTTTACCAATATTTTGGGGGAGGGAACTGAGCATTTTTGGGAGTAAGCTTCTACCCGTCAAATACCCTAGATAGAACCTTGATAATTAATCACTTTCTGCTGCAACTAATGTTGTGTGCAACACTTACCACTTAATTGGCTGTCTAGTCCTTGTCAGACTGAATATTCATTTTTATTTTAAAACTTGCGAGCCAGTAACCATAGTTCCAGTAATGTAATGCTCGCTGGGAGATTATGTAATCCTAACGCAAGTTCAAGGCTTAGAGTCCGATCGCACTAGCGAATTCTTAATTTTCTTTGCACTTGATGATGGTCAACCGCAAAGCTTGGACGAGTAAACCAACGCTCGAGAATCTTATAAATTTTGTCAAATTCTGTCAGGATCATTCGATCAAACAATTGGTTTTGCTATTATTTTGTTTCGAAAATTGGAAGTTCGTGCCAGTTATATTTGTAGTCTAGTGTGCGACCCGGCCCTTATTATGATTTGTTGACCGGTCGACCTCGAAATGATGAGATGATTACCGGAGTATTTCATGCACATGCAAAGAGAATGTGATGATTACTAGACAGAAAATATTAATGTCATTTAGTAACTCGTGTAGAAAGCAATCAGATAAACGTGAAGTGAGTTGGTTTGCATTTCTTAATTCTTTTGTTACCACCCGGAGGTTGTATATTGATGATCACATCGAAGACAACTGTTGGCATCGATAATTTGTATACCAAATTAAACATATCTGCTAACCTATGTTGTTGATGAAGTGATGCCACGAAACCCAACGCGGTTGTTGCAAATATGAAGAATGAAAGTATGCCTATAACAAGAGGACCCAATCGTATGACAAATATAAGATTGACCAATTGCAATCTCTTAATCGATGCTGTGATACTTATACAAATAAGCCCTTACCACTGCTTCATATAACCGTACCTTCCGTGTTTTTCTCTTCCGTTTCCAATTTACCAAGTAGGGAACGAGTCTGCGTTTTTTTCAGTCTCTGCTTTATGAAATTGTGACATAATAGAGCAGGACGCTCACTTTTGAAAGTTTGCCGGCTGAGCTGTCAAATAAATTTCACAATCAATAGTTTTCGTGGTTTACGCTCAGTCACGCCTACTTGCAAATGACAAAAAGGCCACTTGATCGTAGCCTCAACAATTCCTGAGGTGTTTTTCTTTATTTTTTAGTCAACTAAATTCTAAGATAATCCTGTCTAATATATATATTATATGGGGCTTGGTTTATACGTATAACAACAAATCGTCAACTGTTTCTAAGTCAGGTTCATCTCAGTAAATCCGTTGGATATATCAAAATTTGACCGCGCTCCTAAGGGGCTTTTCAGGGCCAATGAAAAAACAAAATATGGCAAATATCACGATAGAACCCCAACTGGTTTGTGGCAGACCATTGGACTCTTTGCCCGCGTAGCCGAGACTTTGAACCGGCACCTGGTGGAACAACGTCAGTTGGACTTGAACCTGGGAACTCTGAATGAAACTCCGACACCCTAACCGTTCGACCAGGTTGTCTAGAAGTCTAAATGCATTCTCTTGGCGTTATTTGAGGTAGCATTACATGTATACTGTTAATGCGTTCGTGATTTTTTGCCCAAACTGAACAAAACGGTTTGACTTGTAGCGTGTTGCATGTGATCATAAACATATAGAGTTTGTTTACTCACGTGATCAGTGACCTTGTTTTTACACCGAAACAAAAGAAAACGTTTGCATGATAATAGAGCTCAATTCCCGGACGATTAGTTGAGTACACCAACATGGCCTCCGTTCATTTGCTTAGGAACACGAACATGGCCGTCGGACCGTGACGTGAAAACACTCTATACCAGAGGCCTACATCAATTATTTTAGTTGGTTTTTTCGTGACCCCATACTTGGCAGCCAGGACTCCATCTAGGGTATTTGAGGGGTAAAAGCTTCCGAGTCCCCACCCTCCCCCCCCCAAAAAAATGCTCAGCATCCCTCTAAAAATATTGGTATCATTCAAGAGATTATAGATTGTTAATCTCTTGTATCATTACAGTATGTAAGGAACTATATTGGAAAAATCATCCAGATGCCACGAAAGGTCAGTATACATGAATTCGAAGTAAGTGTTTCCTGTCTAAGGACACTATATGACAAGGAAAATGGAGTGTTAGAAACTGCTTGCCTTACAGCAGGCTCGATTATCGCGCTGTACAGTCTGTTTATGAGTTGAATCGACTAGCGATAGAATGGACACATTTGTAACCAGAAAACCACGGATTAAGGAGACGCTGATGCACACATCTTATGAGAATGTGATCGTGACTAAAAAATGAAATAATATACCACTGTAACATTTCTCAAAATTGTGTCTTAAAATGCAGCAGATTTCCCATTGCCCATAGTCATTTCAAAAAATTTCTGGGGGTTGCGGGGAGGGGGGGGGGGGGGGAAGACATCTCCCCGGACCCTCTTAGGAAGTCTGTGGCCTTCGGCCACTCGGGACTTTTTCCACAAACAATAAATTCTAGATAGAACCCCGCTTGCGTTTAACTTTTTCTTTCAAATATCAGAAGTCATCTTCAAAAAAACACCATGTTTCATTGCTCCCCTCTCCAAAAGAAACTGAGAAAATTTGTGCTACCCGTCTTCGTCGATTCTCAATAACTAACATAATTCAGAAGTTCTCTACAACCTTGGATCAAACTATTATGCAAGAAGATCGAATTTTAACGTTTTTCTGCGTTCACTCAATAAATACAATTGGTTCAGTCACAGCTCTCATGCCTGTCAAAATACTGCACTATGTGAGTAATATATAAAGGCATAAAAGGGGTAAAAAAAATTATTCTGGGGTGCAACACATCTTTAAGTGCATTTTGTGAAGATCGCATGCACGTCTACTTTACTAGGTATTTCCGTTTTGAAAGTGACCTACGTGATATTATTATCTTCAATAACGAGAATAATCATGACTCCTTTTTGCACCGGTGTTTTGTGTCTTTTCTACATCTCCTTCTGTGTGGGAAACCGATACATGCTCATTTAACCCAGTTTTATCGTTTATATAAGCGAAGCCAATACAGAGTGTGTAATGGCAACCCACTTGGGAAGTTTAAAAATGTTTATACTTTCAAGTACAGACAGAAGGACAATTCGAAGCTTGAACCATTATTTGTTTGGAGAACCGAGTCACTAGAAGGTTTCAAATAAGAAAATAAATAGAATTTAAGCTTTTTAGAGTACACGCAGAGGTGACTCAGTGTTCCATCTACTGTGGTTTTTAGTCAGTGACTACATCCCGGTTGTGACTGATTCTATGAGGAAAAATAACCAAATCTTGCTTGAGATGTGCGCGGGCCAAAACTGAGAAGTCTATGGGCAAAGGAAACTCAACATTTGCCACGATTAGGCCAGACAAGCATAAATACTAGATCTGCATCTTACAGCTTCTGCAAAATTCCTGGTACGACATTGCGATATACTTTACAATTATTTTACAATCGCATTCTTGCATAGACAGTGGTCATATGATGAAATTTTCTCCAATGTGAATGTCTTTCCGGTAATCAATTTTGTTCCCGGAGAGAAACAAAAACATAGTGAAAGTGAAAACCCTTACTCTTGAACAAGTACCATTACAGTAGCAGTATACTGTATACGGTCGTTGTCTAAAATTCGTCGCGGTTTCTATTCAGTTCCGTTCAGCTCAGTTCGGTTGATTTAGCCACAATACATTACGCAAAAACAATAATGGATAATTTTATCATGTAGATGTAACAAAGCTAAAGAAGTAGAGTGATTTTTCCTAAAACCATACTGATTATTGGCCAATAACTTACGCTTATCAAGATAATTTATCTAACGAATATAAGCAATCTTTTCTAAGATTTTGGAAAAATATGGTAGAACAGATACAGGCCTATAATTAGAAAATAATCTTTTATCATCTGATTTAACTTGAAGAGAGGAACAACACGAGCCAATTTCATTTGGTCAGGAACAACACCAGAGTTAAATGGATAGATTGATAACATATGTCAGAGGTTCAGAAATATAATAAATAGACTCTTTCACATACCACATTGGAACCTTGTCATGACCGGCTGCTGTATTTATACAAAGGGAATTAGCAATTTCAACAATTTTGAGAGGCAGACTCAAAGAAAAAGGAGGAAAAGAAACGTTCAGGAAGGAAAGAGCGATAAGATTTAACTGAAGTTGGTATCTTTCTAGCAAGGGAGGGCCCCAGTTAGTAAAGAAATTACAAAACTGGTTTGCAATTGAGCACGGATCAGAAATATCTCGGATTGTACAACAATTTGAACCTTTTTATAGACCAAGTAGATAACCAGGGTTTTTTAAGTGCATATTTAGATGTTTTTATCTTTGTTATAGGAAAACAAGAGTTAAAAATCTCAGAATACTTATTGATAAAACAGGAATAGGCTGTATTTACATTGGTATTGTTGTAGATATTTGACCAGTCAGTTGACCGCAGAAGTTCATGAAATTTCGTGATGTTTGCTGTATCAGTTTTTATCGCGAAAGCTAACGAAGGACTTTATACCATGATTATTTATGCCTTGTTCATAATGCACCAGTCAATGTAAAACCATTCTATGAAACAGTGTGTTTGTCACTTCAAATTTTGAAATACATTTTTAAACTGCATTTACTAACACTTACCCTCTTCTGCTAGCATGTAGAATTTAATATTTCTCTTAAATGTTAACAGGAGACTATAAAGACACCACAAACATTTTATACCATTTGAAAAGCATTGTATGCGGTGACGTGTGTTACTTGACAAATAAAGTTCAAACCTTTTACATTAGCCTGTGTCTTCCACTCAACAAGAGCGGGGAATATGAGCGGGGTCGTTAGCTTCAATTAGAGGAAAAACCTGACCTGGGGTGCAGGGCATTTTGCAACTGTAGAAGTAAGCGCTTGTCAAATGCCCCGCTATGTACCGGCCGGGGGGGTGCGGGGGTTTACATTGACTGGTGCATAATGAATCGCAGAATTAGGCAAATGATCAGAAATATCCCTAAAAATAGTCCACTAGCTATGTCGTTATGAAAAGAATTTGTAAATATATTATCAATAAGAGAAGCAGAATGAGAGGTTATTCGCGTCGGTCGTAAGATTAAAGGAACAAACAAATTGGCATAAGTAACCTCTAGAAATTCACTTATCAGACTATGTGAATGGTAATTCATGAGATTCAATTTAAAACCACCCAACAAGTAGGACAACTTGTTTTCTTTTCCAATTTTGGCCAAAAGATAATTGAAATTTTCAACAAAGTTATTAACGTTAGAGTCTGGCGGTCTACAGATGACACCAATAACTATGTTTTTGGATAAAGGCCGGCGGATTTCAATGAACAAAGACTCAGTGGAAGGTGATGATGTGTCAGTGATAGCCAAATCTGGACGAAGTTTAAATTCTAGATCATTGTCAACATAGATTCCGACACCTCCACCAATTTAATTGGGACGGGGGTTGTGAATAAACTCATACCCATCAATGCCAAAAGAATACCCTGAATCTTTAAGCCAGGTCTCAGTTACTCCCATTATAGAAAATTTACTATCAATATTCGCAAGAAAACGAGTAAAATTATCATAATTACAGGGTAGACTACGTATTTTTTGATGAAGTAATGAGAGGAGCGCGTTTTATCAA
The DNA here is from genome assembly GCF_036669925.1 of Montipora capricornis. Classification (NCBI taxonomy): domain Eukaryota; kingdom Metazoa; phylum Cnidaria; class Anthozoa; order Scleractinia; family Acroporidae; genus Montipora; species Montipora capricornis. The sequence continues at coordinate 21,739,752 of NC_090892.1, read as the reverse complement.
ATAACTCATTAAATTGGTTTGCCGTAAAGTAATCACAACTAACCGTATTAAAATTAAAATTAGAGTCGGGATCCAAGTCACTTGAGAGCGCTAGATTTCTATTTACTGGAATAAGTGGATTAAATTTAAAGCTAAACAATCGATCACTATTAAAGTTCACGGTACCATTAGCAAGTTCATAAATAGCAACACTAAATTTATCATCATCAAGATGACAGAAAAGTAAACTATCAGTAGAAATACCTGAAGATAAAACCGACAAATAACCAACTTATCTGGTAACATCAACAACAGTTAGTTTGCTTTTCCTCGGGATGACGCTTCTCAGAAGGCAGCAAATTCATCTAAACTTGAGAGGGAGCGAGCAGATGAAGAAGAACTATCATCTTTATTAAGGAAGACTTTGCCTTGCTTGGTCCAAACAAACTTGAAATGATTATCTCTCTTAAACGCCTTCACATCTTTCAATAGCCCACTTGTTCTCTGGGTAAGACTCTCGTTTAAATAAATACGATTCTCGGTCGGAAAAACCCAAATCTAGGGTTGACTTGCCCTGCAGTTGTCTTTTCAAGCTAAGGATATGATCACGGGTATTGCGTCGTGTGAACTTGACAATAATCGCATGTCCCGACGAATATACTGTTTTACGTTTTCCATCTCACTGTCACAGGCTACAACCATGGATTCGAGCATTGAAACTCGTTCACATAATCGCTTGTTCTTCGTTGATAGAGAGTCGAGTGATTCTCTCATCTCTTTCGTAGATTTGGCAAATTCATCATACTTTGAACTCAGAAAATTCAGACACAGCATTTTGAAGAACTTGGTGAATAGATCAGTGAGAAATTCACTTTGCTGCTTTAAGCAGCGGTCCAAAACATCTTCGAAGGACGCCATATTTCCATCTTCACTTTGTGCATGGTTGTTCATTATGTCATCTTGTTCTTGGTTTGTACCCGGGTTAACATTTGTCTCCTTTTCGCTTCGTTTAGGTGGCATTGTTACCAATCAGTAAAATAATTTAACTTATCGAAATAAGTTAGGATAATAAAGACCATACAGAAGTAAACGGAGCACAGAGCACAGAAATGTACGTCCACACTCCACTCTTAAATATATTGAGCAAATTATGGGAGTTAGATTTACCAAGGAAGCCCTATTCAAGCGCAGTTTGACCTTCCTATGCCTTATTTACCTCTGAAACTAAAGTTGAATATTGTGAGAACAAGGCATATTTTCACTGCCAAGTGGATGTCTTAAAATGCAATCAGTGTATTTACGATGTAGTACTCCAAGGAGTCCATTTCTTAAAAAGACCTTCAAATGCACTTCTTTCTCCAATTTTCGGGGATTTCATTATCCTTCCCTCTAGGCCTTCAAATCAAAGAACTTGTTTACAATGTGACACTGTCCCTTTTTCTATGCATTCTATAGGACACGTGTATTAGAATAAATAGTTCGTGGTTCATAAGTTACAGCTGAAGTTACCTTTAATGTCCCGAAGGATTTCGACGAGCTCGAAGACTGGCTAAGCAGGTTACGAGTTGCATCATCCATTGTACAACCTGACCAACAGCATATTAAAGCTGCATTAAACTTATCTTCCTTATTTGATAACCACCTCGACCTAAATGAGGGAAAATAATGACCTTTCAAAGACACCAGACGCCTAGTAACTTGGGTGCTGTAAATTGCTAGTTGTCAGTACCATGGATCTGCAAGAGATCCTGAAACCTTCTGGTTAACTTACTATACCCAGTGGATACCTTATGTTGCAGTGATATTCCGAGCAGAATACTATTCAGGTACTGTATAATAACTTAAATGTTATGTGATGAAGAACAGTTAATTCAGCTCTGGGTTACAGGCAGATTGGTTCAAATATAGTCAATCAAATCAACATACGTTAAAAGGCCTTTTTCAGGTGAAAAAAGAAAAACAAGGAACATTGAGATAAATTTGCAGGAGCAGATGGAAACAAGGACAACAGAGAAATCAGATCATGGTTTTCATCAAGATGGATAGAGCTTAACCAATGAAAGGTTAGAGAAAGCAAGGACACCAAAGGAACCAGAGTTGCTTTATGTGAGGAGTGAAGCTTAGCTTGTGATTACTTTTATATATGGATTTCGTGAAATTTCCAGTGTACGATTCAATAAACAAAAAATAGTTCTAAGCGTACTGTATTGATAGCCTTAACGATTCACCAGAGGATGTATGCATTGACTAGGTTAACAAGCCAAGGAAGTTTCTTGTATTTTTATTCATTTCAGTCATGCCAGATGAGTGCTCTGATCCGGCGGTAACTGAAGTGCTCTTGATTTCGGTTGGCCCATACAAGTAACATTCTACCACACTATATGAGTGGCCAAATGGTAGCCTTCTTGCGTACAGTCTTTAATTTGAATTTGTTTAGACATGGCCACAAACTGATTTACATTTTTCCTAAGCTTTTAACTGATTTTAACTTGTAAGACAGTCCATACAGAAAGTTTATAATTATAAGCGGAAAGATACTCAAACTTAAGATTGCTTTGATGTGGTCGCTGTCTCAATCAAGTTTAGTGACCACATCCCAATTGTAATTCTCTGAAGAAGGAAAATGTTAGGCTTCCGGTTTCACCTCCCAAAGTTCCAAAGGAAATAAAGATAACTGTTACTTAATGCTTTCGGATATAGAAACTGCACAGCAAAACCTTTTGTGTTGTTAATACTGACATTGCTAACAGAGGAGTTTGTACTATAGCTTCTGAGTTCTTGAAAGATGGCATCTTTGCCATAAAAATAATTACTTCATCTTCATTAACGGAACTTGCTACGAAAAGTGAAATAAGACCTCGGTGATCTTATTATGGTTGATTTATATACCGTATAGTTTCGCCACTGAACTCTAACCGCAGCTTATCAGTGACGAAGTACCACTGATTAGCCCAATATTGGACCTCAATTTGGAAATCGCTTTTGATCATGCTAGGGGCAGAAACAACTCGATGAATCAGCGAGCCTACTCGCTACGTCTGCTACGAGCAAACTTTAAATAAACGTTCTAAAATGTTACATAAATGAACAGATTATGACGGCTTGCATGAAGCTGCTCGGTGCATTCAGTATCACTTAATTGTCTAACATCTTCTTCTGGATATGCAGCGGATTTTGAGGAGATAATCGGACGATTCGATTACACTAAAACAGAAACACACCATTGCCACCGTTGGCCATAAAAGTGCTTCAGTTTGTTCCCGCTTAAGGGAAGCCAAATTTTGCGAGTATAAGCCCGGCTCAACAACCAAATGCTTAAGCTGAACCTTGCAAAGAATCTTGAGAAAATCCATTAATTTACTCCAGTCTCCATCTCGCCAATGTTATGACACTAAGTTCATTCGAACTTCAGATAGGTTATTAATTCCGAGGAAAGTTAAAGCAATTTTGCCCATGCACTACGTCATTGTACAAAACCATGCGGAGGGATAATATTCTGCACGTCTTGCAAGGCAGCGTAATGTCTCATTTTCAAAGAATGGCTTGCAGGGGATTTTGTGGAGTCTTTAGAATGTGTTAGCACCTAAAAATGGTTTGCCAACCTGTATCACTGATTGTCAAAAAGTTCTTCCATGATCTCGGAAAAGAAGTGATACAGTGTATACCCAAAACTTACCTAAGAGAGTGCTTTATAAGCTCCCAAGTCTACCCCCATAACCTGCAAACTTGAAATGTGTCCAAGCTTGTTGTGGTCAGCGTGTGACTTTGTTCAACATACACTTAATCACAGATCTTGACAGTTCGACTAAATTTACGGCCAATAACGAGGCGAACTAATGTCAGTAGACAAAGTTTGCCAAGACGTTTCGATGCTAGTCAAACAACCGATTTAAAGGAATTCGGTCTTCATCTTTTAAGACTGAGTAAATTGATTTTCTTAATTTTTGCTCTCTGCATAGTAAATACAGTGAATATTAGCACTGCTCAACGATCAGTTTTTCGCATGAATGGCTGTTTTCTGTGTAGCTTTATCCACGAAATACAAAATATGTCTGAGCAAACGCGTTTAAATGGAGAAATTGAAATGCAACAAAAGAGCTAGAAATATATCGACTGTTTCCATCGCTGCATCTTTCTGTGAAATGCAAACTTTTCCAGCTAAAGCCTTATGTGGAATATCATACAATTCTCTTACGCAACATCACTGTTTAGTAATTAAATTTAACATAATCTTTTCATTTTATTTGTTTTCTTGCCTTACTTGTCTTCAGACCTATTTTCTGTCCTTATTTATAGGATTCTATGTTGTGCAGTTTCCTTTTTCAAGCACTGAGTTGCTTGAACATTATTAGTGTTGTTTTTTATTCGGTCAATTCTTCTTGGAAGTTAATAGGAACCACCTTTTGAAAAAAGCATTATAGTTGGGAGAACAAGCTTTTGAATAGCAGATTCCGGTTTTTTTCCTCTACTTTTCCGTTTTATGTAGCCTGGGAAAAAAGCGAGAAGAAAAAATACGAAAATATGGAAAAACTGCTTACCTTGGTCTCTCCTCACTGATATGCTTGTATCTTGCAAAGCTCTCAGTCTGCGATTTCTTTGAACTGGTCTTTCTCTATTGCCTCGCGGAGAAAAACTGCATTGATCTGATGGTGGAAAAAATGCTTTTGGTCAAGGAAAAATAAACCAGTGGTTTGAAATAGTAACATTTGTGCGGAACTCAGAAATCTCTATTAGCCGGATATGACGCGCCGGAAGGAACATCATTCCATCATTGGAGCGAGGTTGAGGCATTGTAAGTAAACGGGAAGCGGCAAATAATGCCAGCAATTTGTTGCCTTTTGCTAGACTGATTGGGTCTCTGAGGTCTCCTAAATGGTAAACCCAATGGCTTCACGTATGATGCTTTAGAAAGGAAGAGAAATGAACTAACTAATGAGACTGAAACACTTTACTGACGCTTATACTAAATAGTTTAGCGATCATTAAGACGGTCGAGGGAGTACACTGCGGATTGCTTAAGAAAAAGCAATTAAAATGTGGAAAAATACCATCCTCCTCGAGGAGAAGACTATCTCTTTATTCACATGCCTTCCCACCATTGAATGGCTCAAGTTTTTACCAGCAAAATAGTGATCTGTTCCGCCCTCCTCTCTTCTATGGTTTTTAGGGCGGACACCCTAGTGTATTTCCAAAAGAAAATCACATACGTGAGATAAATATTTATACAGGAGACAAGGCATAGCTTGTATGCAGTTAGTACAGGTAATGAGAATGGAATATCTTCGAAAATAATCGGCAGCGGGACTTCCTTTGTTCTTGCTAACTAACCAGAAAGTATCTTACTTGTTTTCTTATATATTCAAACTTCATACGACATTTCACAGTCAGATAAAACGACGCCTAAAGCAAGAATCATATGAGTAGCGTGTGTGTGTGTACATTGGAGTGACAGTCGGTTTGGCTTAGTAAAAGTTATTTCGAAGGTTTACGTGGCAATGGGATTCAGTTTTCGTACGGTATACAATAAGACCAAACTGAATAAGCCACAATTGCGACTGAGTCACCAAAATAAAATAAACCGCTTAACCTTCTCATTTGGCGCGGTTCTCGATTTTTAAATGAAGAAGAAGACAGTGAAATTCCTTTTTTTTTTTCATTATGGAAGGCAGATTGATACCGTCCTTTATCAAGTTCTTATTGAGATTCCCACTTTAGGTTCAGTTAACTGAATCATGCTACTGATCAAAAACATGATACCGGAGAAGATATAAAAATTCTTCCCGTGCATCGTTGAATCGCTGTGCGGACCGGGGCTATAACCATGGAAACTTAGCGTCAAAACGATGTACCAAAATAAATAATGCCTAGTTTTTGTAACATGAATTCCATTAAAAACTAAAGAAGAGAGCCATTTGTCCGAGCAGTACTTGCCTTTTATAATCCGAACTCGTTAAACTAAGAAAAATGAAGAAAGTCATTGAAGTGTCTCTAACGCGCGTGGGCCACAGCCTCAATTTCTCAGTTTTGGCGAAGCGGAGCTAATTTTACAAATAAGAACAATATCCTGAAAGCAAATTTTGATATCGAAACACATCATTGAAATGGCAGGCCCTATTGTGCTGCATTGCATATGTCAGTCGTCTTAAATAAAAGTATCCTTGTAGCACTATCTGCATTCTTGGAAAGCCGTCTTAAAATTTATACCAAATACGGAAAACCAATGAAAAATCATGCACTTTACATGTCGCTAAACGATATGTGGCGACGTACCTGTTATCATTAAAACCGTTACGAGACCCATTGTATAGGAAATTCTTACAATCATTCATACAAAATACGAAACTAGTTGTCATGAAAAAAGTGGGTTGTTTATTATAGCCTGTTAATTGTAAGGGCATGATCAATGGCCGATGATCGACCTAGGATGATTTCAAATTATATCCAACCCTTTCATGAACATTGATCCCGCGACACCACGGCCACGAACCTCTCCCAGGGTATTCAGAAAATACGAATTTCCGTAAATATGTTCTGGCAACCATGGGGGAACCGTGTAATAAATTTTCTAGTCTTAAGAGGATAAGGTAAAAACAAGCCCGTCAGTCCTTTTATGCCAGAGAAATCGAAATTTTAGTGGAAGAGCCATTGTAATATACATACAATTGTGACTGGAACCCAGGCCCCAGTTGTTCAAAAGGTGTATGACGCTATTCACCGGATAAATCACCACTATCCATTGGATAGCGCAATTGGTTTCGCTATTATTTATCCACTCGACAGTGATTTATCCCAGCGGCGGACAGCGCTATCCATCGTTTGAACAACTGGGGCCAGGTTTCGAAATTCGCTTTAATTGCTGCAAATCGTCGAGACAACGTTTTTTTGACGACTGCGTGGAATCCATTAGGGGCATTTACTAATGCAAATTAAACATCTTCGTATTAATTTTTTCTTCTCAGTCTTAGTTTCCTTTTCAAATTAGAATCGTTTCACAATGTGTTTTTCGAACTGAGATAAATCATAGCCACGAAAAGCATTTAAGATAAGGTGATCCGGCTTTAATCGCAGTCCGATTTAATGGTGATTGCTCGCCGTATCTGTTTCTGTCAAAAAGGAAATTTCCGTGTACGCTCGGTTCTAATCATTGTTGTTTGTTGACTTCAAAATTTGAGACTTTTCCCTGGTCAAGCTGTCTCTTCGGAGGCACCCAAGTCCATAGAACAACAATGAAACCCTTCCCCATTTCGCTGTCCTAACTGTGTCATCACAATAAAACGAGGAACTTAAACGAGAGGCTTTGCACACATTCAGTAATCACCACTTAGCAAGGACGTTTGGGTGTATTTTCAGTGTGTGGGTGGGAGGGGAAGAGAAGGGAAACAAGCAAGCGTATAAAAGGGACGGCCAGTTCAGGGAGCACGTGGTGACACTCACATACTCCGGTCCTTGTAGAAAATCTTGAAATCTAAAAAGCCATACACGATGAGAAATGCTATTTTGGACAGCCATAAAAGTTTTTAAAAAAATTTTACACTTGATTTCACCAGCACAATCTAGCCATATTAAATCAAATCATTTATTTCAATGTGTTAGTCATATATATTTCCATATGAATTAGGCTCCACTTAATTCAGTTCAACAAAGGTCAGTTGCTCTGTCCATTCGTTAAGGTGGCTGTAACCAAGAATTCAAGTTTTTTATCAATTTTTGGGTTGAATATGATTTGACACAATTACGTTTCTTTAAAACGTTTCACCCGAAGTGATCAGCTATTGATGGGAGAAGATTTAGCACGGGATAATTCTCTCATTTTTAGTTTGTATTCAATAGCCTCGCTAACGGAACGGTGTTGAATTTTCCGCTCAGTTGAAATGAATCCTTTTCTCGAACCCTCATCTTGTCTCCGAGCAGGAAATTTGCTTACTAAAATCTCGCCTTCACTCTTGCTTCTATGCCTGACAACTTGCTTCTCCGCCAAATCCGAATGATGAACAAGTTTATTACTTCCTGATTCCGTTAAGCTTTTTGGATTTTCAAAACGTGAAATTTGCCAAGAACCAGTAGACAGTGTACTTGTCAAGTTTCGTGGTCTTCTTCCGTGTCCTTCGTTGTACCCTTGGATCATCCTTGAACCTCTAAGTCTTTCTACTAATACGTCGGTCCCACTGCATCGACGGTCTGCATCGCTGGTACTTTTGCTTGGGTTGTGGTTAATTGGAGGGAGAAAGCCTGATTGTAAAACCTTTCTTGTCAAGCTGTTAAAAGAGGCCATATTGTCCAGGGAGAGATTTCCCAAAGCATATTCCAATTGTTCTTCCCTTCGTTTCTTTCGTTGTTTCAAAGAGAGTTCATCTAGCTCTCGAAGTTTTTTCTGCAGTCGTCTCTCTTCAAATTCGTTTTTCTTTGTAGTGTCATCCGCTATTTCGCTCGTCAGGGAACGTTTTTGGTCTCCAGAGAACATTTTGAGTCGAACGATATATATATTTTTTACTTCGCAATCAAGTAAACGTGACTTGTTTGATTCAGCTGGCAACGGACCGTAGTTGATTATCGTGCCGGTTTAACGCTCCGCCTATCGGGCATAATTGTAAATATTGATTATTGATGTTTCATGGCACAATGCGCCTGTGAGAGGGAGTCATAGTAGTTCAGCCATAGTTTATTTACCCACGAGGTGCTTAGGAATCGTAACTCGTTGAAACACTCTGGTGCAACCATGATCT
>NC_090892.1:21718550-21726050 GCF_036669925.1 Montipora capricornis | reverse complement strand
ACTGCAAAAGACAAAATGCCCGAACGCGTTGCTGACTTTGCTTCTGGTGAAGTGTTTGCGGAGTGACGCCAAAACGTTCCAAAGTGGGCGGGTAACCTTTGAAGTTTGATTGTCAAAACTTTGAATTTTGACTGGCCGGCAGAACATGTTTCTGTCAAGCGTGTGGACAGGTAGTTGCAATCGACGGTATAGTGAACGGAGGGATTTTAACTCATTCTTTGACAGCTTGTCAAAACAAGCGAATGGCAGTTTCGTAAATTGCTTTTCGGGCCCGAAAAGGTTTTCAGGACCGTTTACGTTGGAGAAACTGGCCGCGGGCCCAGTTGTTCAAAGAGCGATTTAACCAATCCAGCATTAGAGATAGAGAATAATATTACAAGGCCGTGCGGAGATACTACATTTTTATTTTTTTGTGAAGCATCTTAGCGGGCCGGAATCCTAAATCCTTGAATCTGATTGGCTAATCGCGCGCTCGTAGCCGGTCCAGCTTTTTACGATACGGACCACGGTCCGAAATCTGTTCCGTGCTGAAACTGTCGTGGCTAATTGAAAATGTTTTTACTACGGCACGACGAAACATTGGATTTCACCTCTTAAAATGTAAGTTTTCACGTACTAACCGTTGCAAAGAGAAGGAAAAAAATCAGCAATGGAATGAAAGGCCTGATTATTCTTGAAAAAGGCGAGCCTGATTCACATGATTTTGCTGACAACACTTTGCTGGTTTGCTTTTTTCGAGTTGGTGGTTTTCTTGCACTGTTGACACGCCGTTGAACTTAAAACAACTTTTTGAACTCGGTTTTTTGGTTGACATCCATTATTTTCTTTGGAGTTCTATTTTCTAATCTCGTTTTATATTGCTTCATTTAAGAATATTCCTAGCTAAAACAGGCAAACAAACACATCGCGATGCTGTGGTTTTTCGCGTTGTTGTTTTTCGTGAACTGTTGACATGCCGTTTAACTGAAACGACTCTGTCTATCAATAACAAAATTTCCCAGCCAGCTTATCGAAACACCTGTATTTTTGCCAGCCAGCAAGATTCCTCTGTGGAACAGATAATGTGAGGAACAGATTCGTTGGGTGCCCCTGACGACTAACTGCAGAGAAGTCCTTTGAGCTCAGTTTTTCGGTTGACATCCGTTATTTTCTTTGGAGTTTTTTTTATAATCTCGTTCTATTTTGCTTCATCAAAGAAAATACGGATTCGTCGCTAAAATAGTCAAACACATCGCAACGCTGTGAACCGAATGTCAACATCACGGTTTTTCTTGTGTAGTTTTCTAAGTTTTGCACTGACTTCTGAAGGACTTGACGGAGAACAAAGATGAATCCTTGAAATAATAAGAAATGAAGGGAGAGAGAGATGTTTGCGTGTTTTTAACTAAATTTATTCCTCCTGTTTTAAGAACTTTCGTTTCATTTTCAACAAGACAAAGCATTTTAATACGTAGAAAATTATTCGCTTGTTTGTACAAATTTTTCAAACATTATTGTGAACTTTCAGTTAGCTCATTTCTCTGTGCTTGCCATGAAATATAACTGTTTGTTTTTTACGTGCATGTTCTCGCACGTGGAGGTAACATGTTATCTTCATGTGTGAAGATATCATGTTTTCACGCGAAAGCTCACTTAGTATTTTATTGGTGTTTATATAAAAAGAACTATCTTATTTACCGATCAAAAATGTTTCCACACAAGATTCTTAGCCTTCAAATTTGAATTAGACATTTGTTTTGCTTTAGCATAAAATTAGATTGTTAAAAGCTTTTTGGCGGGCAAATCTCAAACCTTGGTTGCTATATTTAATCGCGGATTTGTGTTAATATCGGCTTTGGAACAACTAGGCCAAGGTTTGAAAACTTGCATGAAACTTGTATCGGTACTCGTTACTCAAAGAACCGAATTCTGGAAGTCAAACGCAAGCCGTGACTAATACCAAATGCTCAGAAATATGCCCACATAAGGTGGGTGCCCAAAACGCGAAATACCCTTGAACGAGCTAGGACAGACGAGGATCAAAATGCTGTTCTTCTGCATCCAGGGAAACACTACGACTATTGTGAACATATTTAGAATCAATGTTTCAGTCGGGTAATCTTAGTAGGCTTGAATGGTGGTATGATCTTCCTTCCTGTACATCATTTCCGGAAAACGTTCTCCGGTTCGTTGCGGCTCAACATCCTCTCTCCAGACTATTTCTTCTTTTCTTTCATCGAACATTTTCATTAGCATTCAAATCCAAACGCTTTGACGGGGATTTCGATTGCTGAGTCATCGACAAGAATATTTTTAAAGAACTATCAATAGTCAGCCGAAGTAAATGAGTGAAACAAAGCTTCACACATTTTCAAACGTTTTTTTCCTCGCGACTCCTGAAATTCGGTTAGGGTTAGGGTTTATGAATCAATCTCACACATTGTTCTTAAAATTGTTTAGCAACAAAATGTCAAGCCCACAGCTTTTCCAGAGAAGCGCTTGTTGAAGAGGAAAGAGAATTTTTTTTAAATATATGCTGAACTGATGCTTTTATTTAGTGTTACAGGTTTCGAAAGGAAAGGGACAGTCAAGTTCCTTGAGGCGAATGAGAGAAATAGCAAAACTTCTTAACCACAACCTACGATAATGCACATGATCAGAAAATTATAAAAGACCAAATTTTTATCTTGTTAGAGTTGTTCTCAAGGTCATGAGGACATTGGTTCCTGAGGTGATATACTGTTACACTGGACACTGTTACAGTAGCAATTGAACTAAACCGGCCCTAAAGTCACCCCAAATTTTCGTGCTACACGGTAAACCTAATATGATCCAGCTAAGCCTAAAAGCGCAGCTCCCGTTTCTAACCTCAGAAAGCAATATAGATAAGTGTACATGGAAATAATTATGACTCTGCATAAAGTACAAAAATAATCGTTGTTCTTACTTTATACAGTTTACAGCGATCAAACAGATCAGACATCTCTGAGCTGACATCAGCAAACAAACAAGCCTTGCAGTCAATAACCAACAATTTTAATCAACAATTAAAACTGAAATTACATGCACAGTAATCTCTTTCACAACATTTTCCGTTTGAATGTCAATCTTAACTCCCTCTCTGACTCTTCAGTTTAGTGCAGCAGCAAAAATCCCACTAATGTAAAAGTCAACCTAAAGTAAATTCGCTTACTCGACTGCAATTTCACAGTCAAACATAGCAGCTCACGACTGGACATCCATTTCGCGCAAAAAGCCTATAAATGTGATGGTTGAAATATGTCGGAATCTCTATGAACAAGGAATTGCAAACGTTTTTAGGCCTTCTTCGTTTTTTAGTGAGTTTTACAAAACATGTGAGGCAGCAAGGCAAATATTAAGAAAAAAAAAGTACGTGAAAGCTAATTGTTGCAAATTTGTGTTTTGTCCCTCGCGTCATTTCTCTCAGCGTTACGGTGCTTTTCATTGAGATTTTCTCTTCTTCTCCTTCCTCGGCTTCTCTCGAAGCTTTCTTCGCTTACGTTTTTCAAATCTTGTCGCCTCTTGTCTCATGCTCTTTCGCTTTTCGTCGACCTGCTCTTTATCCCGTTGCTAGTCATTAATGTGATTTCCCACCAGAAAACGCGGGTTGCCAAATGCAATGCTGCCACGCGATTTCCCGCTAAGGAAAATTGCCCGAACACTCCCCTCCCCAGAGGCGCTCCTGCCTCCCCATCTCCGCACCAACAGTACCGGGCGGACGGGGGACGGACATACGTGACGTCATAACCCAAATTTCTTGCATGGATACATTTCCCAAAACATTTTACCCATGGTGCTCCGCCTGAGCTCCGCTATTAAAAAACACCTATGAAGTCTTCTACAGAAAGCTTGGTAAGGAAATTGTTTGCTATCTACATGACGGACTGGACGTTCGTCGTTCTGGTATAACAGATTGCAAAGGAATAGATAATATGTGTAATATGTCTGGTAAATTTCAGTATATAGAAAGTTACAGGAAACTTAACACTTGGCAACTACTGGGGAAAACGGTAATAGACCTTTTTCGCTTGTACATTTTGTTTTCCTAATAGAGATCATGTGATAATACTCAGCATTGTTGTCCTGATAGTGTAGTGGTCATCACTCCCGACTAGTGACCAGGGGGACGTGGGTTCAAATCCCGCACAGGGCAATTACAGTTTTCCCCAAAAGTTGTCCAGTGTTGAGTTTCCTGTAACTTTCTCTCAATTTATCTTCATCCATTTGCGATCATCCTGGGGGTGATACGTTGTTGGCTCAAGGGATCTGCTTAACTCTCTCTCTCTCTCTCTCTATCTATCTATCTATATATATATGTATATATATATATATATATATATCTGACTGATTTTTGAAGAAGGTGGCTGCTTAAATTTTCGGTTGAATGCGGGCGAAGCCCGTATTCAACCTCTTGGCGCGGTCTTTGAACCAGGGGGGGCTCCGTCAACACATGCCTGTGCAAACTCTAGAGTGTCTAAGCTATGATTTAAATGTTAGTTTGCACCTATAAGAGCACGGCAAAGTTAGTTTAGGGGGGGTTGATTATACCCTGAGTTAGAGTTTGTGCCTTGGTTTAAATCAAATAACTTGTCAGTATTTCTGTGACACTACTTGGCAGAAATTGATCGCCTATGACTTAGGAATGACCAAGAAGCTAATTCTCTTATATAGGACTTGATCAAAATTTAAGTCAGGAAGTCAGGAAATGTCTTACCTTGACCTCTCAGGTGCCACAGGGATCCCCATGCAAGGACCAGTAAAATAATAATTAGACACGTGTAAACTCGAGAAGTTGCATTGTCCAGGATGGGGTAAGGTTTGATCCTAGCTGCAATCATAGCTGTCAGTAGAGAGAACTTTGTTGTGCATCTGAAGGTGCTAAGTTACAGCATCAATGGGTAGCTTTTTGTAAATCCAGTCAGAAATTAGCATGGAATGAAAAGGAATTCAATGCTATGGCCAATGGGAGGCTCAGCCTGAATAGAATTTGCTTGAGCAAGATTGTTTAGTCTGCATCTGCTCCATTGTGCTTTGATATCTGACTGATTTTTGAAGAAGGTGGCTGCTTAAATTTTCGGTTGAATGCGGGCGAAGCCCGTATTCAACCTCTTGGCGCGGTCTTTGAACCAGGGGGGGCTCCGTCAACACATGCCTGTGCAAACTCTAGAGTGTCTAAGCTATGATTTAAATGTTAGTTTGCACCTATAAGAGCACGGCAAAGTTAGTTTAGGGGGGGTTGATTATACCCTGAGTTAGAGTTTGTGCCTTGGTTTAAATCAAATAACTTGTCAGTATTTCTGTGACACTACTTGGCAGAAATTGATCGCCTATGACTTAGAAATGACCAAGAAGCTAATTCTCTTATATAGGACTTGATCAAAATTTAAGTCAGGAAGTCAGGAAATGTCTTACCTTGACCCCTCAGGTGCCACAGGGATCCCCATGCAAGGACCAGTAAAATAATTATTAGACACGTGTAAACTCGAGAAGTTGCATTGTCCAGGATGGGGTAAACTTTGATCCTTGCTGCAATCATAGCTGTCAGCAAAAACAACTTTGTTGTGCATCTGAAGGTGCTAAGTTACAGCATCAATGGGTAGCTTTTTGTAAATCCAGTCAGAAATTAGCATGGAATGAAAACGAATTCAATGCTATGGCCAATGGGAGGCTCAGCCTGAATGGAATTTGCTTGAGCAAGCCTGTTTAGTCTGCATCTGCTCCATTGTGCTTTGATATCTGACTGATTTTTGAAGAAGGTGGCTGCTTAAATTTTCGGTTGAATGCGGGCGAAGCCCGTATTCAACCTCTTGGCGCGGTCTTTGAACCAGGGGGGGCTCCGTCAACACATGCCTGTGCAAACTCTAGAGTGTCTAAGCTATGATTTAAATGTTAGTTTGCACCTATAAGAGCAAGGCAAAGTTAGTTTAGGAGGGGTTGATTATACCCTGAGTTGGAGTTTGTGCCTTGGTTTAAATCAAATAACTTGTCAGTATTTCTGTGACACTACTTGGCAGAAATTGATCGCCTATGACTTAGGAATGACCAAGAAGCTAATTCTCTTATATCGGACTTGATCAAAATTTAAGTCAGGAAGTCAGGAAATGTCTTACCTTGACATCTCAGGTGCCACAGGGATCCCCATGCAAGGACCAGTAAAATAATAATTAGACACGTGTAAACTCGAGAAGTTGCGTTGTCCAGGATGGGGTAAGGTTTGATCCTAGCTGCAATCATAGCTGTCAGTAGAGAGAACTTTGTTGTGCATCTGAAGGTGCTAAGTTACAGCATCAATGGGTAGCTTTTTGTAAATCCAGTCAGAAATTAGCATGGAATGAAAAGGAATTCAATGCTATGGCCAATGGGAGGCTCAGCCTGAATGGAATTTGCTTGAGCAAGATTGTTTAGTCTGCATCTGCTCCATTGTGCTTTGATATCTGACTGATTTTTGAAGAAGGTGGCTGCTTAAAATTTCGGTTGAATGCGGGCGAAGCCCGTATTCAACCTCTTGGCGCGGTCTTTGAACCAGGGGGGGCTCCGTCAACACATGCCTGTGCAAACTCTAGAGTGTCTAAGCTATGATTTAAATGTTAGTTTGCACCTATAAGAGCACGGCAAAGTTAGTTTAGGGGGGGTTGATTATACCCTGAGTTAGAGTTTGTGCCTTGGTTTAAATCAAATAACTTGTCAGTATTTCTGTGACACTACTTGGCAGAAATTGATCGCCTATGACTTAGGAATGACCAAGAAGCTAATTCTCTTATATAGGACTTGATCAAAATTTAAGTCAGGAAGTCAGGAAATGTCTTACCTTGACCTCTCAGGTGCCACAGGGATCCCCATGCAAGGACCAGTAAAATAATAATTAGACACGTGTAAACTCGAGAAGTTGCATTGTCCAGGATGGGGTAAAGTTTGATCCTAGCTGCAATCATAGCCGTCAGTAAAAAGAACTTTGTTGTGCATCTGAAGGTGCTAAGTTACAGCATCAATGGGTAGCTTTTTGTAAATCCAGTCAGATATATATATATATATATGGAAGAAAAAGACAAATAAACTACAAGTTCATCCCTACAAGCCTGTTTCGTGGTAAACCCCCTGATGAGTGGGCGACAACGAAACAGGCTTGTAGGGATGAACTTATAGTTTATTTGTCTTTTTCTTCCATATATTCAACGCTCTACTAAGGTGAAAAATGTTTAAAATTACAAAAAAATTATAACATGTATGAGGTAATAGGACATGGCCAAAACAATTTACTACACCTCTTTATGGGAGGTTTAGTGAAGGAAATGTCGACTTGCTGGGTAAGGGAAAAGGGCTTCCATGCCACATGAAACCATATTTCTTCTGAAGTCACCTTAGTCTTGTTGCAAAGATCAGTTCCAAATGTAGCAGACACATTAATGGCCTTAATTGCCTTGATGACTAATCACATTAGCCTTTTTCTCACACATATATTTTTTTTATCTCCAGGTCTAAGTCACAAGTTGCCAAATGACA
>NC_090892.1:21703550-21713550 GCF_036669925.1 Montipora capricornis | reverse complement strand
AACAAAAAAAACATAAATCGAAACCGTTCAGAAAAATAAGCCAAAAGCTTGGAATGTTGTACGAGACAAATTTGATAAATTAATCACCAATGCGGTACATCGTTTCTGGGTTATTTGTCGAAGCGTTTCATGCAATTTCATAGAGATAGGTGTGGAGCCGCCATGTTGGTGCTGCACCGTTTTATTGCGAATGTATACGATAATCAAAAAGAATACTTTTTTCTTCCTATCATTCCTAATTAACATGAAAACACTTCCCGTCAAGCTAAAAATGGCAAACTACGAAAAGCGAGTGTTACAAAAAGTGAGGAAAATGGTCACGTGGTCATCACGGCCGTTTCACGTTTGCTTTTAAAACTCTCTAGTCTTCAGATTTTTCAGTAAATCATGATCATAGCAATTGCTTAGGATACGATTCCATGTTATTGAAGGGAAGAGTTCTTCCGAACCGGGAAACTGTTCCGATAAGGAAGTTGGCCTCGGGGTCAAAAATTGCAATGTCACCAACATTGTCAGGTTCGCCTTTCTCATTACCAAGAGACTGTTCTTCTGAATCTTCGTCGCTGCCAAACGAATCGTAATCAAGAACGCCTTCTTCGACGTCTTCATCTCCCGCTTCGTCCCTTTCATCTGCCTCGGAGGCGAAGGGTTTATCTGGCTCAAGGGAGACCGAATTCCCTGGTTGCACTTCTCTGTGGTAGAGATAGGAAAGCAGCGTTCCAGCTCTTGCTATCGTTATTTCTTGTCTGACAGAGCACTGACGGACTGCTGAAATAAAAGTCTAGACCCAGTCCCTCATGCTCTGTATATATTTCAGGGGCGTAGCGTGAGATTTTGAAGGTGTACGCACACGAAGAATGTTTGCGCCCCAAACTAGGGGGGTCTGGGGCATGCTTCCCCTGAAAGTTTTGAAATTCAGGGTCTCGGAAATTTCCAAGAGAAAGAAATTTTGCGAAGGAAAATGCAGTAGTTAGTTGTTTATCTGTCGAGTTTTCTCTGCAGCAATCTACAAAACAAACAGAGGGTTTACAATACAAGAAGAGGCAAACCATGTTGCATCAAACATCCTCTTCAACATCATCCAACGTTTCTTTTGTTCTAAGGAGTGAACAACAGTGTGGCATTTGTTTGGCCATCACATTCAACAGTGTCGCACGCGCGCTTGAGCTGCGGCTATCGGTATCCATGATGATGGCTTATTCGTTGCATCTGTTTCGTGCGTTTCCACGTCAGTTCAAGCTTGAGAATGGTGAACGAGACCATGTCTTGAATATCTGAGCGACGAAAGCTTGGGCATGCAATCTCTCTTCGAACAGATTGCCCTTCTTGTGTTCAAAGCTCTAAAGGGCATGGCGCCAATGTATCTGCAGGATCTTTTGCAAGTCAATACCCCGGGACGCTACTCCGCGCAAAGGTCACTCAGTTGATTGAGCATCGGGCTGCCGTGCGGGAGGTCGTAAGTTCGACTCCGGCTGGACCAACACTCAGGGTCTTAAAATAACTGAGGAGAAAGTGCTGCCTTTATAATTACGTCAGCAAATGGTTAAGACTTTCAAGTCTTCTCGGATAAGGACTATAAACCTTAGGCCCCGTGTCACAACCCTTGAATGTTCACAACCCAGGGGACGTAAAAGAACCCACTTCCTATACGAAAAGAGTAAGGCATGGAGCTCCCGGTGTTGTGGTCAGGCCTCATTTTATTCATTCATGTGCTGGGTGAGATCGCTAAAGGACTGGTAGCGGCAGGCAGTGGCGCCTGTATATGCTGATCCATAGATCACCTGCTTGTTAAGCGCATTTGAATATGTCAATAGAAAATGCGCTAGATAAATTCATTATCATTACGATTACCATTACTCCCTACGCAATGACGCCCTAGGTCTTCACAAGGTTCCACACACCTGCATGGTGCAAGACCTCTGGAGACCGAGCATTTGCTGTTGCAGTTCCCAGATTCTGGAACAGCCGTCCTCTTGCTATCAGAGAGAGTAACTCTATTGATAATTTTAAAAGGAACTTGAAAACGCCAAGAGAGTTTTTTTTTTCTGAGGATTTTAGGTAGATTTTGGTTCCAGACCCTTGAGTCCAACATGCTGGACCCAACACATTGCATTCGTCTGGCCACCTCTTTGTCATTCAACACTTTTCAACAGTGTCCAACAATGTTGGATGGCAAGGCCTGTGTGGGTTAATGAAAAGATACTGGAAATACTCACACACAGAGACACCAGTTAATTCGAAATTTAAAAAGCTTGGCCCGATTTTATAATGACTTTAAAAAATTAATGCCTCCATGGAATAAGGATTCCCGGATTTGAGCTGTACGCACGGGCGTATATGCGTATATGGACGCTACGCCCCTGGACTCAATGTTTGAAAATTTGTTCTTGTCATTGTTCTTAAATCTGTTGATACTGAAAACGTGTCATACAAAAATGGATTAGCTGCTTGGTTATCCAAATTAGCATCATCGATTATAAAAACAAAAACATGACGAGGCTTCGATTCACCAGAACATATCGTAAAATGACCTTATCTTTGCTGTGTAGAATTGCTTCTCGCAATATGTTCTCTCAAAGATATTGACTCATATACAACGTTTGTCCTTCAGAATTGAAGACAATCCTTGGTACAAATAACTGCATTTTCATAATCATAACCCGGCAATCATCAGCAGCTTGCCAAATAAGGTTATTGTCAGATTCAATCATCAATTTTATTTCAATTCTTGTGGAAGATAATAATTCGTTTACCAGTGATTTAAAAGATGAATACCTGTTCAAAGGCAGTTCAAAATCAACGACAGATGACGCACCAAGAATTTTCTTTCGTTCCAAGAAACCTGCATTGTAATTGGCTTGAGCTACTCTCGGTTCATCATGAGCACTGGTATCTTGAAAAACGAAATCGTTTGTGACTGTGCTTTTAGAATAAATAGGACTATATTCCAATATTTTTTTAATATTCACAGAATGATTGGCATCATTGCAATCATACACAATTTTACCATTGAGTCGTACATCAATATCTTTCACGAATTTATGAATACACTTTACTATGCCGTTTAAATCATTTGCAGCAACATTGGCATTACCCAATTTTTTAACTTTGAAAGATATTCCTATTCCGGCATTGTGCCAATCCAATGGGGTTATGCTGTTGCTGTTATCAAACAACAAATCTATGATCTTTTTTCTGAGACCTATTATTTCTAGGGTTTCCTGTATCAAGAGCTGTTTCTAATTCAAAAACAACGTCTTCATATCGTTCAACGTATTTTGGGTTTCTGATTGATTTCATTATATCAGTACATTACATGATTTTGCATTTTATTATTCCGTAAACGCCCTCCAGAAAGCAACCTTTCGACTCGATCAGCTATTTGAGAATCGTTTGACTGATTTGTCACAGTTGGTTGTTTTTTCCGTAACATCGAAATGATTTTATCACCAACTTTTTTAGCTTCCTTGGTTGTTTCCTTGATGATTGGAATGTACTTTACAGTTTCGTTAATTGCTTTGCCTGATTTTTTTACAACTGGTTTTTCAAACATATGAGAAACAAAGCCTTCACCATAAATATGCTTTTTAACATATCGACCCGTTTCAGGATCTTATCTTGTCTTAAATTCACGTTTCATTATATTATTGAGTTACCTTTTTTCATTATTGAAAAACATGTTGATGGGTCCTTGTCTAAGAATTAGCGTCATGAACCAATTAATACCATTCAGATTAATAAATCCACCAAGACTGTCCTTAACTGTAATTCTCATTTATGACATGATTGAATTCGAAACTGGGCTATAAAGAGCCCCTCGTGGTTCGAAAGTAAAAGGGTAGCTCCTGGTTAAATTATCAGTTAGAATAAAAGCACGAGTATCACTTCTTCTACCATCAACTAAGCTGTCAGAAACAATATCACAACCAATAATAACAGCATCGACACTATTAGTTATGTTTGGAAGTTTCACTGAAGTCTCAGTTTTTTGCAACAATTTGTCATCAAAACCAATAAGGTCTCCAAAATTGCTATTTCTCATATCAAGTTGCCAAAGACTTTTAGTTCAAGGACTACTCTGTAACTAGATAATCTGAAAGATAATCTTATGCTTTCTTTGTCATCCCCGTTACATTCCAAAATTTCTTGTATATAATCGTCTAAATCATCATACGAATACATTCCATCAGTAAAATTGATGTCTTCCCATGTATTTCCGTTATCTGCGGAGTATTTTATAGAATTATTGTTGTATTTTTCACTGATATTATGCCATGAGAAAGTCATCGTTACTCTATCTAAAGCAAGATCATTATGTCATAAATACTTTTGTCCTTTGGCCATTTCAATTTCAACAGGAAAAGAAAACAAACAGCGGTTACAAACATTTTCATTTTATACTTGACAGTTTTAACCGTCACTTCTGATGATGTATGCTGCAACATACGAAACGTCAAGTATAAAATGAAGATCATAATGACTATCTCTATCACGCTTTATAACAGGATCAAATTTTATCGGGAAAATTTCAGTTTTATGTTGACCTAGTTTTATTCTATTTACACTTGAAATATGTATAGCTCTGTGGTACATTATAACAGCACATTACATATTTTTTGGTTATATTACATATTCTCTCAAAAGTTCATTAAGCAGATGATTATCAATAGCCCCAAGCTTATTTGATGTATGAGCTACTTGACTGAATTCAGTTTTTACATCATTATTACCAGCTAATCTTGATCCGCTAAGCAACTCTAACCTGTCTATTAAATCATTTGTATTGCTGAAATAAACCACTCCCGAGCCAATCTTTTGCGACTTGCGGCTTGTTTCGTGCATTGGTATTTGACTCAGCCTATTCAGTTCATCAAAAACCATTTTGGAAAGAGGGCTGTACTGCTTTTTGCTGTTGAATCGTTTGGTTAGTAAATCAGTTGTATCAAAGTCGATTGGGCGATCAATCACCTTTTTACCATCCTTAATTGCAACTAGATGTAACTATCTTAATAATTTAGGAACATCTATCATCAGGGGCACCCAACGACCAATTTGTTGGAAAATGTATTATTATACCCCAGTTAATGAAAATAAATGTTATTAAGGCATTTTCAGGTGTTTTTCAGTGTTGCTGGGAAAACATTATCTGTACCTTTTTCCCACCAAGACACACAAGAAATTTCCCAGCCAGCTAGATAAAATTGTATGGTTTCCCAGCCAGCTGATCAAATTTATTTCCCAGCCAAGAATTCCGCGCGCTTTCAAATCCCTCGATCCAAAACGACCGCACAAAAGCTACAAAACCGGGACAAAACAGGTTTTTTCCACAAGCGCAATCACTCTGACCAGCAGTCGTATGTTTGTGACTACTCTCTAGAAGAGGGAAGGGGTTCTTCTTCTTTTTTTTTTAGTCGTCCTCAGTCTTCAGAGTTTCTACGCCCATCTCGGGTTGAAATGCTTGAAAAAGTCAGTAATTCCCAGGCAAAACCTCTATCAATAACAAAATTTCCCAGCCAGCTCATCGAAACACCTGTATTTTTGCCAGCCAGCAAGATTCCTCTGGGGAACAGATAATGTGAGGAACAGATTCGTTGGGTGCCCCTGTATCATTAGACCACCATATTGTCCATTACTTTTGATTTTATAAGCATTTCGCTTTGGTTGAGTGTATTTCAATCCTTGACCGATTGTCTCACTTCCTTCATCAATGATCTTAATTCTTTTTCTGTATTTTTGTATCAATTTAGTGTCCTCATCTAATCTATCAATTTGATCCTTATTTTGTGCTTTCCGTTTACCTTTCGATAAAGTCCCTTTTCGTTGTCCGAGTGTTTTTGGCAACTTACCAACCCCACTGTCATAATCATCAAGATCTAGATTTTTTTCCATTGAAGCCTTAAAAATATCACTTGTTATATATAGGTTGTACTTAGTCACCTTTTTTATTTCATCAATACTAAAACGCTTGCCAAGGTTAAATTTTAACATAGCTGGTTTATAGCCAATTGGCATTTTAGCTGATTCTTTTGGTTGTTTATCGGGAAGATAAGTCATTATTGCAATTTATCATACAGATACTGATGAAATACCAGGATTTCTCCCTTTACTAAAAAATCATATCTTCACCGCGCGCAGTGAACGTATCATTTTTATCTTTCACATGTGAGGATATAGCTGTCGTCATGGTAACGAACACGATAAGCCAATAAAACCTGAGCTTCCTCTTCATTGTACGATACTTTTGTGCTTTAATATAATTCTTATCTACCACATTAACAGTTTTATTGCAAAATTTTACGTTATCATGATTTGTTTTTCATATCTTTCATATCTTGTTTCATGTTACACAACATGCGTGTTTTAGTGGTTGGTGAACACTTTTTCATCATTTCGGAAATGAATAAAACAAATTGTTTTAAATCTAGACATTTCATCAATATCTACATAATAAACAGAACATTACATGGCCGCTTGGGGATACGAATTTTATCTTCTCGCGCTGAACGTATCTCTCACTCGTTCGCTTCGCTCACTCGTGAGAGATACTTGCAGCACTCGAAGATAAAATTCGTATCCCCGCGCGGCCATGTAATATCCTCTATATCTTCTAACATGAAGTCAATGCTTGTTGGTTTTTTTGTAACTGCTCAATTAGTTTATCCTGTTTATCATCAATTGTCTCTTTTACTTCTTGTTGAGCTTTGATAATTGGTTGAAATTTCGGTAAGACCAAGTTGCATATCTTGTTTTTCATGTCGGTACTCTTTGATTGTATCTTTAACTTGGTTTGTCAATTGCCCTGCTTTTATTTTTGAATTAGATATTTGTTTAAATTGTTGAATGTCCATATATAATTGCTTACATAAAAATATTTATCTCAACTTAAAAATACTTATCTTAACTTATCCCTTTTTATCTAAGCAATAATATATGAATATACCGAATTACGATTGTAAAGATAAACCAACAAATTTCAAGCAACTATATGATTATATGCCAAATGATACACAGTTCGGATGTTAATCACTTCACCGTCAGGAGCTGGTAAAACCAATTTGCTTTACCATATATTGATGTCCCCATTAGTTTATTATGATCAGATTTATTTATATGCCAAGAATATTGAACAAGACAAATATCAGCAAATGATAAAAATGTTTGATAGTATCAGAAATAATATTGGTTATGATCTTTTGGTATATAGCAATGATATTATTACACCAGTTGAAGATCTGATGGACGATGATGCTCAAAAAATAGTGATATTCGATGATTACGTAACGGAAAAAATCAAAAGCCATTGACAGACTGTTATAAGAGGACGGCATAAGAATTGCTCTATATTCTACCTTTCCCAATCTTACTATAAAACACCAAAGGATATCAGATTCAATTGTAGCCATTTTTCCTGGCACCAATGAACGGAATTTAATATCACGTGAGCTAGGTGTATTAAAAGATCAATATATTAAAGCGACCAAAAAGCCATATTCCTTTTTGCATGTTGATAAACCACAAAGAATTGTGAAAAGAAACTTTTATGGAATGATCTAAGAAAATATCTAACCTAACAACATATATAGGAATATTTAATGAACAAAGTACTTCTCAAACCTATGGTCCTCAAATTATACGTGGACCTCCTGGAATTGGTTTCATATTAGACAAACAAGGAACGTACGACATACAAAACAAAAAGCTGACTAATGTCAAACCTGGCATGGGTGATAGCGATGTTTTGACAAAAAAGCAAATATATGATCACATTAAAGCAAATGGTGATGATTCAAGTACCCCTCCCATAGATTTAACACATTATTTGAAAAAAGATCGTTCGAATGGTGGTATGCAAGGCCCTTTAAAAATGAATTTCAATCATATCGAGGATATAGCAAACCCAAGAGATGGTAAAAGCGACCCTGTGCCATATCAATATTTCTGTCAATGGTACACGAAATTTGACGATGATATAAAAAAATGTATGTGAAAAATCCAATTAATATGGGAAATAAAAAATAACTGGCTTACAAGAACCTATTAATCACAAAGATGCAGCAACAAAATTGTACATTGATAACTCGATGATATTAAAAGCAGATATATTTTATGTTGATGATGAAATAGCCAAAATTTAACATTTAGGAGATCTTTCACCATATATGAAAAGGGATGGTTCTATAGCTAGGACCGGCAATTTCAACATGAATAACTTCAATATCAACAATGTAAAAGCAGCTATGAGTGGCCATCAAGCAATCAATTAACTTAGTAACTATTTACACAAAACGGGAGGTACTATGCAAGGCGATATTGAAGTGAATAATAATAGTATCTACAGCATAAAAAACTCAATAGACAAAACGTCAGCTGTTAACCGTAAATAGGTAACCAACTAAACTCAAGAAAAAACTGGATAAAAACAAGGATATTAACATGGGTGGAAATAAAATTGTTAGTTATAGAAATTCAAATGATTTGAATGATCTTGTAAATAAATCATATGTCGATCAAAAAGTTTCACAGGCCTCAAGTAGTGTTGATCTTTCTCCGTTTTTAAAAAAAGGATGGAAACGTGGAAATGACTAATAATTTAAACCTCAACAATAATAAACTGATCCATGTAAAAAGTGCGACAGCCAATTCAGATGCTGTAAATTTGGAGCAATTAAACGAAGCTAATACAGTACTGGCAACCGCTGTATCCAAATCATATCTAAATCAAAGTGCCACTGTCGTTACTCGTGGATATGAAAGTTACCGCGATTGTTTAAAATTGGCAGGCTGAAGTTTTCTTGTGTAACAGCACGGTGGGCTCTCATATGCAACTAGATACCCAAAACAATGCATGTATATGAGGTAATCCCCTTTGCTGGAATTCAACCCTGTAAAATAAGTACACCATTTCTCCAATAGGCATAAGATTACTCGTTAACACATCCTCTATACAGAGCTGTACCATGTGTTCAAAGTTCGTTGCACAGATGACAGGGTAATTTTGAATAAGGTCTGATTTTTGTTGCCAGGTCATATTGTTAATGTCATCAGGTTTAGCAAGTAGAGCAGATCCATTCAGTAATATTAACACTTTTTGTGCCAGTTATACATTCCTCCAACAAACCTTGCGAATATTTGTCACTATATTTGATACTGTTACACTTAGAAACAGATGATCTGAACCATAACTGATCACAGCAAATGCACATATATTCAGCGCCATGTGTTATCTTATCACGAAAAAGACTGAATCACTTTTGACATGGAATAACTAATAGAGTCTTGACCTTGACAAATTTCAGTTTGGTTTAGCCTTAAGCTCTGCATAGCTTTCCTTAAATGGTTTTATCCTTTTCTGTTTAGGTCTCTGATATGTTCTGGATTGCTTTTCTTTTCCTGTTCCCTTGCTGCTTTAATATTTTCAGATCTGTTTTGGCGTTTTGCATTGTTTTTCTTTTCCCTGAACTCTTCAAGTGATTGTGTCTCTTCCGCTTGATAGATTCCCTCATATAAGCTCTTTTTTGGCACTGCTTTGTAGAAATTATTACTGACACTTACATCATTTTTGGCCATCGTTAATTAATCAATTATTACCAGGCTCTGAATAATTGTTGACCGTTTGGTAACACCGCTGATTTCATAACCTGAAATACTGTCATTATAATAATCTAATTGAAGTGCTGAAACATAGTGTCTTTCATCTAGATGTCCAGTGATCACGGTAGTTTCCTGTTGTCCGCTTATAGGACTGATAGCAGTTACTGGTGCCCACCCCTCAATGGATTCATCCATACGTTTAGTAACATTTAATACATTGCAAACTGCTTGCACAATAAGTGCATCACACCATGTATGTTGCTGTGACAACAAACGCACCATAGCTCTGTAATGGGTCCAATAAATTTTTGACGGTTGTTTCTGATGGATTCAACTCCAGCAGCATGCACATTCATGTGATAGGAAGGCTCATTGCATAACTGGTGGGCAACAGAAAAAAAGAAGCATG
>NC_090892.1:21683550-21688550 GCF_036669925.1 Montipora capricornis | reverse complement strand
TACTAGCGCGATCCATTTAGGCTCTCGCTCTATCACTCGCGATTAGTGACAGAACAACCGAAGCTGACTAGGCCGGGAAAGGCCTAAGTAATAAAGGTGACTGATTAAAACAGTAATACTGAACTGCTGTAATATTCTAATAAGCAGCTGATCGGTTCACTATTGAAAAAGCTTATTAGAGGTTTAACACTCCACCGGGCCTTCCGGTCTCTGGTCTGTTCATTTTCCGGTGGCGAGAAACTTCTTTGCAAAGAAAATCAAATTCTTCATTTAAGAGCAGAAATTCTCGAAATGTTGGACAAAAAGATCAGTGAAGATACGTTTCACGTCAAAACAATTGTACTTGTAGTATCACTTTCTTGAAATCAGTAGGGAATGATTGCCTTGCTGCTAAGCAGACCTTTCCCCCCAAATAAGAGTTGAAGCCACAACTAATTAATAGCTTTTCTGTTGTACTGACTGAGCCGACAGATTATGTTTGTCAAAAACGTTTTTGAGGAAATTCGAAGCTTTCAGTTTGGGGCTTTTGGAATGCGCTTTGAAGGCTTGGGCCGATAGAGCTGGCTGTATTTAACACACAATACCAACATGAGCCGGAAGCGGTTTTCCGAGTGCTACATCGTTTTAATTCCCCCAAAAGAAGTTGAAATATCTTTGAATATTATTTTTCGCTACTTAAACCTCTTCTGCCAGGAATTTTAAAAGATGCAGCAGTGTTTTTTTCTTATCGGGCTTCAAGGCGAGAATATCTCAATAAGATTATTTGCTCACTTTGCACAAACGTCAATTAAAACGAACAAACAAGTTTAATTAATGAAATGAAACTGGATCAAGAATTACATCAAGTTAGCATGTGCTGTAAAAAAAATATTGGACACAAACCCATCAATACTAGAACACGCGTTAGTGTAGCACAACACTTGAGTTATGTAGCTCTATAATGATCCATAACGTGACAGTAAATTCAGTACTGCCTACATATTATTTCAATCTACAAGGTGGATTTTAATTCATAATAATTACCGGCAAAATAAACCGCTTTTCCTAGTTATTTTTCTCAGCGGCTAAAATACGAGGCCGAGGAGATATGAGAAGTTATGTCATGAGATTTTAGTATTTTTCCATGATGCGCCCCTTCAGGCAACCGGCTTAAGTTGATTAATGAACGTAAGACATAGAGTTCATGTGTAAAAAGGAGATTTTTTAGAGCTTTTCAGGTTCCTGCAGCTAATTAAGATAAATTAGAAAAATGAAAATACGAGATTTTGTATTATTTTGCATTATCTATAGACACTATAAAAATTAATAAATATATCTGTATATACAAACGACACAATTGCTCTAATTATCTTCTCAAGACGCTTAGGAGCAAACACGCGGATATTGTTATTACATCGTCTCCCAGATATCTGTCATGTTATAATAAACCGACTTTAGCTTGATTACAATCATGACAAGAATCAGCTTTGCAATGTGTTTCTCGTCTTTGAAACTCGGCAATATTCTATCTCGACAGTCTTATCGCATGCGTGTCCGTCTGGTCTTTCAACCATTCATAAAGTCTTACAGCTTTTATTTCTTGTTCATTTTGATATCGGCCTTCTACTTTTGAATGCTTTTGTGACACTTGGGAACGGTCGTGTTTGTTGAGTACTTCGCCAAATCGCTTACAAGACACTGGCTGCCTGTCTGCAAAGCGTACAAGATTTTCGTGCGAATTGTGAGGTTCCGCCTGGCTAATTTGCGGTAAGGGATTTTCTTTCTGCCTGCTTTTTCTGGACGAAACTGAAACGATCTCTGATGCGTCGACCTCTGCTATGACTGACAGAGTATGCCTTCTCTGAATGGCTTGCTTCCTTTTGATTTCAGGAAATGCCGACGGTTTTCGATTCAATGAATACATTGGATGATATCCTGCATCCATACCTCTTTCTAAATTCCGAAAGTCATTGTCCGTGTCAGCGTTTTCTGCTGTTAGTCTTACATTTGGCAAACAATAAATGTCTCTTGTTTCCATCTCGGAAAGCACAGGTGTGTTCTCCTTTTGAGGACCATGAAGGACCAAGAGTGGATTTGTCCTATTGCATGCAGGAGAGCCCTTGCTGTATGAGTTGCAGGGAATTTGTATTGTGTGTCTTCTCTCCATTGATAATCCACGTTTTGCCAGTAATTTTGTTGTCAAAAAGCTGGGCGCTGATTTTTCCAACGAGGTGAGCATTATCAGAGAGTTCTGTTTGTGTACTTTTCAAGACAGTTGTGACACTTGTCGCGAGTGACTGCGTTGTACAACTGTATTTAGCACTTAAGGAGTCCAACATTTTTAAAGATCCGGAATTCAGTGAACACTCGGGTCACTATGGTGTCAGTGTGCTTCCTAGAAACAAGCCAATCAGATTTTCTGTTTAGGTCGTGATACTTTTGTTATGTAAGAGATTACAATGGCTTGGGACCCGTGACCCTACTTTTCAATTTCCTTTAAAAAATCCAATCCATTATTACATAAGAAAGAGCACCTTACACTTTCTTTCGCCGCCTTTTCTTAATTTTTGCTTTCTTTACCAGTCGCTTGCGTACCTGTAGTTGTATTCTTAGAAATTTAACCGACCTACTTGCTATGAATGCAATCAATGATTCGTTGAATTGTAGTTCGGAAATGCTCTCTCCGGTTACATGCTTCCAAGAAGCCATGAGGTATTCTAAAGTCCCCGATGCCCAGGCCATGCTCGTCGGCGAAAATGAGAGTTTGTGTTTTGTGCTCAACTTGAGTGCCTGCGTAAGATGAAAAGACTTGGTAATGTGTAAATAGGCGAGAAACAGCCTCTGAGATTGTTTTTGTTACCTCATCAGTTACAGGCCTAACTGGCTGTATTAAACAGTTTAACACTGAAGTCCATAATCCGACCGTATCTGGAGTTAATACTGTGGAAACATTTCCTAACGTGTTTTTGAGAGAACAGGAAATCCATGTTAATTAAAATCTTCCTAAACTGCTCCAACATTTACTTTGGATAATTCTTCTTGCAAAAAGGAACTTTCTTTCTTTATTTCAAAACATTTAAGGCATTACTAGGGGTTGTGCATCGACAAAACCTCTTTAAAAAGGTACGTGGGCTACCGTCGGTTTAGCGACAGAAATTTGCTATGATTACATTGCAAGGAAATGACCTGCATTCTAAGACACCGACTTTGTGTGAGGCGAACAGTAGTAGTTAACGCCATTTCCATACCGCCTGTTTCTAGCGATCGCTTCTTTGTTTTCACATATTAAATACCTTATTTCGTAATGTCTCCTTTTGGGGTTGAAGTGAATTTTATGATTCAGTCACGCGATGCAGCACACTTCTGCATTTATTAATCTTAAATTCTTACATAACAGACTAGCGCGTGTCTTGGCTTTACACTTCTTTGCATATCGATGTTAAGTGCTTTGTTTGACTCTTGTTTACATCTGACTAAGAAATAAATGATCCGGTATCAAATTTGAGGAAATGTACTGAAGGGCTTGGTCATTAAGAAGCATCAATATTTGTTAAAGGTCTGGGCTAACGGATGCAACATTTGATTTTGTTGAAGGATGTTGACGGTGGAAAACGGTTTCAACAAATCATCGACATTTGATTCAACAAAGCGTCACGAGAGGGCTGGTATTTAGTCCCAGGCTGCAGCCGCGGTTTTTACAATGGATACGGACATGGATGCGGTTTCTAAAACGCATTGGTCTCTTAAAAGAGACCAATTAGTGCCCACGGACATACCAAACAATGTTGAATGTGGAAAAGTTTTAACGATTTTAAACTCATTCAAAATCGATTCAACGTTAATGCAACTTAAAAAATAATACACAAACAGCGGTAATGGCCGAAGAACAGGAATATCTTCGATTCAACGCGTTTCAACACGGTTAAAAGGGAGGGTGGGGGTGGGGAAGGGGGCGGCGGCAAACGGTTTCCACATCGCTCGTTCAACAAAATCGAACGGATGTTGAGGCAAATTTTGGGTCTTAACTCTAGCTTTCATCATAGTTTTGCGTCACAGTTTGTCTGTTCGCTCTAGAAATGAAACAACGACTTAAAGGTCTAAAAGGAGCAGTGAGAAAGTTAGAGTGACATACTTTTGTGACAAGCAAACCAAATCTCTCCCTCAACTATTGAAGGATTATTCTTAATTGTCAATTTCTTCCAACTGAAGTGTTATCGTTCATTTTGGACACTGAAAGCTTGATAGGGATCATGGCAAATGAACATAATTATTTCTTTCAAAAGCCGAACCCCAGTGTCTGGACTCTCAGGACTCGAACCTGGGAACGTGTGATTAATAACCCCTTCATATTTTTAACCACTAGACTACCACATCACTAGCTGCGAGGATGTTATTTTTTATTAATTTCAATATTTTTCCTTTCAAAAGTGCCGTTGTAAACGTGTTTTAACACCCGCTAAGACGCAAGCTTACACAGTGAAAAATGTAGGTTACCAAACTTCAAGAGAAAGCTAACCATTTTAAAATCAAGTCTCAGATCATTATTCGGCGATGATTTTTATATATACTAATTAGTTTTGGTAAATAATCGGCACCTTTTCTAGTCACCTGATCTTTAGTGGTTAAGTGGATAAAAACAGTTCCTTCAAAGTGGGTGCTCCAGGTTCAAATCCTGTCCAGGGGCTGTCTTTAATTTTTTTCTTTTCTTTTTCATACCACAAGTCCTGGGACAGAGTAATCAAAACGGAGGATAATACTTCATTTAAGGCAAACTGACAATGAAGGATAATCCTTCATTTAAGGAAGAGATCGTGTTGCGTTTCTAGTAACTAAGGGTGCGTTTTTTAAGGAAAATCTAAAAACGGATTTCTGATCTCGGATCAATGGATTTTTCAGCGTCAAAAAAAGGAAAATCCGAAAAAGGATTATTTTCCATGACAGCGCAAAGAAACAAACCCAGAATTGCGTGCAAATTTTAAAACAAGAAAAAGTAGCGGTTAAAAATTCTTAAATGAAAATGC
>NC_090892.1:21656050-21676050 GCF_036669925.1 Montipora capricornis | reverse complement strand
GTAGCCAATGAAGTTTGCGCAGAATTGGATAAATGTGTTCATGTTTATGAGAAAAGTAAGCACCCTGGCTGCAGCATTTTGTACAAGCTGTAGTTTTTGAAGCGATCATTTTGACAGGCCATAAAGAAGGGAGTTGCAGAAGTCAAGTTTTGAAGATATGAAAGCGTGTACAAGAGTCTCGCAGGCCCTAACACTAATGTGTTTTCTGATTTTAGAGATATTTCTTAGATGTAAAATGTGGTGATCTAAACAGATATTCTCATCAAATATGACACCAATATTCCTAGCTTTTTTTGGAAAAAAAGACATCATGACTTGCAATACTTACGGAGTCAATAGAAGGCCTGGGGCGAAAGAGAAGGTACTGAATTGGGTGGTATTCAACTGCAGCGTTCCAGTTAATTTTCTCAAGTGGGGGGTCATTAAGACCATTTGAGGGTCACCCACATGTCGCGCCAGCAAATGCTTTTTAGCTCACACGTTCACACCTTTAATTATTTTGTAATGTCCTGTCTCATTTTAAAGTGCCTATGAAGCAAAATTTTTTACTTAATTATAAAATTTACCTTTCAAAACACACGAATCCCAAGTTTGAGATGTCCACTGTAAAAATTGACGATTTTACAAGCGCTCAAAGTTGGAAATTTTCCCCTCAAAAGTGTCGCAGAGACTGGGCCGAGTTTATTTTAAACTCCCGCGTTGTGACGTCACGTTGTTGCCAGAAGTTTGTTTGCGCTTGTCTGCGCTCAATCATTCCTATCGCTAAGCAAGGAATATGTCCACCAGTGCAAGTGCCAGTGACTCTGAAGTGGATAGCTTGTCCGAATCATCAATCAACGAAGACTTAGGAGGTGAAACGACCGAAAAGGCAGCTGATGAAAATTCACTCGTTTTTACTTGAAATAAATAGTCCTGCAAAAAATTAACTGCAAATTGCTCGAACGGACGTTTTCCAGCATGTCATGCATGTCTTGTAGTTGCACTAAGCAAACGTTTATTGCACACACTAAGAAAGGACTGAAGATGTTGTTTCCGCTTCATAATTCCTCTTGTTGTTAGTCTAATCTGATTCCAGATCAAAACATTATTTGGCTTTACGTTTGCACCAGAAAGTACCGTAAAAGCCAGGAGTTAACAGAAAAAGACAAGCCAAAAGACAGATGAAGAAAAAAAATAACATAGTTTTTATATATAACTCTTAATCGAATTCTCATCGAAAGATTGATGACAATCGATCGTAAAAACACGGAAATTTCTGCAGTCTCTGACTTTGATGATGTTTTGTCAGAAGGAAGAAATTGATCACGTGCTAGGCAACCATAAAGGTGCACGTGATCACCTTGTGTCAACTGAATGAACTACGGAATAGAAGGTTAATCGTTCGTCGTTTTCAGAGTAAAACAACGTCTTTGGTTTTTTTAATTTTGTTGTGATATTTAAGTGAATATTTACATTTCATCTGTCGGGTCAGGGGAAGCCTTCTTTGTCGGGTTCCTGAGAACGTATCTATTTTGAGTGCAGGGTGAACTATTTACACAATCGCGAGGTTGAGCGGCCATGTAATTGAAAATCTGAACATCCAAGAGATACAAAAACAGACTTGCGAATTATCGCAAATCACAATGCTGACAAGCACAAATGCAGGAAAAATGGTTCATAAATACGAAGTTTGTTACTATCTGAATGTTTTTTGGGTTAAAGTAAAGTAATATATTGTCACGCAAATGATGTAATTTCATGACACTCAAAATTCGCAAAAAGCGCGACTTTCATGTAAACAATCTTCGCACTAGAAAGTCGCAGCAATAATTCGGATTATCCAGGAAGTTAAAGAAATATTTTTGGCTTCCCAAATAAACTTCATTTTACATTACAATGACAAAATCATTTGTCAGAGAAATAAAATTCCTGTCTCCTCGCGTATCACATTTCAACGCACGTATGCAAATTCGTTAACTCACTTTTACCGCGTCCTGATTCCAGCGAAATTTTTCTTCTTTCAAATATCAACAAAAATATTATTTCTAGTCAAGCGTTGCTTTTTTATGTTCAAATAACCGCTAAAAATAAAGATTTTTTAACGATCTATCCGTAGATATTTTTTCATACTTTAATATTCTCTGTCAAAATTTGCACAACAATCAAATCACAAAAATAGCAACGCACGCAACAAATTTAGTCGCATTTACCTCTTCGTCGAATTCTCATGCTTAACAAAGTAATTTTTAGTTATTGTGAAAATCTCTCTATATTCGTCAGCAATCATCCTTTCAAATTTCAGAGAAATTGACCGGTCCGCGAATATTTTACGAGTTTTTTTCAATGGGATGTCAAAAGGCCGAGTGGATGTTGTGCATAATCGGGGAAGTTCGGGCAATCAAGTTGCGCGTGTGACCCGTTATAAATATCTGTTCACAAAATGTTCCCGAATCGTCAAGTATCACCACAAGAACATCATTCTAAAAGCTTATTCTACGCAAAAACTAGGTTCCGGAGGTAATTTGGAGAGGGGAAATCAACTTTACGGCAGACAGGAAATACAAACTCACGAGGCCGTATGGTATTAGGTTAACACAACAGAAAGACGCTAACCTTCCTATTTCATTACGTGCGTGAAGACAAGAAACCCAATCCTGTCAAATTACCATACGCAATTGCAACAAAATAAATTTCAGGATCAAACCCTTTCGATGAAGAACCTTTTCCTTGAATAGTGAAGCACAAAATAGACGACAAGCTGTCTTTCAAATAATTCTTGGCAGTCACATTTCCAATTACTTTTTACCTGAAGACTATGCAGCGGAGTTGAGCACAAAAAATACAAATAGCCAGAGGACAGAGATCACAGATCCACTCAAGCGTTCGATTCGTTCTCTGTCTTTGTTGAATCCATAAGTTACCAGCATTTTTCATTTGGTTTCAGTGTTCTACAAAACAGCACACTTGGTAAAAATATTAGAAATACAGCTCACTTTGATTTCGGCTCGACGGGCGATAGATTGTTGTCGAAGTCCATTACTCGTCGCTTTAAAGATCCCAAATATTGATTTTTCGCCGCCTGTCTTGTTTATCCAATTGACATTCCATTCTTGAGCTCCATAAGGGTATAATTTGTTTAAAGATGCACCAAAACGCCATGCGCGTTACAATGACTTTCGACGCTATTGCAGCTTAATTACATGTTCTCCTGTGTGCACCAGAGAAAATACGCTTTACCCCAGCCCCCTAAAACCTAACAAAATACGCGCAGAAGGCTCTATGCACAAAGACACCACTTAGCACGGGAGTGACAGGCAAGACTCTTACCGACACGGAAAAAAGAAAAAAGAGAAATATTACACATTTTCCGACTGCGATTGCCATACTGGCAACCCAGTAATAAATTTCTTATGGAACCAGTTGGAACCAGTTGGCATGAGGCACATCGGCCAACTTGCTATCCTCTGTTTTATTATAATGATTTCCAGACAATTTTAGTGGGGGTCAGTGAGGGGGTCAGCAGGGGGTCAGTGGGGGGGGGGGGGATATGCTGGGGATCAACGTTTTGTCGAAACCCATTGAACCCATTGACTCCCAGGGGTTCCCCATTGACGAGTAAAATCGTCTGGCATTAGGGCGTTAGAGTAAAATGCTAAGAATGGCCAGGTTAAGGCCGGCTTGGGAGTTAACGGATTAATTAATGGGGACATACCGTTTTTCAGCGAGTGGTTAACCCATTGACTCCCAGGGGTTCCCCGTTGAAGAGTAAAATCGTCAGGCGTTAGACAGAGTAAAATGCTAAGTATGGCTGGTTCAGGCCAGCTTGGGAGTCAACGGGTTAAATGAATCATCTTGAGATAAAAGTTAACATGCAAAGGCCACAAACTCAAATTTTGAGAACTACGAAAGATCTTTAGAAAGTGTCAAGAGATGCATTCTTGCTACAGAATGTTTTTCTGAAGCAATGGGGTCTATGCTTTCTTCCTAAAAAAATTAGATAAGAAGAAAGAGAAAGTTTGTCCTGACAGCCAACAAGCAGTGGTGCAGTATTAAACCTGGAAGATACATGTACCAATTGGTCAAAACAAAATTCAAAACTATGACTAGGAGTAGTCAGAATTTCTTTGCGATTAAATATCTGGAGGAGTCGCCAAATTATTTGCGATCAGCTTTCACCGTTGAAATAAAAGGGTTAGCAGTTGGCATTTTCCCCAAGAATTCCAAGACAATTACCTTATACTGTATTTCCTCGAATGATAGTCACTGGGAAATAGTTCTTTTTTCACACCAGATGACGGGAAGTATTTCATATACATGTATTTCATTTTACTATCCCATTTAATCATCAGAAGAAGTAAACCGAACAGGGGATTGCTAATTCAATATCCCTGGCAACACAGCTCAAGTCCTTGATCTGTCTTTAGTTACTGGATTAGATTCTATTCCAACGTCATCCTCGAGGTTAAACCAAATAGCTTGGCACAAGCAACTCTGACAAAGTCCGTAGACTGGGAGTGGGAGAACATTCAAAGGAGCTGATTAATTTAAATACAAATTTCCACCAATGGGGCTGATTTATCAAGGACAGCTATTATTTGAGATTATACAGTAATTTCGCTATATTTGCAAGGACATATTTTATATTTTGCACTTGCGCTACCATGCACTAGCCATCATAAAAGTTCCACATTACAAAACACAATCCATAGGATGTTAACAGTGTTCGACACTCATTTTCTTACTAAGCGTGCCTTGTCATGCTTGATTAATTCTTGAAAGAGAGGTAAGTTAGCCTTATATACATTCACAATTTACATGTAAAATTGCCACGTACATGGACGCTCCCTTCGTATCTTAGGAACAGGCATAGAGCAAGTTTTTTATCGCTGCGCTGAGAACCTTTTAGACAGTAGAAATTTCGAATTGGTAAATACGGAATTTACGGTACTCACAGGTTTGCCGAACGAGAAACCATGTTTGACAGCCACCTCGAGCTTTTTACGGCCCAAATGTTATGATAAATATCCTGGGCAGCGAGTTCACTCGCACTGAAAAAAAATAGCCGCACATGCAATTAACCATGCTATTGCTACCGTGGCATTCGCCATTTTCGTCTCCGCACTTTGTGTTATTTACTTCCGTTTACTTAGTTTTCCTGAATAACCTGGCACACCAGACAACACACGTACGTTCAACAACAAAAATAGCATTTGCTAAAGTACCCTAGATGTGACAAAATTGTGACAGTGATCTTTCCGAATTTTTTACTGGTCACAAACCGGAAACGGAAAAAATATTAAAATCATTTTTCCATGAAACGGTCGCTGTAAAATATGGACAGTGGACTGCGCACTCGGACTGCGAACTTAGACTGTGTATAAAAGATTGTCAATCCCACTCTAAAAGCACATCCCTTCACCGAATTAATTCAGAATTGAGCAGATTGAATATCTCGCGAGGAAGCTCACATCAACCTTGCTTATATAAAATGAAAGCGTGCCAGGCCGTGCCAAGCGGTGCCAGCCGTATTCAAACAGTGTAATGACAGCTTTCACGTCCCGTATTGCTGGAGCGGAAATGTTTAATTATGTTTATACTTAAAAGAGACGAAATTTGGGTTTACTCCAATAATGTGATCGCCCTTTCAACGAAAACTTTGTTTGTTTTTACTTAAGGCGCTGTTGCACAAGGCAATTTCTCTTGCGATAAAAGCTCCCAAGCTGCGAGACAAGTTGTTAGACCGGTGTTACACTTGGCAAAGTTTCGTGCACCTTGTCTCGCTTTTGATGATCACATGAAGTCAAAGGTCCGTTTTGACTG
Organism: Montipora capricornis; assembly: GCF_036669925.1. Classification (NCBI taxonomy): domain Eukaryota; kingdom Metazoa; phylum Cnidaria; class Anthozoa; order Scleractinia; family Acroporidae; genus Montipora; species Montipora capricornis. Next base: position 21,670,251 of record NC_090892.1, on the reverse strand, counting down.
CTTGATGACGCAAAACGTTGCGACACAAGTTGCGAGACGCGTTGCGGAAAGTGTACCTGACTTCTACTTTTCGCGGCAACGATTGTGGCAAAAAAAAAATTGCGAGAAATGTGTGTGGCAGGGTATGTTACACTGGGCAATTTTTCCTGCAACTTGTCTCGCAACAAAATTGCGTAGTGTAACAGCGCCTGAAGGTTGTCTCTGTTGTTTCCTTACACCGCAAAAGGGGACTGGAGACTGAAATGAGGTGATGCCACCTCTGGAGTTACTTCATGTTTTTTGCTAGCGCAGTTAAGCCGCTGTTTCTGATTGGCTTACGCAGCGTAGCGTAACAAGACCGAAAGAGACCAGTTTCACGAAGTGGTGTTACGCGGTGAAATTCCTGTTTTTATCACCAATGCGATTGCTGCTACCTTTGCAGAAGTAGAAAGCGGTTCCACTTTTCGTGAAACATGTCTCGCAGCGGAAGTTAAAAAAAGTTTCACGAAAACCTACCATGTTAAACGGTACAATGCTTCCCGAAACTTCAAGTTTCAGCTAAAAGTTTCAACGTGTAACAGGGGCTTTAACGTCCTCTCTTCAAAGACAAAGACCCAAACAAGCGAACAGACCGTTTAACAGACAAGACCAGATCACAACTGAATAAAGCACCCGCCTCTCATGCGAGACTCGAATTAGCCCGGTAAATTTGGGTATGGCATTAGCATAATAGTCTCTACTGGGGGAGCATTAGCGTGAAGTAATGCCCAGGTTTTCCTCGTAGCATTTTTGCCTAAAGTGATCAACATTTCCAACCTCGGAGGAAGGAGCAAGGATGGCACAGTCGGTTAGTCCGCGGCCTTGGTGCAAGAGGTCTTGAGTTCGATTCCCGGATCTCGCATCCTTGTTTCGACTTCTTTCCTTTCCGTGTAGCTAAATAGCTTTAAATACGGAGCACTGATGGAGAGGGGGTAGTAAATGAGGGCACCGTCGACCTCAGGTTTGTCAGTTGAATTACTGTTTACTTACGAGTTATCGACGTTAAATATGGTTGCTTTACTTACCTTACCTTACCTTACCTTACCTTACCTTACTTTACTTTACTTTACTTTACTTTACTTTACTTTACTTTACTTTACTTTACTTTACTTTACTTTACTTTACTTTACTTTACTTTACTTTACTTTACTTTACTTTACTTTACTTTACTTTACTTTACTTTACTTTACTTTACTTTACTTTACTTTACTTTACTTTACTTTACTTTACTTTACTTTACTTTACTTTACTTTACTTTACTTTACTTTACTTTACTTTACTTTACTTTACTTTACTTTACTTTACTTTACTTTACTTTACTTTACTTTACTTTACTTTACTTTACTTTACTTTACTTTACTTTACTTTACTTTACTTTACTTTACTTTACTTTACTTTACTTTACTTTACTTTACTTTACTTTACTTTACTTTACTTTACTTTACTTTACTTTACTTTACTTTACTTTACTTTACTTTACTTTACTTTACTTTACTTTACTTTACTTTACTTTACTTTACTTTACTTTACCCAACAAGACGTCTCCCAAAGATCTGTTCAGGAATTTTGAAACTGAAAAGCTGGATCATGTATCTTATGGGGCACCTCGACCGACATAGCGACCGATGCATCGACCGATCGACAATCGACGGACAGTCGACAGACCACAGGCCCCCAGTCTCAGTGTGAGGGAAAGCCAACAAAAATGTAACGATTTGTTTGGGAATCCCGATAAAAGACCTGAGAAGATAATTTTATGAAAACATTCTCAATTAAAAAGCCTCCCCTTATTGCTATTGTGAGCCGCTTACTTCCTGTGTGGTTTTTTCCAGATTCGACGCGACTTGAGCCTTTATCAGTTCCTCGGTTGTCAACGGTTATAGTAAAATATCAAGGCTGCACACCCAATTCTCAGGAGCTCACCAAATTGAGTCAAATATTCCTGGATGAAATGTTCCCACGGCAACAAATCCAACGTGGAATTCAAGGGCAAAGGTTTTTCTTTCATTTCCATCCGCTAGCCACGCAATGGAAGCCCTGCTAGCGACGTCAAACGGATGTTAGTGTCCCAAGCGAAACGAGAAAAGGATGGAAAAGATCCTGAAACACTTTGAACACGACAGGGCGACCGTTGAGTTCGGCTTGGTAACGTCGTAAGGGACGACAAACAAAGACTCGTTACCAATCCACAAACTATTGCAAAGACTCGTTAAAAAGCCGAATCGACGGTCCCCGTGTCGTGTTCAAAGTGCTTGAGGACCTTTTCGTTTGGGACACTAACAGCGGCCTGATGTCGCTGGCAGTGCTTCGATTGTTCAATCCAATCCTTGAATTTATATGCAATCTGATACCACTTATATTGATTCAACCCAATCTTCTGTTCAATCCAATAACAAGAATATTTATTAAATTTGTAAATTTAATTTTTTATACTTTTTTTAGCAAAGGCTAGTGAGCGGCACAAAGGAAAACTGCTTGTAGGTGTATACTGCTTATCGCTTATTTATGACACGTTTTGTCTCAAGCTGAGACTTCTTCAGGGAATGAATGATACAGCTATCATAGGACAGCATATATAATAATACTAATAACAATAACGGTCATATTTAATCCTTTACAGTCCGTGTTGGCACAACAGACATTAAGCCCGTATCTGAAGTGCGCAACCTTGGCTCCTGATTTGACTATAACTTCTCCATGTCTACCCATATTTCCAAGTCTTGTAGCGCGGCATTTTTCTGGCTCCACAATGTTAGGAGAATAAGTAAATTTTTAGGAAGAGATAAATTAGAAATCGTTTGGCATGCTATCGTCACAAGCAGAATTGGCTATTGCAATGGACTTTTTTATGGACATCCAAATTGTGAAATAACTAAACTGCAGACAGTACAGAACGCAGCAGTTAGGTTACTAACTTCCAGATGCAAACATGACCATATGATCGGTGTTAGAGTTAAGGTTAAAAAAGAAGCACTCCAATGGTTGTTTATGTAATATTGAATGAACCGGTTGAGTCGTTCATCAGGTAACTCATCAAAGCCCCTCAAATTCTCTAAACCATACTCTGCTACTCATCTGTGAACTGTCCACCTCGAAACTCCGAGCAGCTCTGCAATCCTTGTCCAAGTGAATCCCAGTCCTCGCAGGTTTTCTAGCATCCTAACAGGAATTTTGAGAGATGGTCTTCGGGATTTTTTTCCTTTTCCCCTAAGTATCGTAACTGAATCCACAACCAGACAGAGTGGTAGTCCGACAACGAAGCACACAAAGCACATGCACTAAGGCCCCAGCGATGGACTATACTTCGTTTTTTGAAGTACAGTCTCAAGAGAGACATAGAATTTCAGCAGCACTCGTGCGTGTGTCTCTTTTACTCGACTAGTTGATAACCGATACGCACCCGTGAGGGTTCAAGTTGCATAAGGCCAATAACTTTGTGATAAATGTGTAACTGATTATATGATAACGTCACATCTCTCATTCCGTAGGGAAGAAAGGAAGAAAGAAATAATGATAATAGCAAATAACTAAATGTCACTGTCCTATTAATGAATCTGTACTAATCAGATATTGGTAAATGTTTCTATCCGGTATAGCGTTTATAAGTCACTGGAAAAGTATTGGTGGCTTTACAACTCTTCCACGACTGATGCACCTAGTGGCTTTGCATGTACATGTGTTTCTTCCTTTGGTGTAACTGGGCAGGTCCCAGCGTTGTCCTTGGCAGGAAGGTTCTTGGGCACTTCCTCTGGCAGTTTAGTTTGTGTAGTAGTCTGTGGTTCTGACGTTTTCACAGGATCCGATGGAGCTTAGGGAGAGGTGGAGGTGGTGCTTCAACCTCTGGCTTCATTGCTTCTTTAGTCAGCCGAAGTTGTCGCCGGTTTCTACGAAATACTCTCCCAGTTTCTTTACGTACTTCGTACGATCGTATTTCGACTTGTCTTTCAACTTCTGCTTTTGTCCAAGCCTTTCTGTTGCATAGCCTCTTGGGTGGCGCAATGCGCACTGTGTCACCTGGATGGAGTCCTTGCAATTCGTTGGTACCACGGTTGTAGTAATTTCTTCTCTTTGAGTTTCCGCTTTGAGTTTGTCAGGTACCTTGGGCTTGAGCAGCTGTGTTGATGTTGGCAAGAGGGTTTTTGCTCGACGTCCAAAGATCCTCTGAGCTGGTGATGCGTTGATGGATTCTGTGGGCGTGTTCCTCCAATTAAGAAGTGCCAGGTAAGGATCACTACGGGTTTCAAAGGCTTTCCTCATCAGCTTTTGTGCGGTGTTTATGCATTCTCCGCCTTACCGTTGGACTGAGGGTAGGCAGGTGAGGTCGTCACGTGATCAAATGAGTAAGCCCGTGCTCGGCAGATGAAAATGGTGGACCGTTGTCTGAGATGACTTGATCAGGGATCCCATTTCTTGCGAAGTGAGCTTTGACTTTACCAATAACTTCCTTTCCCGTTTTGGATGATAGCTTGTCACTTTCAAAGTAGTTAGAGTAGTAGTCGACCGTGACAAGATAATCTCTGTTTTCAAGTTGGAACAAGTCCATTGCCACCTTCTCCCAAGGGCGGGACGGGATCTAATGGCTAATGATAGGTTCTTTGCCTTGTTCTCGTTAGTAGTTGTTACAAGTTACGCATTGGGTTATATAGTCTTCTACATCTTTGTTCATGCCAGACCAGTAAAGGACCTCTCTGGATCTACGTAGATATCCCTGGATGCCTATGTGACTGGAGTGGAGTTTCACCCACATGCTGTCTCTCAGAGCGGTGGGGACAACCAGTCGTTCTCCTTTAAAAGTGAGCCCCTTCTGTAAGGTGAGCTCGTCTCTAAATCGGAAGTAGTCATGGATGCATACTGGAACTTCAGATTTCTTGTCGGATGGCTGCCTTCAGATTCATATATCATATATCATATATCTTTATTTACCATCGGATTTTAGAGTAGCTTGGTGTAGCTAATATCTCCGAGCATTTGCCCTCCCAACCATGATACAACACTGAAGACAGACCACAACACCGGGAACTACATGCCCTACTCTTTGCGACAAGTGTGCGGGTTCTTTTACGTCCCACAGGATTATGAACATTAAAGAGTTGTGAGACGGGACCTCCGGCTTATCTTCCTTATCCGAGAAGACTAGAGAGTCTAACCATTTGCAGATGTAATTACAAAGGCAGCACTTTTTCCTCAGTTATTTAAAGACCCTGAGTGTTGGTCCGGCCGGAGTTGAACTCACTACCTCCCGCGTGACAGCCCCGTGCTCAATCAACTGAGCCGCAGTATGGAGTCTGCTACTGTTTCTGCTTCCATCTGAGTTTGCGTAGCTTCTGAGATAGGTAGATATTGTGCCATGTTGATGACTTCGATGTCTCTTTCAGTTTCATCTCTCAACGTTTTAGAGGCTAGCATTTTTGTTTCAGAGGGCAGTCTGTAAGCTTTGCTTCTTGTGTCGGCCAGAACCATTTCAGTACCTTTCTTGTAGGTGACATCTAGGTCAAACTTCTCTAGTCTTAACAGCATGCGTTGCAGTCTTTTAGGAGCACTAATCAAGCTTTTCTTGAGTATGCTATCGAGGGGATTGTGGTCAGTTTGGACCCTGACTTGTCGGCCGTAGACGCACTGCTCGAGTCTTTCGACGGCAAACACGATGGCTACCATTTCGTTTTCAATTTGAGCGTAGTGTGATTCCGTCTCTGTCATGGAGCAAGATGTATAGGCCACTGACTGGCCATCCTGCAGGAGACATGCACCTAGACCTCTCGCTGATGCGTCGCAATGGATCTCGACACTCATTTAGGATCAAAGAACTTGAGGACGGGGCCTCGGAGATTATTTTCTTAATGGTGGTTAAACTTTGTTCATGGGCGGCGTCCCATTAGAGATGCACATCATCCTTGAGAAGGTCTCTGAGTGTGGCTGTCAGTTCTGACAAGTTTGTCGCAAAACGTTGTAAATAGTTAAGCATTCCAAGGTCTTACGTTCTTGTTTAAAGGTTGGTAATGGCATTTCGTTGATCACTTAGTTCTTGGCTTGATCTGGTTTCAAGCCGTCGGCCGAGATGATGTGGCCCATGAATTCGACTTCTTTACGTCGAAGCTTTAGCTTTTCCTTAAGTCTTATCCCTTTGTCGCGGCATCGTTGCAGTAGGGCTTTGAGCTTTTTGTCATGGTCGTCCATCGCTTCCCTTTTGGTATTCCCCACACCGTAGACCAGGGTGTCGCCAAAGATCGGCATGACACCGTTAAGACCTTGAAAGGCGTTGTCAAGCCTTCTTGGGAACTCTTCCGGCGCTGGAGAAATTTCAAATGACCTCCGGGCTCAGCGATACCGGCCCCAGGGGGCCCCAAAGTTGGTCAGCATACTGCTTTTGTCGTCCATTTGTATATTCCAGACAACATGGTTATATAAGGCGCATTGAAGCAAAGATCTTGCGCGGGCAGTAATCTGCACTGATTGCGTCTACTGACTCGATATAAAGGAAATAACCATCATCCGAATCTACGGACAGTTCGTCGAATGCATGTACAGCGTGCTTAGTTTGCTTTCCCCGAAGATGTTTTGTTCCATGCTACACACAGTTCTTTCTTTCTCGCGTGAGACTTAATACAAAATTTGCACTTTATAAGCGGGGGATTCAGGGTGTTGTGTCCCTGGCCAGAGCCTTTATTTCGTGGGACTGGTGTGTTTCCCCTCGGGTTTCCGTGGTTCGCTGAGGGTGTCCTGCGGTTCGCTGCGGGATTCCTGTGGTTCGCAGTGGGCGACGCGTGGTTTGCTTAACATTTCATCACTGGTGATATCTCTAAATCGATTTGTTGCCGATTCGTTGGCTCTGCAGATATTAATGCATTTCTCTAGACTTAATTTTGGTTCAGCAAGCAGTTTTTTTCGGGTACTGTTGTCTGAGAGACCTAAAACAATTCTGTCTCGTAGTAGACTGTTTTTCAGCCCGCCAGAATTACATGTCTTCACCAAAGAACATAAGGAGGTCAAATATGTATCAAATGACTCACCTTGCATGTTTTTGGTCGCGTTTATTAAAAACATACCGTTCGTAGGTTACCGACGCAATATTCTCCTAGAAGCTCTAGAACTTTGTGGATATCGTTTTTCTCATGCTGTGAGGCGAATGGCAAGCAATTATATATGCCAAGCACGTCAGGCCCGATGCATGTCAACAGTGTGGCCACTCGAAGGTCTTTGCCTTGAGTTTGGAGTATTGAGACGATCTCGTAATTTGTCCACGGGCGTTTGAACCTTTCCCGGTTGGCACTGAGGTTGCCACGGAGTTCAAGTTTAGGCGGTAGAGGTATTGTTGGAGGTATAATGTGAGTCACAGAACGCAAAGCTCCCGATGCAGCCGCGGGAGACGTTGAGTACTTGTCGTCGGCCATCGTTTCAAAACAGCTTCAGGCTACAAACTTTGCCACAACCAGACAGCGATGCACGGTTTGACCTTCTTCATGCTTTTACTTCTGACACTATGTATCGTTTTTTGAAGTATAGTCTCAAGGGAGACAGAGGATTGTAGCAGCACTCGTGCGTGTGTCTCTTTTACTCGACTAGTTGATAAACGATACGCACCCGTGAGGGTTCAAGTTACATAAGGCCAATAACTATGTGATAAATGTGCAACTGATTATATGATAACGTCACAGTGTCAAGGTTGCCGCCGCACTCTTTCATCGACCTAAGCAGGCTAATTGTTTGATCAACAACTTCGGCCCCGCGCTTCTGCAGCTTCTGAGTCAAAGATCTCAAATATTATCTCGGTTTTACCCACAACTTCTCCTACAAACTGTTACCTCACGGTAAAAAGAACAACAACTGACAAACGTGGCCAAGCGTGACGAAGTCTGTAGTGGATCTAGTAGGGTTGAAGGAAGGAGGGAGGGAAAGACGCTCTTTTCTTTTTCAATGACGTTTGTGGACCGAATCCTCATACCAGTTTGACGTCACATGGCAACGGGCGAGAACTTCGGCATGTTCTTAAACCAGGAACACCGGAACACGTCAAAACACCCAAAATAATAAAGACCAACAAAAAAATAAATTATTAAAAATACAAGTGAAAAAGGGCTTTGATTTTCTGCTGACTAGAAAGTCGTTACAGATCGCCATCTTGGTAATGCCTCCCAACATGGCAGAGAGGTGAATGAATTACAATCAAGTCATTTACAAATGCAATCCAGCTATGATCAACTCGATCCTTGGTGATTTTTTGTCTGTCAGGTAGCGACTCAGACGAGGAGCTTTCTTAAAAGCGTATGTTTCCTATCGCAGATTGACAAGCTTTAAGCATGGAAAGCGCAAATACGTACCCGCGTTAAAGTACTCGCATATCACTTATCCCGTAAGTTAACGTTTTTTCAAAATGCGTTTTTCACGTTAATTGTATGTCTCTTTCTTAAAGTTAGATAACGTTGTTTAGTAAGCTTACCAAAAGATCACTTTTATTTATAGATTTTGCAAGGCAAACGGGATCGAAATTAGTGATGTCAATGATGGCACGGTGAGGGCCAATTTGTTTTACTTTGACTTTAGTGTAATACAAGTATCAGTGTAATACATGTGGGTGTTCCGTGATGTTCCGGTGTTCCGGGATATTCCGGTGTTCCATTGTTTTAGCACATTCCGAAAACTTGGGTTCGTCAACGTGTTGGACGCCTGCCCATCGAAGCAAGAACAACGAACGCCAAGAAAGGTAAAACGCCAGGCTATCACCGCCATTGTTCGCTAGTTTGATCGTAAGTGTGTGAGTTTTCTTGTTTCTTCTGTCAGTTTTCATAAACTGTTTTACTGTTTTGCGTGCAAGATTGCATTTGTGTCTTGATCTGTCTTGGACTAAGAGGCTGGACCGCCATCTTCTCTTTAGAACCAGCAATATCAACAGAGATCAGTCATGTTTTCTCTATAAACTACGCAACGAATGGTCCTCAGAATGGTATGAACATACTTGTTGAAATTTCTCATATTTTTTGGTGGTTTGAATGAGCCGTTGTTCGTATAAATCCGTTTGAGCGTGGGCTTTGGTGGATTTCTTGATTTCGCTCCAAATATTACTAATACAGTGTGATTGAGTACTTTTGATAGATTTTAATTAACAAAACAGTTTTAGGTAATTAACCCCGCAGGGTAAAAACCCGAGAAGGCAGCCTAGAAGCTCCCGCGTAAAAAGGGAAAGTATGTAAATTAATTGCGACAACCGGTGCATCGACCTTGAGACTCCAAATTGTGCCCCCCACAGAGTACAGCAGGGGCAAACACGAATGATCGCCATTGCTATTTGTGACCCTATTTAGGAAAAGCAAGCTTAATGAAAATTGCGTTGAGCTGTTTTTCACAGCAACGCATTTGTTGAATTTGCAGAGACCGAGAGTATCCAACATACTGGTAACACTTGAAGTGTATCGATAATCACTGGTACAAAACCGTGCAGCTGTTCTTTGCACTCCTTCAAGCCTTTTAATGTCGCATATGTAATGGCGGTCCGAAACTGGAGATTCATATTCAAGCTTGGGCTTAACCATAGCTTTATAAACTTAAGAGTAGCTTTTACATTCTCATCACAAAACCAAAAATTCCGTCTTATTAATCCTAAGATCCTATTTGCCCCCTTTGACTACTCTTTCGATATGCTCTTTCCATCTTAACTTATTATCTAACAAGACTCCAAGGTAAGGGTGAGAGGTGACATTCTCTAGTGTTTGACCACAGAAACTAAAGCTGCTAGTTGGTAAATCTTTCTTCAGTGTAATATACATAGCAGAACACTTTTCGGGTTAAACTCCATCTGCCACAAATTATTGCCACTCTTCGAGTATGTGCAAGTCATCCTGTAGAAGTTGGGTATCCGTAGTAGGGTTCACCAGTGTAGCGTAAAGAAGACAATCGTCTGCAAAAAGGCCGACTGTACTTTGGAGTTTTGATGGTAGGTCATTGATGTAAATCAAAAAGAGCAGCGGGCCCACAACTGTCCCCTGCGGCACTCCGGATGTAACTCTAGTTAAGGTGGATGATGCTCCTTCACATACAACCCTCTGTGTTCTTTGGGTTAAGAATGATATTAACCATGAATGAAGGGGGCCCCTAGTTCCATAGTAATCAAGTTTGGCAAGCAGCCTTTGATGAGGAACCTTGTCAAACGCTTTGGCAAAGTCTAGTATCGCTAAGGACACAGAATTATTTCATTGGAAAGCGTACGCAATATCATGGACCGTCGCTATCAGCTGTGTTTCGGTAGACCTTTTTGCCCTGAAACCATGTTGAACATCAACCAGTATAACACAATCCTCAAGGTGTTTCATAATGTGGCTGTGTATGATGTGTTGTAATATTTTGCATATAATGCAGGTTAGAGAAACCGGTCAATAACTTTCAGGAGTACTCTTGTCCCCTTTCTTGAAGATACAGCACACATTAGCTTCCCTCCATTGTTTTGGTATTTACCTTCGTTTATAGACATCTGGAACAAGTCCTTTAAAATCGGAACAATCTCCATGGCAGCCATCTTCAACAACCACGGGAAAAGTTGGTCAGGACCAGGAACGTGACTGGAAGCATGCCTTAGTTCGTGTCTTTGTGCATAGAACCTTCTGCGCGTATTTTCTTAGGATCGAGAGAGTAGTGGAAATGTGTAGATTTCTCTGGTGGACACAGTAGAATGTTTAACTTAACCTGCAATGGCGTCTAAAGTCTTGTAACGTGAATGGCGTTTTAGTGGATCTTTAAACAAAATATACCCTTGTGGAGCTCAATCATGGAATGTCAATTGGATAAACAACACAGGCGGTGAAAAATAAATATCTGGAATCCTAAAAGCGACGAGTAATGGACTTCCACAACAATCTATCGCCCGTCGAGCCAAAATCAAAGTGACCTGTATTTCTAATATTTTACCAAGTGTGCTATTATGTAGAACACTGAAACCAAATGGAAATTCTCTGGTAACTTATGGGTTCAACAAAGACTGAGAACGAATCGAACACCTTAAGTGAATCTGTGATCTCTGTTGTCTACCTTTTGTTTAATTTTATTTGTACTCAACTCTGCACAGTCTTCAGGTAAAAAAAAATGGAAATGTGACTGCCAAGAATTATTTGAAAGAAAGCTTGTCGTCTATTTTGTGCTTCATTATTCAAGGAAAAGGTTCTTCATGGAAACGGTTTGATCCTGAAATTTATTTTGTTGCACTATTGCGTATGGTAATTTGACACGATTGAATTAGGAAGGGGTTTTTGCCTCTAATAGCAAATATGTTTTTGTTTCAAAATAATTTTCGCTGGAAAAGGTGGCCTTTATGAATTCATCATGTTTTATAATATGCGAGCTTAACTGGATAGTTTTTATGGCAATAGTAAAGCATTTTCGTGAGGTTAGCGTCTTTCTGGTGTGTTAACTTAATTAATATACCATGTGCGCCTCGTGAGTTTGTATTTGTTGTAATTTCCCCTCATAACAACTAACGACATCGCAAAAGTTCGTCAGCCACAAACCCGTCTAAAACGGACGCAGTTTGCCCTCCGACTGCACAGAAAAGACGAGTACAACTGTACGTAGAGGTAAGTGAAGTTTATTTCTACATTTACAGCTTACTTTAGCATTTATAAACTCAAAGTATATTTTCCCATACAAAGTCTACAAATCGTACACCGAGCTTGGGCAGCCTGTGTTTCCCGTAGTTCATTCAGTTGACACAAGGTGATCACGTGCACTTTTATGGTTGTCTAGCACGTGATTAATTTCTTTCTTTTGACAAAACATCATGACCTTTCCGTTTATTCATAAAACTCAGAGATTGCAGAAATTTTCGTGTTTTTAAGATCGATTGTCATCAATCTTTTGATGAATTCGATTCAGAGTTATATATAAAAACCATGTTATTATTTTTCTTCATTTGTCTTTTGGCTTGTCTTTTTCTAATGGCATCAGATTAGACTAGCAAGAAGAGGAATTATGAAGCGGAAACAACACCTTCAGTCCTTTCTTAGTGTGTGCAATAAACGTTTGCTTAGTGCAACTGCAAGACATGCTGGAAAAAGTCCGTCAGATAAATTTGCAGTTAGTTTTTTGCAGGCTATTTATTACTAGGTTGCCTATGGCAAACCCAGTCGAGGTCTGCGTTTAGTTTGTTTGTTTTATTTTTTTTATTATTTTTATTTTTTTGTTTTGTTTTGTTTTTTTGTTTTTTTTTCCGTGTCGGTAAAAGTCTTGCCTGTCACTTCCCTGGTTAGTGGTGTCTTTGTGCATAGAGCCTTCTGCGCGTATTTTCTTAGGATCGAGAGGGTAGTGGAACTGCGTACATTTCTCTGGTGGACACAGTAGAATCATTAACTTAGCCTGCAATGGCGTCGAAAGTCATGTAACGCAAATGGCGTTTCAGTGGATCCTTAAACAAAATATACCCTTATGGAGCTCAATAATGGAAAGTCAGTTGGATAAACTAGGCAGGAATCTCAAAAGCGACGAGTACTGGACTTCGACAACAATCTATCGCCCGTCGAGACGAAATCAAAGTGAGCTGTATTTACCTGAAGTACATGGTAATTTGACACGATTGAGTTTCTTGTCTTCACGCACGCAATGAAATAGGGAGAGGTTTTCGCCTCTAAGAGCAAATATGTTGTTTGTTTCAATAAATTTTTCGCTGGAAAAGTGGTATTTTCTGCCTTTGTGAATTATAATATCATGTTGTGTATTGAATTTTCGAGCTTAAGGTTGAAATGTGATATGGGAGAAGTTTTTTAGTATTGCTCTGTAAGCAGGAAGGGTTCACAGGCCTGTTGGAGGCGTGCTTGAGTTTCAACAAAATGAGCCCCAAAATCAGTGAAAACTTGTGACGCAGATGAATATTAAAGTAGCTGCCATTTCCAAAATGATAAAATTACCTGGTGATAAATAACGTCGTACGCGTCTTGGAGAGTAAATTTTGACTTTGCATAAACAAGAGTTGGGCGATTGTAATCTTTGTTTTGACTTCGCTCATTTCATTGTCAAACTTTATAACACTTGGCAGAAAAAGAAACTTACAAAAACCCGGTATCTTGCCATCATTTGACACATATGCTTCACTGTTTGGCGAGTAAACATGCCGCGGTAACTTAATCACGGCGCCCGCTGAATTCCGGCCATGTCACTTTCGATTTTGCAATTTACTTGAACGTAGCAAAAATCTCCCAAAATGTTTGTCGCTGATCGTAACTTTTTATATTCTATGATCACGGTTCAACATTAATGTTGTTTTCATGTCGCAAATATATTATTCTCGATCGACCGTCCCGGAAACTTCCTTCTGCTCTTTCTAAAAACTGTGTATCAATAGTTATTTGCCTTTTCATCAATATTTGTTTTGCATAAAGCAAGCTAACAAAATCTGTACCTTGCTGAGTTCGCATTTGTTAGCGTTAATAGTATTTTCGGTCAGATGCTTCTGTTTTTTATGAGGGATTTATTGTTTTGGTCTCCCATCCTAACACTAACCCCGCTGAACAGGGATTAACATCAGTGAAGTTTAGTATTACAAAGCTGTCAGATGCTCAGAGGGCACACTTGTGGTGAAAAGAAGTTGTGAGGGAACTTGAAAATTATCAACATGTCAGCCCAGAAGCCAACGTTTCTCGCTTCTCTTTTATTTGTTATTCTTCAGAGACCGGAATGCTGTATTTCAATACCACACAATTCAGTGCCTTCTGATTTTCTGTAGCACGTACCACAGGCAACCCAGTGTATGCTTCACGGAAGCATCTCGTTTAAAGAAGAGACGAGTGAATTTTACTCAAGACCGAAAAAAGGGACAGGACATCACAAAGTAATTAAACGTGTGAACCAGTGAACCAAACGGACACTGCTGGCGCGATATGTGCGTGACCCTTCAAAAATTCTTGATGACCCCCCACTTGAAAAAATCAACTGGAACGCTGCAGTTCAACACCACCCAATTCAGTGCCTTCCTTTTTGGGGTAACAAGTACCACAGGCAACCCAGTGTGCGCTTCTTCAAACGGGTGTTGAACCCAACAAAAATTTCTTCTTCCTGTAAATTAAACACAAGCTGACCGGTCGTTTTTACTTCCCAGCTCTAAAATAAGTCACACGCAAGCTTGCTCAGTTTGACAAAATGCAGTTTTATTATCGCTGAGAAAAAGAAATGAACAACAAAAATCAATCAGTATTCACATGTGCGCTTTTGCT
>NC_090892.1:21648550-21653550 GCF_036669925.1 Montipora capricornis | reverse complement strand
GGGGGCCTTAAAGCTTAAACAATCTCGTCTCCAGAGTCCGTTTTTCTTTGGATCAGTACCAAGAGCACGGACTCTGGCCACTTCCAAGGCTCGTCTACGCACGCTCAGAAATTTGAAACAACCGCGGTTGTCAAAGGTTAAAAAAATGGACCTTCACTACGACTGCGCATAAATTGGAACTGGCAGAGTCCGTGTTCTTTGTTGTTGACCAAAAGAAAAGCGGGCTCTGGGGACGAGATTGAAGCTTAAGGACCTGTGTCACGATAAGGCGCACGTGTGAGCTTGATTGACACCTACACAATTTTCAACCAATAGAAATATGCACAGAATCCCACGAGATGTGATCTTGTATATCGTTCGATGAATCTTGGAAATAAAATGGCAAGCACCAGTTATGTTGCAACAGCTGAAGAGGAAACGTAAGGAAACTCGATGGAATTGTTTCGGTCAAAAATGAGAATCATTTGTGACATTTCCAAGTCGTGTTCTTCAATAGAATTCCATTTGTCATGCGGTAGCCTGGAGTGTTCTGCAGTTGTTCAAACACATGCAAGACAAAAAGTGAGAGGAAACGTCAGGGATATCCGTGCAGAACAGAGAAAAAATCTTGCACAGAGACTTGCACTTGTGGAACAGCGAGGAAACCATACAGAAATAGGGTAGGCTATAATACACGTTCAACAGTCGTCTTTCGCAGCGCAGCGATTACGGTTTCCGGCAGGCCGAACAAACAAGCTTATAGTTGGTCGCTGAGTTATTTGTCAAGCCATGAAGGCCTATTAACCGGCAATAATTTAATACATGTACTCAGATCTGTGATCATTTCAGGTTGAAAGTGCTAGTCAGACAGCTGTCGCAAATGTGTCTCAACATTTGACGAGCGAGGAAGAAGAAGCAAGATTAGAGAATCCAGCGGGTTGCAGGAAGAGATCGTAAGAATTTTAACATTTACTTTATCGCATAATTAGTTATGGATACACGTCATAATAAAAATTCTCCATGCATTCAAATAAATTTTGGTTATTGCTCTACTTTTTTTACTCGTTCTGCCAATTCACCAGTATAATGTCAATTTCACATCTCATCTGATAAGCATATCAGGTTACACGATTTCTCCTGAAACAAGACTCCTATAAGGGCGTATCTATCCGTGAGATGCACAAACATTCAACATAAATTGTCCAGTTACAGTGAACTACAGCTACGGGTAAACTTCGGCAAATGGCGAGAGATTACCAGAAAGATAAATCTGCAATTTAACTAGGAGGTTGTTTGTTCCGTGCATGCACGCAACCAGCGCCCGCAATGGGCGCGGCAGTCAAAACTATGCTATCCTGTCGATCCTTTGCCGTTTCACCGGAAACGGTGCATTTCTGTGCGTAAACGACGTTGTTGTCGATCTAACCTGTCGAAAGGAGGCCAACATCAATACAGTTTTGACGTCTTTTTACACTTGATTCGAAAATACTAGACTGAATTGGTCTTAAAATAGTCCTATCCTTCTTGCTGCCTCATTCATTAGCATAAGATATGGGAAATCCTCCCTGTCTCGTCCGGCTATGGAAGCTCTTCAATATACCCTACACAAAACCCTCCCAATCCTAATAAATATTATCCCCAAACCTCTAACTCCAACCCCAAACAAATAAACCAAAAGAGTAAAGCTCTATTCAATTTATTCAAAACGTTACTATAGAAAAGAAGACAATCTGTAATATTCAACAAAAGGCTTGAGTGAATCCTAGTAAGTCATTTTGCCTTCGATAACTATCTGTAATGTTCATTGGCAACAAAGATAACAAATCACCCTCCCCCCCCCCCCCCCCTCCCCGAATCCAGAACTTGGTTCAACTTTATGTAGTGACGGGCAATAGAGGGGCAATGAAAATAGGTTGGGCTTGAGTAGGAGAAATTCTAGCCCGCAATTGTTCCTCCCGAACCATGGAAAGATAGTCTTTTACCACTTTAGAGGCAGCTGGGTTTTCATAACCCGGAATGGGGGACTCATCCGAACCGCGACCGTACAAGCAGGATATAGAACGGACCTTTCCTATCGGAGAATCTATAGTACCATAAGCTAGTCTCTTAGGACAAGAACACTGTGTATTGTACCTTTGTCCAAAAAGGAGGCAACGATGTTGGTACACCTTATATTAGTCGTTCCAAAATTATCTTTCGATGTAAGAAAGTCAACAACTGCACTCGGAGTTGCCGACAGAATGTCCAACGGCGGATCAAGATTCTCTAAAAAATCAGTAAATTCCTTCTCCAGTGCTGATTTTTACTTGCCATAGGGAGTAGCACTCCGACGGCACGTAAGTTCCAACTTTCTCCTCCTAATATCCTGAATATTAACAGGTACCTTTAGAGAAATGGGTGACTTCTTGAACGGTGCCCTACGGTAACCACAAGATTGACAGAACCTGAAAGTTTCATCATTAGGGTAGGCGCACTGGGGACACTCCACTGAAGGCACAAAAAGTTTAGGGACCCTTGGTAACAACTGAAAAGGAAACCCTACATATTAGAATCTGTCAATTCGGAAAACCCATCTAAGTCAAAATTCAATCTTGTCGGTTTAAATCCCCGCTTGGCAGGGGCAAGAAAAACATCTAAGGCACCATTTCTGGCAAGGACATCGCCTGTCGAAGACATGGATACAATAGTTGGCCACCAAAGAGGACGAGGGGATTTCCCAGGGACCACCATTGTCACAATTGCTCTCTGAGATTGAAGATAACCTAGTAGAGGGTGTATAAAACCAAAAGGAGGGAAAACATACGCATTAACCTCCTTCCTGTCACATTGTTGCAAGTTCTGACTAAATACATCTACACCAACAGAGCCAGGTGTGGGGTATGGTGTGAAATGCGGTAACGGCTCGCCAAAACGATCTCGCTGGACATTAGAATCAAGTGATATTAAGTCGAGGTTATGACCAGAAGGACCACCAAACAAGTCTTGAACCTTATTCCAACACTTGGGTGACAGCATAGAGTCCGATGCTGACAAATTTCTTGAAAACTCATCCGCTGGATTGTTCGCTGAAGCGACAAAGGGGTCAAGTGAAAAATCCTCTTTGCAACCGGATACATGCCACGTGCGCGTCCGCCCCGGCCCATCCATGTATGTAAAACTGCCTGATTATCCACCTGGACATGAACTCGACAATCCCTTATCTCTGCAGGCAATGCCTCGAGCACGTTAGCTACCGCCCAAATTCTTTAAGGTTGATATTCTCCTTGGTTAAAGGTGCCTCCCAGAAATCACCCAACACAAGATCTGTAGGTTGACGGTGAATCACACCAGCCCAACGTGATTGAGACGCATCTGTTAAGATTTCAATCGCAACATGTTTTTCCAACTGCCACGGAACATGACCAGTCCAACCATCTAAGAACCTCCAGAAAAGGATCTCTTCCTTAAGCGCCGGGGTAATTTTCGCGAGCCCCGTACCAGACGCCAAACCAACTGCTGGAGCCATCTCCTGAATGAAAAACTTTGCGCCGGAAAAAGCTAATGAGAAAGATATAGCCTTTCCCATAGGTCGTTGCAACGTCTTGACCGGGATATTCACAGACCCGCTTAAAACCTCCTCTCTCAGTGCAGCGAAGCTAACCTTTTTCCCGACAGGAATCTGAAATGCCTGTGATGCAAGTAGTAGGTCTCAGTACACACTTTCCCTTGCACACAATGTAGAGGGCAGCATCCGCAGACTGTTTGCTGTAAACAGCATCTCTCTCTGCTATCGGCCTAGACCAATAACCCTCATTGGTGAAGATTTCCCCATTCAGACGATCATCTATATAAAGGGAGCACTCAATTCCAATGTTCCTAAAGAAATGCGTTGCCGACAAACCTAAAGTTTGATAGACAAAAGGAGAATTCTTCCAACCGAAGGGAAGCGTTGCGCAAACCAACCACCAATTTCCCCACCTTATTCCAAAGTACTACATAGACTCTTCCGTAAGTAAAACGTGGTCATATCCCGATTTATCGTCTATCTTAGACATTAACGAATCAGGATAAACGTAAGGAGGCACATCTCTAAGCTCGTATAACGGGAAGGGGGAATCTCTCATCCACAGATTAAGGAATCTGGCATCAATACACAGCCTTGATTTAGAAGGCTCGACAGTCAGCGGTAGTACCAATCGGGGAGGGGCAACGTCACCAACCTTCCCCCACACGCGAACCGCCCCAGTCAATAGGCGCTCTTCCAAAGTGTGCGAAATGAAGTCCGAAAACTTGTTGCATGAACTATGATTACCCTTGACCCTTGCCGGGGGGATATCACAATCATAGTGAACACTCCTGAACATTCCTTTAAAGGGTCTCAAGAAGTTAACAACATTTACTCCTTTACGAATCCATTGTAAGACCCTCTCCTGTTGCTCCTAGCCCTCTAAAATTACTTTCCAGGTATCAAAATGTTTATGAATTTCTCCCGCTTTAAATGTATCAGGGTCACGGAAAGAGATATCAGCCACCTAGCGCAAATCTCCACTAAGAGTGCAGTGAACCTCATTGAGCAACATCTCAGGATCCATCTTTTCCTCCAGGATTGGGGTTCCATCCAGGAGTACCCATTTGGTTGTACGAAGACCCGCCTTTCGACAAGCCGAGAGTGGGTCAAATTGCCACACAAACCTTTGTTTTTCCCTCATAGGCCACAATCATCAAACGAAAAACCATTAAACTCGGCTAGGAGAACTAGTACTCCTAGATGGAAACCCAAGCCCAGAGGAAATGACTCATCAGCCCGAAAAATCGTGGCAACAAGGAAATGCCCTATAAGACAAAACGCTTGCTGAGTCATCCCACCGTTCAAGTGTTAAGGAAAAATTGATTTCCCGAAATGCGCTCAAAACCAATGAAAGTAGGTGTGTGTGCGTATGTGTATGTTTGTGTAAGTAGGAGAGCGTACAGAAGAATAAAAACCTTTAAAAACACTTTGTTAAATACCCTTTATTACAATTAACAAGACACAACAAATAACC
>NC_090892.1:21628550-21641050 GCF_036669925.1 Montipora capricornis | reverse complement strand
TTCAGACCATTAAGACCAAGCCCGACTTTCTTACATTAGTTTTCAACACTGGAGAGAAGTTGTTGTGCTTCTTCAATTTCGTCTGATTTCAGTGCAATATCATCTACGAAATCTTGATCAGCAAGAACTGCTTTAGGGTGTCGCCTGGACTTCTTAGGTGTTATTGTGAATCCAAGCTCATCCTCTTTTCCAGCCACTGCTTTCTTCATGGCATAGTCGAGCACAATGATGAATAAGAAGGGAGCTAATGTGTCCCCCTGTAGCAATCCAGCTGTGATGTCAAAAAGCTCAGTTTCTCCATCTGGTGATATTACCTTAGCCTTGGTGTTACAGTACGTCTTCTCTATGGTTTGGGTACTTTTACGAAAATGTCAGACTGCGGACCGCGGTGGCAGAACTTTGATCAACTCCATTCCCAAGCTCTCTCTTCTTATCTGAAGTGATTACGATCGACTGACAAGAACGATGTAGGGAATTCAATTGGATGAAAAAACTGTGCATCACTCAAAAGAACTACTTGCTATAGGACTGGAACAGCTCGTACCCATCTCAACAACGATTGTGACACACTAAATTATTTTCGCCGGCGAAGCCGGCGACCGTGCACACCGACCACGAACAGGCTTCGCCAGTGAGAGGAATGGGGCGAAGAAAAGTGACTTTTCTCCGCCCCATTCCTCTCACCGGGCGAAGCCGGCTCGCGGTCGCCGGCTTCGCCTGAGAAAATAATTTAGTAAGCCAGCTGGCAGGCTAGGGTATAATACACAGTGAATACATCGCGTGCGATTTGATCAAATGTCGATGATGCGTCGAAACCGTTTTCCACCGTCAACATACTTCAACACAATCGAAAGGATTTTGAAGCAAATGTTGAAGCCTTTTGTGAGCTTTGCCCGGGCCTTTAATCTTGGTGACCAAGCCGTCTAGCATATTTCTTAAAATTTGATACCCGATCATTCATTTCTTTGTCAAATGTAAACAAGGGTCAAACAAAGCACTTAAACATCGATATGCAAAGAAGTTCAAAGCCAAGACACGCGCCAGTCTGTTATGTAAGAATTTAACATTAATTAAATGCAGAAGTGTGCTGCATCGCGTGACGGAACCACCAAATTCACTTAAACCCCAAAAGGAGACATCACAAAAAAGAGAATAAAATATGTGAAAACAATGAGGCGATCTCTAGAAACAGAAGGGATGGAAATGGCGTTAACAGTAAATGCTCGCCTTACAGAAAGTCGGTGACTAGTATGCAGGTCATTTCCTTGTAATGTAGTCATACCAAACTGTTTCTCTCGCTAAACCGACGCTTAGCCCACGTACCTTTTATGGAGGTTTTGTCGATGTAATACCTTAAATGTTTCGTTAACGTTTGGAACAAAGAAAGGAAGTGACTTTTTGCACGAAGAATTATCCAAAGTAAATGTTTGAACATAGTTTAGGAAGATTTTAATTAAAATGGATTTCCTGTTCTCTCAAAAACACACTAGGAAATGTTTCCACAGTATTAACTCCAGGTACAGCCGGATTATGGACTTCAGTGTTAAACTGTTTAATATAGCCAGTTAGGCCTGTAATGAGGTAACAAAAACAATCACAAAGGCTGCTTCTCGCCTATTTACACATTACCAAGTCTTTTCATCTTACGCAGGCACTCAAGTTTAGTTGCGCACAAAGCACAAACTCCCATTTCCGCCGACGAACATGGAAATCGGAGCATGCAACCGGCGGCAGCATTTCTGAGCTACAACGAATTATTGATTGCATTCATAGCAAGTTCGTCGGTCAAATTTCATGCGATCTTTTAAGAGTACAATTACAGGTACGCAAGCGATTGGTAGAGATAGCAAAAATTAACGAAAGGCGGAGGAAGGAGATGTAGGGTACTCTTTCTTATGTAACAATGGATTGTATTTTTGAAAGGAAATTGAAAAGTAGGGTCACGGGTCCCAAGCCATTGTAATCTCTTACATAACAAAAGTATCACGACGTAAACAGAAAATCTGATTGGCTTGTTTCTAGGAAGCACACTGACACCATAGTGACCCGAGTGTTCACTGAATACCGGATCTTTTAATAATGTTGGACTCTTTAGCACTAAATGCAGTTGCACAACGCAGTCACTCGCGACAAGTGTCATAACTGTCTTGAAAAGTAACAAACAGAACTCTGAAAATGCTCACCTCGTTTGAAAAATCAGCGCCCAGCTTTTCGACAACAAAATTACTGGCAAAACGTGGATTATCAGTGGAGAGAAGACACACAATACAAATTCCCTGCGACTCATACAGCAAGGGTTCTCCTGCATGCAATAGGACAAATCCACTTTTGGTCCTTCATGGTCCTCGAAAGGAGAACAAGCCTGTCCTTTCCGAGATGGAAACAAGAGACATTTGTTGTTTGTCAAATGTAAGACTAACAGCAGAAAACGCTGACATGGACAATGACTTTCGGAATTTAGAAAGAGGTATGGATGCAGGATATCATCCAATGTATTCATTGAATCGAAAACCGTCGGCATTTCCTGAAATCAAAAGGAAGCAAGCCATTCAGAGAAGGCATACTCTCTCAGTCATCACAGAGGTCGACGCATCAGAGATCGTTTCAGTTTCGTCCAGAAGAAGCAGGCAGAAAGAAAATCCCTTACCGCAAATCGGCCAGCATGAGCTCCACAATTCGCACAAAAAGCTTGTACGCTCTGCAGAAAGGCAGCCAATCTCTTGTAAGCGAGTTGGCGAAGTACTCAACAAACACGACCGTTCCCAAGTGTTACAAAAGCATTTACAGAGGACAGAAGGCCGATATCAAAATGAGCAAGAAATGAAAGCTGTAAGACTTTATGAATGGTTGAAAGACCAGACGGATACGCATGCGATAAGACTGGCGAGATAAAATATTGCCGAGTTTCAAAGACGAGAAAAACATTGCAAAGCCGATTCTTGTCATGACTGTAATCAAGCTAAATTCGGTTTATTATAACATGACAGAGATCTGGGAGACGATGTAATAACAATATCCGCGTGTTTGCTCCTAAGCGTCTTGAGAAGATAATTAGAGCATTGTATCGGTTGTATATACAGATATATTTATTAATTTTTATAGTGTTTATAGATAATGCAAAATAATACAAAATCTCGTATTTTCATCGTTCTAATTTATCTTATTTAACTGCAGGAACCTGAAAAGCTCTAAAAAATCGTTCACGCTCCTTTTTACACATGAACTCTATGTCTTCAGTTCATTAATCAGAAGAGATCACGTGCTGCGTAAGTTCAGATGCACGTGCAACTTTAAGCCGGTTGCTTCAAGGGGCGCATAATGAAAAAATACTAAAATTTCATGACCTAACTTCTCATACCTCCTCGGTCTCGTATTTTGGCCGCTGAGAAAAATAACTTGGAAAAGCGGTTTATTTTGCCGGTAATTAGTATGAATTAAAATCCGCCTTGTAGAAACAACAATATGTTGACAATACTAGTATCGAAATTTACTGTCACTTTATGGATCATTATAGAGCTACATAACTCCAGTGTTGTGCTACACTAACGCGTGTTCCAGTGTTGATGGGTTTGTTTCCAATATTTTTTTTACAGCATATGCTAACTTGATGTAATTCTTGATCCAGTTTCAGTTCATTAATTAAACTTGTTTGTTCGTTATAATTGACGTTTGTGCAAAGTGAGCAAATAATCTTATTGAGATATTCTCGCCTTGTCAGAGCCCGATAAGAAAACATTGTTGCAATCTTTTAAAATCCCTGGCAGAAGAGGTTTGAGTGGCGAAAAACAATATTCAAATGATATTTCAACTTCTTTTGAGGGGAATTAAAACGATGTGGCACTCGGAAAACCGCTTCCGGTTCAAGTTGGTATTGCGTTAAATACAGCCAGCTCTATCGGCCCAAGCCTTAAAGAGCATTCCAAAAGCCACAAATGCAAATAACTAGGAAAAAGTATGTCTGTTACATTACTAAAATAAAAAAGGAAAGCTTCGAATTTCCACAAAAACGTTTTTGACAAACAAAATCTGTCGGCTTAGTCAGTACAATAGAAAAGCTATTAATTAATTAGTTGTGGCTTCAACTCTAACTGAAGGGGAAAAGGTCTGCTTAGCAGCAAGGCAATCATTCCCTACTGATTTCAAGAAAGTGATACTACAAGTCTATAACTTTGGAATTTTGAATGAAGCCTTCCTGATTGCATAACAGTTAATTACGTAACTGAATTAATCGTGTAAGCTTGCGGTCATCATTCTGATATAGCCCCACGTAAAAGCCGGTTTGCCCTACGAGTTTCGACCAGTTTTAGCACCTCATGACTACACTAGAGCAAAAAAGCCCATAACTAAAAACTCGAGCCTGATCAACTACCTTTCATTACTTCGCCCATTATATCATGCGGCCTCTGATCAAACGTCACTTACACCAATCACCTTATCTAATAATTAATTAGCTCGCTAAGTGGAGGGTCGTGAAGGGGGGAGGGGGCGGAGGTGGCAATCCCATTTCCCAGTCGTCGTATTTTCATCGTTCTTATTTATCCTATTTAGCTGCAGGAGCCTAAAAAGCTCTAAAAAATCGTTCACGCTCCTTTTTACACTTGAAGTAATATATCAAACACGAGAAGGAGTATTTCATCGGATATCCAAACACCGAGACGCGAGTTGAAAAACGAGGCCGAAGGCCGAGTTTTTTAACCGATTTCGAGGTGGTTGGATATCCGATGAAACAATCTTTCGAGTGTTTGATATTGCTTCTCAAAGGAATCAGTATTTTAAGAGATATTTGGGATCAAAGTTGGCGAAATTTTATGCTAATTAAGACCACTTATCGAAACTTCCTTCACGGTAGTGATTTCTTTTGTTTTTGGCTTATGAATTATTAATGAGTTTGAGAACTCTATGTCTTACGTTCATTAATCCGAAGGGATCACGTGCTGCTTAAGTTCAGATGCACGTGCAACTTTAAGCCGGTTGCCTCAAGGGGCGCATCATGGAAAAAATACTAAAATTTCATGACATAACTTCTCACACCTCCTCGGCCTCGTATTTTGGCCGCTGTATAAAAATTACTAGGAAAAGCGGTTTATTTTGCCGGTAAGTGGAGGGTCGTGAAGGGGGGAGGGGGAGGGGGGGAAGGTGGCAATCCCATTTCCCAGTCGTCGTATTTTCATCGTTCTAATTTATCGTATGCAGCAACCTGAAAAGCTCTAAAAAATCGTTCACGCTCCTTTTTACACATGAACTCTATGTCTTACGTTCATTAATCAGAAGAGATCAGAAATTTGGAAATCGAGTGATCGAAATTTGGACAAAATCCCAGTCTCACTGGCAAGTTTTCTTAGAAATTCCAGTCCCTGCCACAAAAATCCCAACCGGAGTTATGATAGGGAACGGAGGCAATAAATACAGTGCGATGTATCTGATAACCAAGTGTCCGCCGAAAAAGGCCTGCTATCACAAAAAGCATTCTGAATGGTGCAGTCTCCCGTTTCTCTTACGTCACCTTGAGAGTTACTGTCATCGTCATCATTACTAAATTCATCAACAGAAGTGTCCTCACCAGTATTCCCCCCCCCCACCTCCTCCCTGGAGTCTTCACACTCATCACTAGACCCAAAACAACCCTTAGGCCGAAGGTCTTGCAAATCCGTAGGGTACATTCATGCACGTTCCAGTTCGTGTGCCTTATACATTTAACAAGGCGCCTTGCCCCGCAATACCTCATCTGAGCGTCTTCCTTTTGATTGATTACATTTGGTTGCAGTGGGTTTAGGGCAGTCAATTCTTGCTAGTGAAGCCGTATTAGAGGTACGGATGTTGTAGGTAGGGAGTTTTGAGGTTCAAAACAAGTCTGTTAGCATCCGGAAGGTCCACACTCTCACATGACAGTGGTCAGGAACGCAAGAAGACCGCAAGAAATATTTCATATTAGGAATTTTAAGCACAACTAATTAACAATTTTTCTATAAGCGCGTTGGATATGAGATGGTAAATAGCCAACGATGTGTAGCGCCGAGTTGGCTATAACCAGTCTCATATCCAACAAGCGCGAATGGAAAAATTGTTTTATTAAATTCCTTAAACTCCCAAAAATTTGGAAGTACGAAATACGAGCGAAAAAAGAGAAAAAATCCAAGCGAAATCGAGAAAACTTGATGAAGATGCATGTTATATAATACCTTGTGGTCAGACAGACGTAGGGTCATCACAAAAACCTTGTTTTGCCTTTTCGCGTACTTCTAAACATCGAGATTGATCAAAAACTTTCCACAAAATTTGTTTTTTTTTCTTTTTTGGCTTTATTCAAAGAGAAATTTCGCTTTCCGGCGAAATAATTTTTAGTTTAGCAACGCTTAATGGAATCGTTTACCGTATAAGGTCAAACTAAGGTATATGAGCTGATAACCGAGATTGAGTGAACAAATCAGAGCACGCGAAATGCATTATCCGAGGTTGAGAATTTAATAATACCTGATAACCTCTGATAATGCCAATCCCAGTCGCACCTAGGACTCTTTATCTCCCATTCCCAGTAACAAAATCCCAGTTTCCAGTGATCAAATCTCATTTTCCCACTGAAGAATCAGGTCATTCCTACCCTGGATGCCAGAGGTCTTCTCGCTCACCAGCGGCGAGGAGCGTCAAAGCGAAGTACTCGCTTTTGCGGCTTCGCCGCTCAATAGTCTGTCGCCCCCAACGAGAAAAAAACCTCTGGCACCCAGGGTAGGTCATTCCCGGCTCCCGTTTTACCCCTTCATGACCCTCCTAGCGGGGTATTGATCGCAGGATTATTAAAACGCGCACGACTAAATCGATGGCTGCTCCGTTGTGTTTTGGCCGTGGGTGAGCAATCTGTTAGCTTATCTTTATTACTCCAGTCAGCCGGCAATGAAATCTCATCAAGAATTAAAATATAAATGGTTGTAGTGAACGATTTAAGGACCATTGAGGCCGGAAGGATCAATTGCTTTTATAACATTTATAATAGTGATTCCACTCCATTGTACTCACCTATCCGTCATTAGTCAAGTTTGTATTTCGTGTCTTTTGAAATAATCGACTCTATTGAAGGGAAAGTTTGCAATACAGATTTTGACAATAAAATGCTAGCTCCTTTAACAGATCGCTTGTAATAAGTATTACAGTATTCTGTGTGTAGAGTTAGAAAGACGTCCAATGACGTCTGAGTTCTCAATACTTAAAATCCGCCCAAAGATTCGAGGTACTTAGCCGAACATTTTCTGGAAACCGTCTAATAAAGCGCTCAAGCACGACTGAATATTTACAGACTCAGTCTGAAATTAGTAATTTAAAACGTAGCCTCAGTTCTATCAGGTTCTTTGCTGAGTTACATTCCTCGAGTTTAAATTTGTTTCGATCAGCTCTTCAATGAATGACGCACATACACAAAGTACATGTATACGCTTTTAATTGTGCACCATTCCTCGAAATAAACCTTTGATTTTACCCTAAAGAAGAGCGGTGTCTGTCATTTGCAGACTGCAGACTAACCCTAAATCACAATTATTGAAAGCTGACCGTTTTAAAACGGATTCTTAGACTTAAATACTGTTTATCAGCGCTATTTGAAATGGATGCTTAGACTTAAATACTGTTTGTCAGTGCTATTTGTAGGCAGTCTGCAGTCTGCAAATGTCAGACTGCGAAAGAAGAGCCTGTTTGCTGGACAGTTAAGGAGGCTTCCTACAGTAAATTTAGCCTATACCATTAGACCTTACACGGCCACAGTTCTTATATGCAAGCACCTAGAGCTTTGAAACTTTAACCACGTAATAGAGGAAGTTTGAAGTCTGTAAAAATGTAGTTGATATGGCGTTCTAGGTTACCATGGCAACGAAACAGTGACGTCATGGTTTTTGATTAGCAGCAATTTTACGCTTTATTCGATCTAAACTTTTGAAATGATACGCAGGGTACTAATCCTGAGGTGTTTGTCTAACGTTTGACAAAGTTTGTAGAAAATCGTAAAAGCCGATTTTAAGTTATTCGAGAGAGAAGTTTTTACGCCTAAAATACTCAATTTGTCGTTACTCTTACAATAACTTTCAAAAGAAGCGCTGTTTTTAATATATAGAAGAATCGCTTGTCATGTAAGTCTTTTAGAGGTATCAAGCTAGCTCTCCGTGAAATTTCATGATATAAACTGCTTTTGATGTCCGTTTACAAACTTCAACGGAAAGCATTATATTTTGCGGAATCTCGTCAAACTTCGTTGCCAGAACGTCTGGCGGTCTAGCTGAAAAACTGGTCGATTAATTTTTTTTTTAAATCCTGTATTAACTTTTCACTTGTTTAGCCTGGAAATTGTTGCGTTTGAAAGCCGCAGCCTTTATCTTCTTGCTTTCTCCTCGGAAAACCATTTTTTTCTTCCAACACGACGTGTTACCACGCGCACGTGACCAAAGTGATACTTGGGACTCGTTAGTGGAACCAGTTTTGCATGCTGGAATGTGGAAGAGCCAGCTCAAGTGGTGTAAACAAAGAGAGTTTTGAAACGTGAGCGGAGATTCAAAGAATATACCGAACTTTGGAATTTTATTTCAGTGTCTTAAAAAGCTTCAATTCTGTCGGCGCTTGGCAAGTTATTTGGAAATGTGCTTCATTACAGAATACAGGATTTTAAAAAAAAATTAATAGACCAGTTTTCAGCTAGACCGCCAGACATTCTGGGAACGAAGTTTGACGAGATTCCGCAAAATATAATGCTTTCCGTTGAAGTTTGTAAACGGACATCAAAAGCAGTTTATATCATGAAATTTCACGGAGAGCTAGCTTGATACCTCTTAAAGACTTACATGACAAGCGATTCTTCTATATATTAAAAACAGCGCTTCTTTTGAAAGTTATTGTAAGAGTAACGACAAATTGAGTATTTTAGGCGTAAAAACTTCTCTCTCGAATAACTTAAAATCGGCTTTTACGATTTTCTTCAAACTTTGTCAAACGTTAGACAAACACCTCAGGATTAGTAACCTGCGTATCATTTCAAAAGTTTAGATCGAATAAAGCGTAAAATTGCTGCTAATCAAAAACCATGATGTCACTGTTTCGTTGCCATGGTAACCTACAACGCCATATCAACTACATTTTTACAAACTTCAAACTTCCTCTAGTACGTGGTTAGAGTTTCAAGGCTGTAGGTGCTTGCATGTAAGAACTGTGGCCGTCTAAGGTCTAATGATATAGGCTAAATATATTGTAGGAAGCCTCCTTAAAGGGGCTAGTTTAGGCAATTTCAGCACTGATCGAATGGTTATAGAATTAACTAAAATATCAAAATAACTGTTCAAAACTATAGAAGAACTCTAACAAAACACAGGGAAGCCAAGAAGGGACATGGATGGACAAAACTGGAGAGGATTGAAGTGGATTGAATTTGGTTAAATTTGAAAAACGTCGGCCCACCTTTCTTCAAATTTATATCAATCTTTATCAAAATGTCATTTACAAAGCTGGAAAATCATTCTCATTTGTTATGTGGCCGTGATTTTGCAAATGAAAGACTCTTGCTCTGCCAATTTGACGTTTAGAGCTCATAATTAACAAAATGAAACAAAATTACCTAAAATAGCGTGACCTAGCCCCTTTAAAGAGAGATTATTCACGCTCTCAAGCCCACTTATAACCCATAATTTAAAACGTAGACATTTTTGTCTCTTCCTGTTTTCTTCACTGACCATTTTGGTCATGATTTCAAATATCAGAGCAGTTCTTTCAGTTCTTTGACACAGCAGTCCTCATCAATACGGATACTGTAAGTCCGTCCGAACTCCCGTTTCAAAATGGCGTATTAGAGGGTTTAAATCATGGCCCCCACCAACGTAAAAAGAAAAGCTTACTCCAAAATATAACTTAGCGCTATCGCAAGTATTCCGCGATCATTCCGTGTTGTTTACCTTGTACAATACGGGCGAACTATCCTGTAACTGGATAGGTACGAACGGTTTTATAGAGCACAAATAGATTTTTCAAATGAATTTTTCATTGTTGTTTGCTCACGTTGTCGTCAATGATCATTTGTGGAGTACAGAAAATTAGTGCTGCACGTGCAGCACAAGTATTTTCCCCTTTTTAATCAATATAATGTTCCACCTACTTGGTGGCGTTGTCGGGCAAAATATTACTCGCACGTGCAGGTCACGTCTCTTCCGACTGGACACAACACCTGCCTCGATTGCATGTCAGTCACAAAAATGTCGACAAGGAAAAAGTTCCAAGGCGCAAACGGACTAGTAACGCGGCAGCCACGAACAAAGTGATATTATGGGGAGTTTAAGAAACGGCTACGCCTACGACAACGCCACAAAACAAGAAGATCTTTGGTCAAAAGAGGAAAAAAATAATCGTGCTAAACGCGCGGCATGCATTTTATTGCTGTCAGTCTGCGTAACAACAACTTGATATCACCAAATTCGAGGTTTTAACGACAACGCTAACTCTGAAACCCCTCGTATAAATTTAGTGTTAGGATAATTTGCCAACGTTGCACGAAGTGAACGAGATGAAGTAACCGCGAAAGACTTAAGCGGATTATGTAAATTTGTACTTTGAGGCGAAGTTTTTGTCGACGTCGCCGTCGTAGATCCTAGGTCCGTTTCAAACGTCTTATTTCACATGTGCCGAATCTAATGTAAATGAGCGAAAACAATAGATTTTCCTCATTTGCATTAGATTCGGCACGTGTGAAATGCGACGTTTAAAACAGGGCTAAGTTGGGACTAACGGCATTTCGTTTATTTAAGCACTACCTCGCGATCAGGGTTTACAAGCCGGGAGATATTGCTGCCCTTTGTGTGTTCTAGGGACGTAATAAAGACTGGTTTCCTGGAAGACTTTTCTTCAGTCAAACTAAATTGGAAGCATAGAGGTTCGTTTTCAATCAATTGAGCTTCAGAGCTAACGGACCTTTACCCTTTCTGTTATGTTTCTCCCAAAATTCCCTGACGAATTTAATTTCTTTGTAGTGTTCATTCCGCTAAAACCAAACCCATTTCAGCTCATTCAGTCCTTAATGGTTTCATATTCAAATTCTATCATTTTAACACGATTTATTTGTAAAGTATGCGCACGTTGTTTTTAAAGAGAGAATACTCGCATCTCAAAGTGACATAACATTTCTATCACCTTTTTAAGGCCCACATGTGCATTCGCCCAAAATTCAATGCAAATTTCGTGTTACACGAAACTACCTGAGACATTCACGTGCAGCCAACCATATCACGCCAGTTTCAAAAGAAAACCAAATATCGCTGTGACTTGTGGGCGAATGCCTGAGCCTGCGTCAAAACAAACAAGGTTGATTCAAGACTAAGCCGTAATATAATCTCTTATTATATGACTAGTTCCATGAGCGGGCAAAATGAACCAAATACCGCGCAGTGATTGTCTACCCGAGAGGGCAAGATGGAGCCATAGCTGGTGCTTTATCCTACCCATGTAATAAATTCCTTATTGACCAAGTTTGTTCGGTCTTTTTGCATGTTCATTCAGTATGGACCTCAACTTCGTCTCCGTCCATAAACACGTAAAAAAGAACTTGGCCAATATCCAGCCATCTTCACCTCACGCTTGGTCAATAACCCATATATATATTTATATAACAAGAAGTATCACGACGTAAACAGAAAATCTGATTGGCTTGTTTCTCAGAAACACTCTGACCCCATGGTGACCCGAGTGTTCACTGTGCTAGACTCCGAATCTTTTAAAATATTGGTCTCCAAAAGTGCAATATCATTTATGACAAGTGCCCGATGATAGTTACTGTCTTGAAAAGTACACAACCAGAACTCTTTGAAAATGCTCACCTTGTCGGAAAAATCAGGGCCCACCTTTTCGACAACAAGATTACTGGCAAAACGCGGTTTGGAAACAAGAGACATCCGTTGTTTGCCGAATGTAAGACGAACAGCAGAAAAAGCCGGCATCGACCACTCTGCCTTTCAGGAAGAGAATTGTGACTTTTGGAATTTAGAAAAAAGCATGGATGCAGGATATCATCCAATGTATTCATTGAATCGAAAACCGTCGGCATTTCCCGAAATTAAAAGGAAGCAAGCCATCCCGAGAAGGCATACTCTTTCAGTTATCACAGACGAATCAGAGATCGTTTCAGTTTCGTCAGGGAAAAGCAGGCAAAAAGAAAATCCCTTACCGCAAATTAGCCAGCCTGAACCTCACAATTCCCACAAAAATCTCGTACGCTCTGCAGACAGGCAACCAATGTCATGTACACGAGTTGCCGAAATACTCAGCAAACAGGACCGTTTCCAAGCGTTACAAAACCATTTACAGAGGACAGAAGGCCGATGTCAAAATGAGCAAGAAGTGAAAGCTGTAAGACTTTATGAATGGTTGAAAGACCAGACGGACACGCATGCGATAAGACTGGCGAGATAGAATATACTCGAGTTCCCGAGAAAAGCAACAGTTGCAAAGGATTCTTGTCATGACTGTGATCAAGCTAAGTTCGGTTTATT
>NC_090892.1:21616050-21626050 GCF_036669925.1 Montipora capricornis | reverse complement strand
TTGATTTGCAATACACTATTGACAATAAAGCGCTAGCTCCTTTGTAACAAAACGCTTATTGCAGTATCTTTTGAGAAGAGAAAAATGTCTAATAACTTCTGTATATATTTGAAATCTACACAAAGATTTGAAGTAGTATGAAGGGCCAAGTACCTCGCTGTTGAAATGGATTTCTCTTGGCTCATTTGCCTTGGCCAAACATTTTCTGACAACTCTAACAAAACAAGCACTATTGAAGGATTTAGACAAAGACTTATATAGTGTATCCTGCTATCAGACTCTTTGCTGAGTTATATTCCTCGAGTTTGTTTTTATCAGCCCTTCAAGGGCGCTTTTAAATTTAATTGTGCGCTATTGCTTAAACTTTTGGATTTTACCCTAAGGAATCAAAGAGCCTGTTCGCTGGCAAGTTAAAGCGAGATTATTCATGCCTTCAAGCCCAGTTATAACCCACAACTTTAAACGCAGACATGTTCGTCTCTCTCTGTTCTCTTCAACATTTTGGAGTATTTCAAATATCAGAGCAGTTCTTTGACGCAGCAGTCCTCATACGAACACTGTATTCGCACTTGAGCACTTCATTGGCTTCCCCGGAGAATGACACCGCCGAACAGGGTTGGGGCACTGTACATTTTTTATAACGAACGCGAAAACCCTCGGGATTCACACCTCTGGGATTTGTCCGAAACCGCTCAGCGGTATTCCAAATTCACGTGACGTCTTTTTCGCGTTGATTAGGGCTGCACTGACATTTCATCACATCTACCTCCCCCTTCTTTGACTTTTTGGTGGTCCTTGAGGACGGATTAGTTTGTATTAAAGAAATTATGCCGCCTAAGAGTGGGACGTGAAAAGGGTAAAGCGAAAGGCCATACACCCTTTATCGTACGGCGGCCATGTTGGAGTCCGAAGGAAATAAAGGCTTTGTCATTGCATTGTCTTTTCACGTCTAGTCTCACACTGAATGAGAGGTTAGACGCGCAAAATATTTTGTTTGGACATTGAGTGATATAGGTCTATACTTGCTGACGGTTTCGAAGGTGCAAAAGTTAGTTTTATTAATCACTTCGATTAAAATGTTCAGCTGAGTATAGTAAGTATTGATGTCCACCACATTTACAAGGGCAAAGAAATAAAGGGGGTACGGTGTACGGTGGTCAATTACATTATCACACTCCGTTGATGAAACCAAATTTTTATTTACATGGGCAGTTTTACGGTATTCGTTCACCTTTATATAGAGATGTCTGAATCCTAGCGAAGAGGAAACTTGGCATATGAACGAAGGCGCCACTGTTTCTGTGTTCACCGAGGAAGATGGTACGGAAATCGACCAAGAAACGTGCGACGAACTTAGTCCTAACCAAATGTTTGTTTGTGCCCAAGAGGAAGAAACGTCTATCAGCCGACTCTCAAGTCAAAAACTTTGCCTGTGGCATTGGGTGGGCCGTCCACACAACCTTGGGCACAAATTTTTGCGACAGAGGCCTCCTGGCCGATAAATACAGTACACATATTCTGGCGCTCCTGCCCCTGGGGAGGGGGATTTAGTCAGCTATTTATTAAACTCCAAATCTCAGAGCTTGAAGTGCTACTATGATAAAAAAAATTACTCCCTCATTTTCTTCAGATGTTGAAAGTGTGATTTCTTAGCACTTGACTGGCAAATTTTCGAGCTTTGATTTTTATCCAAAGGCTGTTTACTTTGAGTGTGAGTTTTGGATTTCACGGCCCGCCATTATACTCACGTTCCAACCTGACCGATTGGACCTCAGAGGGTTGGATCTAGGGAACTTGGGTGGCGTCATTGACTCACTAGCTTAAAATTTCAACGTGTAAACGCAGCTTGCTTTATTTATGCAAAACACAAGTTTAAAAGTCTGAAAGCCCGAAACTCCCGAGCTGCATATTAATTCAGCCGCGTACACACACGCATTGCATTTTTAATGAGCCTTTGACGTCATATGCTCCTCGATCCAGCTCTTTCAAGATTTTAAATTTAGTAACGGCGGACCTTTAAATAGGAAATTTCCAATTAATTTAAACAGGTGTCTCTTTTAAATGAAGGCTTAAGTTACTTTCTGTTTCGTTAACATAATTTTGAAATCCATTGTAAAGAAAAATAAAAAATTGGTCTATTGGTCATAGTAGCACTTTAAATAGCCTTTTGTTTCACGCCAAAAACAAATCCCCGGCGGTTCCTTAAGGGTCAACCCTGGGAAAGCGAATGATAAGTCGTTTGTCCGCCCGTTTCAAAATGGCGTATTTTCAGAAGCGTAACGCAGCAAAATTAATCCCACGTGCAGTCAAGTAGTCACAACACCTGCCACGATTGCATGTCAGTCACAGTTGAGGTGTCAGGGAAGATTTCAACCTGTGCATGAAATGCTTAGACGCTCGAAGATGGAATGTGAATTACTTTTTACAGTGCTGACCAACAGAGCACCACAAGAAACACGCAGAGGGAGTCCACGAAATGTTCAACTTCTTCATGCCTATTGTACCAAACTGATTTCCATTGAAAAACTTACTTCAAAGAGCCATCCATGCAACCTTTTTTGTAGGGCTTGATCTTGACTAAGAAGCTTCCTTAGCAACCATTGCCTTTCTGTAAATGAGAGCCACCCCCCTTAGGCCCACAGTAAAAATTCAATGCAAATTTCGTGTTACACGGAAAGGCAGCCAACCATATCACGCCATTATACAACACAGCGTTTGAAAACAAAACCAAATGTCGCTGTGACTTGTGGGCGAATAGTTGTGTACCCCTGCCAAATGCCCCTCCTCATAAATGCTATTTCCCACTGACAAGGAAGTTAAATTCTAATTTGATAAAAGCCCGAGCCTCAATATAACCTCTTATATAACAAGATGTATCACGACGTAAACAGAAAATCTGATTGGCTTGTTTCTCGGAAGCACTCTGACCCCATAGTGACCCGCGTGTTCACTGTACTCCAGAGTCTTTTCAAAAAGTGCAACATCATTTACGACAAGTGTCATAACTGTCTTGAAAAGTACGTACACAGAAATTTTTGAAAATGCTTACTTCATCGGAGAAATCAGGGCCAAGCTTTTCGACAACAAAATTACTGGCAAAACGCAGTTTATCAGTGGATAGAAGATACCCGATACAAATTCCCTGCAACTCGTACATCAAGGATTTTCCTGCATGCAAAAGCTCAAATCCATTACTGGTCTTTCATGGTCCTCACAAGGAGAACACACCTTTCCTTTCCGAGAGGGAAACAAGAGACATTTGTTGTTTGCCGAATGTAAGACGAACAGTAGAAAAAGCCGGCATCGATCACTCTGCCTTTAAGGCAAAGAGTACTGACTTTTGGAATTTAGAAAAAGGTGTGTATGCAGGATATCATCCAATGTATTCATTGAATCGAAAACAGTCGGCATTTCCTGAAATCCAACGGAAGCAAGCCATTCAGAGAAGGCATACTCTCTCGGTTATCACAGAGGTCGACGCATCAGAGATCGTTTCAGTTTCGTCCAGAAGAAGCACGCAGAAAGAAAACCCCTTACCGCAAATCGGCCAGCCTGAGCTCCACAATTCGCACAAAAATCTCGTACGTTCTGCAGACAGGCAGCCAATGTCTTGTAAGCGAGTTGGCGAAGTACTCAACAAACACGACCGTTCCCAAGTGTTACAAAAGCATTTACAGAGGGCAGAAGGCCGATATCAAAATGAGCAAGAACTAAAAGCTGTAAGACTTTACGAATGGTTGAAAGACCAGACGGGCACGCATGCGATAAGACTGACGAGATAGAATATTGCCGAGTTTCAAAGACGAGAAACAGTTGCAAAGGATTCTTGTCATGGCTGTAATCAAGCTAAAACATGACTGCGATTAAAAGACGATGTAACAACGATATCTGCGTGTTTGCTTTCAACCGTGGAAAGATAATAGGAGTATTGTATACAGATATATTTATTAATTTAATGTATTGTTTATCGATAATGCAAAATAATACAGAATCTTGTATTAAGCTTTATCTTTTAAATTTATCCTCTTTAGCTGTAGGAGCTTAAAAGGCTCGAAGAAACCGTTCATGTTTGTACTTCATGTCTGTTTAGGCGATCACGTGCAGCTTACGTTCCGGATGCACGTGCAACGTTAAGCCGGTTGTCTTTACATAACTTCTGATATTTCCTGACACACGATGCAATGATGTTAATATTAAACGAGAAAAAAATTGGTATATTTTGCCGGTAATTATCTTTCAATAAACTTGCTTTTTCGTTTTAGTTAATTAACGTTTGTTGTGAAAAGTGCCACTGAAAGTCTTTGCCCTTTGAAAACCCTGTTGCAATCATTTAAAAATCCTGGTAGTAGAATTTTAAGTGTCGAAAAAATTTTCAGAGATATACTCTAGCTGCGAGCAAGCACTCGGAGTGACAGGTGAAAGGATGGAGCTAACTCTCGGGAAATCGCTGGCTTCCGGCTCAAGTTCGTATGGCTTGAAATACAGGAACCGTACGGAGGCTAACTTTTTGCCGGTTTTTACTGTCACACCATCATCAAAACCATTTAACAAATAAAGTCAAGAATCAAAGAGATAAAAGAAGATGTATATTTAACCTCGCAAAGGTTCCTGTCTGTGCAACGTTTCGTGCGGGAGATATTCGAAGAAATGTCTTACTCAAATTTATAAGGCTTTGCATTTGTGTGGAGACGCCTCCACACAAATGCAATAACTTGGCATTTTTTAGAGCTTTCCAAGCTATAAAGCCGAAAATTAGTCAGTTCGACGATTCTACATGAATAATTAGCATCAGCTTGCGTTCAAATTTCGCGTCATTTAGCTCGCTCAGGTTACAAACATTTCTGATATTTTCGGAGGGAAGCGTGCCGAGTTCGAGCATAGAACTTCACACAGAAAATGAATAATAGCAATATTTGAAGAATATGAAGTAAAAAAAATTAAGAATGAGGTACCAGGTACATTTTTATCGCGTCAAATATCACCCATTTTCCGCCGCCATGTTATGCGGTCTTTAAGGATGTTCTTTAAAGAGCTTAGAAAATCACAATTTTAACATTTCCGTAAAAAGTATCGAAGTAGAAATGAACAAGAATAGTTTTTCTTAATTTTTGTCAAGTTTGGTTCCAATTGAATTCATTTAAAGACTTCACCGTTGCTTGGTTCTCGCAGCAAATTTTGGACAATTTGTCAAACAGAAAACCGCACTTAAACCGCCTTTTCAAATTTTTGCAAATTTCTAAAAAAATAAGAATCGCTGTAACTTTTAAATGTGGTTCTTGAAAATAATTCACTAAAGGGTATCTTTGGGCAAAATATGAGCTATCCACCAAAATGGTCGTTGACGGACTATTCTCGATTCTTACAGGCAGCCGTTCTTAAAATCTCGGACAACGGATTTCAAAACTTCGTACCGCTTCTATCTCAGTTGAAGATCGGCAGAACCTAAAAGTCCGGCCTAAGGACAAACGTAACGCTTCCTGAAAGAGATCAATCTTTTAAATTAACCTTCGGATAGACTTTGATAGCTATTTTCACTCTGAATCCTGCGGCTGCGCAGTTGACCGGAAGTCCGCGAATCGCTGACTAAAAATTGGTACCAGCCAGGCCCAGGTTGCTCGAAGCATGGTTAGCGCTAACCAGCGTTAACTACCATGGAAACCTGCGGGTTTTGATGCCTCTTAACCAACGGTTAGTGCTAACCAGACTTCGAGCAACCGGCCCCAGAGCTCTCGATCCGTGGCGCTGGCCAAGAGGATCGCAGCTCTTGGAACGAGAATGCTTTAAGTCTCGATTATTGCAGATCAAAACAACAAAATTCGCCATGTTTTCGGACTGCGAGCGCTTATTCGCAAAGAATTAAGGGTAATTCACAACTTCTCTGATCACGTGTTTTGAGAACTGTTTCAGCGTGTATGATCGACTTACGCCATATTTACAATGTTGAAATCAGAACAGCAACGATTGGTAAAAAGAACTCATTGAAACGAGACTCGAGGGTAAATCCTCGTTTATTTTCTCATACAAAACCTTATAATTTCTTTCACTAATAACAACATTTATTTAATTTATTTTTTACTGAAAAATGATTTGATGAAACCAGCTGAATAATCATGTACATGAAGAGGTTACACAGACGAGTATTTGTTGCACTTCAAAAAATTGAATGGAAGTTGTTCTTGCTTTCTTGTGCATTGCATTTTGTATACTTTGTTGTAAATGTCATGCGAAATTCTTGTACCAAAAAATTAAAAAAAGAAATGACCTCTACTCCAACATTTGACCGCTACTGCTGGAAAACGGGTAATTTATACGGAGGGTATAAAGTGCAGGTTGAGGTCACGGATACTTCATGCGCATAATCTTGAAAGCTACCCTTGCATTTATTTGAAATGGCTACATTGGCAAAAATTGAAGTGAAACCGTCACTCGAAACGACAATCGATCAAAAGATTGAAATAATTGTGAGAAACCTGTGTCATAATCAGAGTGTTATTTTGCGAGCTCGAACCATCGACGACAGCAACACTCTCTTTGAGTCATTGGCCAAATACAAAGCCAGCGAAAATGGCGCTGTCTTCGTGTCGTCTGACCCTTCCCTGGGTGGATCATACATTGGTGTGGAGCCGATGGGGTTGTTTTGGAGCATGAAACCAGTTACAGACGGTGATCGAGACGATTTGCTAAGAAAACGAGATGTAACAACACCCTTGAAAGTCATCATAGATGTGTACAGTGGAGACGATGAACGAGCGCTTGACAAACCTAAGAACAAAATAGCGGGAAGCGTAACATTGCTAAGGTCTTACATGGGAAAGGGTGTTAGTAGACGCTTCTTAGAGAATGATGGCTTTTATGGAACCTTATTCCTTCCTCCTGGAGATGGTCCCTTCCATGGTAAGCTTAACTATTTTGCTTTAATTTGTTTTATTTTCCTCACAATTTCCTGATATAATAATTGTTTAAGGTTTCTTGGGTACGTGCGTACGAAATAATGAAGTCACTCTTAGAATTAATAAATTCTATACTGATTGTTCTCCAGCTTAAGATATCTCCACACGTTAGGGTTACGGTTAGGGTTAGGGTTAGCATGAGAATTACTTAATACCGTCGTTTTCACCTAAGCGTGGACACGTCACGAGGAAAACATGCTTTAACTGGTTGCAAACATGAGAAGTTTTCTCTTCAATCCTTCGAAGTTTGAGAGATGTTTATGCAAGTTTTCCTAGAATAGCAGCAAGACTGGATATCAAAGACTTTTTATAAGAAATTGACCCTGATCTGATAAAGTATACTTCAAATTCGTTCTGTTAAACTATCGTACGCAAACGTTTGCTGATGTTAACGGCTGGCAAACTTAAACTTCAAAGAACATGTTTTCCCGTCGTGTGTCCACGCTTAGATGAAAACGACGGTACATAGATTCATGCTATAGATGCAAATTGAGGTCCAAGTTAAAAGTACGCTACTTTTTAAATTTAAGCCTTTACGGTTTGGTAATTGGTTAACTGATTAGTAATCAAAAATTCCAAAATTATTGGGTTGCAAAAGGGCTTATCTGGGAGCGCATGCATACATTTTTCAATCAAAATTTGACAGACTAGCGGTATGTGGTTGATACAATATGTCGTGATTCAGTCGCGTGACAAATATGCCGGAATTGTCAGATAACTTCAGATGACACTTAATTTGCAATAAAATATCTTTTTCTGTTGTAATTACGCTCTCTCGAAACTGCAAAGCGTGACGCCCAAAGAGCCACTTCTGTCTCCTCATGATAGTAGACGAATAAATACAGCACTTTATACAATGGCATAGAAGGTTCAAATCACATGCAAGAGAGAGTTGAATTTCAGTACTCATTTCTTGGGTGATTGATACAAAACTCATGGGTTTATGCGAAGAAGTGAAAGATTGCAAACCTGAAAAGATTACCTTACAGCTTATAGCACATCTCCTATGTAATATGGATTAAGGGGGGTGGCTCTTAACTACCAAACCGTTGCTATAGACTCCTTCAAATAGTCATCTCAACCATATTTGGTAAATCACGTGACAGCGAGTTAACTGTGTTTTTCACATTTTTTACCGCAACTGTATAAGAAACTTCCGAAAAAAAATCTGTACATAGATTTTAAAAAATATATTTCTCAAAAAAAAGAAACTTGTGACGTCATAAGGCCCTCCTTTGATCCACTTTTCAAAATTTCAGCTCTATTTTTTGTCCAAGTAGAAATTCCATGCTATAGTTTTCGAAAAATGATCCATCCGCCTCTCTCTTTCGTTTCCTAAGAGTTTTTACATGTTTTTTACTGAAACGCACGACAGAGAACTGGAACTAGTTGCGCAT
Source organism: Montipora capricornis (assembly GCF_036669925.1). NCBI lineage: Eukaryota > Metazoa > Cnidaria > Anthozoa > Scleractinia > Acroporidae > Montipora > Montipora capricornis. The sequence continues at coordinate 21,617,703 of NC_090892.1, read as the reverse complement.
GCGCCTTCTAGTTGAAGTGATGTCAGATTTCCGTTGAAAAGGTTACCGTGCATTCCTTTTTTTAAGGGCTCTTGATTGAACAACCACAGTTCCTTAGCAACCATTGTCTTTCTGTAGTTAAGAGCTACCCCCTCCCCCCTTAACAGGCAAGTATTTTACATTTGCAGGTGTCGTGGACATGTGGGGTCGCACAGGTGGCCTTAGAGAGGACAGAGCAGCTCTTCTGGCATCCAATGGGTTTGCAACTTTAGTCTTGGCATATTGTGCGTTTAGAGATCTTCCTCAGAGGTATGATGTTCTTGACCTTTCATATTTTGAGATGGCAATTGACTGGTTGTCTGCCCACCCCAAGATCAATTCGGATGGTGTCAGTCTGGTTGGTTTGTCATTTGGCGGAGTTGTTGCCGTGGCAATTGCATCACAACTTTCTCAGAAAATCAAAGGGGTGATATCAATTTCCGGATCTCATGCTCTCATTGGTTGCTCGTTTAAATGCAAGACTTTCACCATACCAGGTTATCCCATTGAAACAATGGCAGCAGACTACAACAGCTACCAAAAGTTTGTTTCAATTTTTAAAAGGAAAGAGGCTTGTAAAACGGGATCACCGTCACTTGTGCCAGTGGAGAATATTACATGTCCTGTGTTGTTCGTGTATGGCCTTGCAGATCAGCTTAACCCTGAAATAGAGTGGATGTGCAAGGAAATATTTCAGCGTATGGATCAACATGGGAAAGGGTCCCTGTTTAAGAGTTTGCCTCTTGCAGGGGCTGGCCATTTTATTACACCTTGTTATCTTCCCCCTTGTTCCAAGCAATATGTAAAGATTTACAACGATGTTTGGATTCTAGGTGGAGAAAATACAGCGCTTCAAGCGAAGGCATCAGAACTATATTGGAATGAGAGTCTGAAATTCCTTGCAAAAAATATTTCTTGACTAAAGTAGAAAATGGTTTGAACCCAGGAGTTTGATACCTCCTGAGAGGGACTGTTGGTAGTGACTGACCTTTGAATAACCCCGTGCAGTGAACTGAAGCAAGTGAAGGCACTGGCCTGTGTTGTGACTGGTAGTTGGAAAAGTAATGTGATTTGTTGTGACGATGGTGATTAGTGAATTATGATCCGGTAAGGGGTTTGTAAGTGAAGGTCGCAGTAGGTTTGTAAACTGAGAGGAAAACGTTGTGTGTAGTTAAGGTTTTCTCTGTCGAACGGCATGCTTTGCGCCCGTTTGTCTATGCTTCTGCTTGATGTAGCCACTCGGGAGAAAATAAGCGACAATTTGTGTCATTTCCTACAAGCGAACGGAAAGAAAGTTTTCTTGAAGAATAGGAATGTATATTTCCAATAAATAAAGCAAAGTGCGGCTTTAACACTAATCAAGGATAATCGGGATTCCTCGCTTAACGTGGCCCGCATGGCGACAGCGCTCAGCCAAATATTAAATAGACATCGATAAAGTACATATTTATTGTCTTTGATTTTTCGTTTCCTTGAAAAGGTTTGGACTTTTGTTTTATTATAACAATATGAAAAATAAATATTCTTATTTTTCTTCCAAGCCCTACAATGTGTGGAAATCAGTTCTTCATAAATACTCCGCTGCAAGCGTTGCAATCGAGTCAAGTACATGCACAAACAGCTCGCTCATTTTGG
>NC_090892.1:21603550-21611050 GCF_036669925.1 Montipora capricornis | reverse complement strand
AAACTAGTTTGATGTCCAAATCATTGCAGTAGCGCTTGATAAAGTGACGGATCTTTTTCTGAGTTACGACAGAAAAATGGCCTATGTAAGGTAGCTTAAAATAAAATATAGGTGAAGTGGGAAGGGAACCCTGGGGACAATGATTACTTGGGGTCCCAGCAATGTAACGGTTTACAACCCTTTCAATTAAATGGGCAGGGAAAAGATTCTTTTTTAGGATTTCCATAAGCTTAGTATGTCCTCGTGTAGCCCCAACCAGGTGTTGTTAATCTTATAGGCCCTATCAATAAGAGTCCTGATGAGACCCACTTTGTAAGAGTACGAAGCGAACTGAAATAATTAGTTAATAACCCAGTAAAGGTTTTCTTACGGTAAACTCTAGTTAGAAAAGAAATGGGATCATTATTATCAACTAAAAGATCTAAAAATAACCCTATATTTTATTTTAAGCTACCTATATTTACCTATATTTTATTTTAAGCTACCTTACATAGGCCATTTTTCTGTCGTAACTCAGAAAAAGATTCGTCACTTTATCAAGCGCTACTGCAATGATTTGGACATCAAACTAGTTTTTTCCTCCTTTAATATAGGCAACTTGCTTGGTGTGAAAGACCCTATCCCTGGCGGGCTTCGTTTACGAGTGGTTTATAAGTTTGTATGTGCGGGCTGTAATGCCTGTTATGTCGGCGAAACAACTCGGCATTTTTCCACACGCGTGCGTGAGCACTTAGTCAGTGATAGGGCCTCTCACATTCTCAAACACCTACAGAATTCCGAACAATGTCGCGCCCTGTCTTCAGGGGATTGTTTCCATATTTTAGATCACGCCTCTACGACTTTTCAACTCAAGATAAAAGAAGCTTTTCATATTCAAAGAGAACAACCTTCTCTTAATCAACAACTGCATCACGTAAATCTAAAACTATCCTTTTAATTCTCACATTGTCACGTTTTATGTACATTCCGTTGTTACTGGCATAATTAGCACTTTTTCCGACTTATAAGTTCAACTTAACGCTTCGTACATTAATCAACTGAAGATGACAGAAGTTTCTGTCGAAACATGTCTTGTAATTTCAAAAGTTTTGTCGTTTTCTTTAAATTGCTTATTTATTCCAAATTGCACTCGAAATCGTATGATTACCTATACTAATATTTGAATCTGCTCAAAGATTGAAGGCAAAGCCTTTCGCTGTTGAAATTGGATTTTCCTTTACCAAAGGAAATAAAATTATAATAATATTTTTTCTGAAAACTCTAAGAAGGCAAGCACGATTAAAGAATTTGCAGGCGCATTAACTTGTTGTTAATTAGTGCCTTTTCTAATGAAAGAGGTACCAAGTATCAAAACGCTAGTGCACCTGCGTGAGCTTCGGGCCACTTTACAAACTTGATTGCATAACAGTTCATTACGTAACTTAATTAATCGTGTAAGTTACCGGTAATTATTCTGGTCAGAGTTAGTAGAGGCATTTCGTGTGTTCAATTAATCGTTGCCTCAGGGTTTACAAGTTGGGAGGGTGCCGCACTTTCTGTGTTTTAGATAATGAAGACTGGTTACTGGAAGCCTATTCTTCATTCAAACTACATTGAAAGCATAAAGGTTCATTTTTAATCGATTGAGCTTCAGAGATGAAGGAATTTTACCTTCGCTTGAGTTTCTCTACAAATTAAATTTAATTTAATTCAGTGCGATAAAGTGCAATTGCTCGGAGCGTGAGGGATATAATGATTTCTAAGTGGTGTTTATTCAGTTAAAACAGAAACCAATAAGAGTTGAAACGTGTAACGCGCGTTCACAGCTTCCAAATATTCAGTGCGAACTGATTGGTTGAATGTTTCAGTGCTAAGTACCATATTTGGAGACCCCTCGCTCTTGTTGTTCCAAATATGGTACTTAGCAAATCGAATATTCAGAAGCTTGTTTCCCAACACACAAGGGGCCGTTACACGTTTCAACCCTTATGGGTTTCTGGTTAAAACCAAACTCATTTAACTTATTCAGCCCTTACAAGAGATTGATATATAAATTCGATCATTTAAGCAGATTTTATTCGTAAAGTATGAGAACACTTACATCACAGAGAAAATACTGCTTTCAGCTACTTTAGGCTCATATTCGCCCACAATGCATTTAAAATTATTTGTCGGTTACACGAACCTATCCCAGGCATCCAGGTACAGCCAATATAACATGCGTTTTTGTGATACAGCGTTGGAAACAAAACTAAATGGCTGCTATGACTTGTGGGCGAATGTGAGTCTTAATTAGTCATGAACCCCTGCAAAATGCACTCGCCTGACAAACGCTAGAGTTCAATTATTTCCGCACAAACAGGGAAATGAAATGCACTCGGAATCGTAGGCTAAAGCTGAAATGTCAGCTTTCTAATCTCCTCACCGCTGTCAATTACCTTTTATCAATCAATGTAGTTGCTTCAACCAAATTTCCGCGCTTCACCGGCTAACTATATAAAGCAAATACGAAGTTAATTAGAAACTAGCCCCCGTTACCTTTTCATACACGAATAAGTAACTTTTTCGGATATACGGTTGAATGTTCCTTCGTAAAACAGAGACAAAAACCTTCATCGACAATGACTTAACCCTTGAGTTGGTCATGTTCTCGTACCGCCCCTGTTGTCATTTTCAGGGTTTGTAGTTCTTTTTCAGGTGCTAAACGGATCTTTCGAAATTGTTTTGTCTGAATGGAACACAAGATACAAGTCTTGGTAGATTTCTTACTACTTCGCTCTGCACCACCCCCTCCCCCCTCTTGTTTGCGACAAAAACTGTTTTTTTTTTTTTCTGTGACAGAAACCAGCCAGAGGAAATTGCGAACTTCCATAACACTTTCAAAAAATAAATAATAAATACACCACCCGTTTTTAACACAATTTCAGAGAAAAGAAGCTTCTGCTTTTGCAGAGAAATCTGCATGAGCCGCTGACGTAGATGAAAATGACCAATATTAGGTCATTTAGAAAGCAACTACGAGTGCGGCAACAAACAAGTCCATTCAAACTACAACGTTGGGTATCTTAAAATTTTTCCCGTTTATTCCATTTCATTCACCACCGTTGTACTATTTGCGCGAAGGAAACTATAACGGTAAAAGGGGTTTTGAACCAAAGATAGACGATTGAAGATTCATCTTATAATAATATGCTCTTGTTTTAAACAAAACCTTGAATTTGAGGATACCTAAACTTCGAGCCTGGATTTGAGCTAGGATCCGAGCCAGGATTCCAGCCAGGATTCGAGCTAAGATGACCTTTCTCCGCTATTTATTCTCGAATCTCTCGGTTACGTTAGGTCTCGAATCCGTTAGGTTAGGTCTGTTTGCGTTGGTTCTAGTCTAGTTAGGTCTAGTTAGGGTTAGGGTAGGTCTCGGTTAGGTTAGGTTAGGTTAGGTCTCGAATCCTGGCTCGGATCCTAGCTCGGATCCTGGCTCGAATCCTGGCTTTATTCTTAGTTTATCTCCTTGAAGTTGGTTGTTTAAGTTGTCTTCTTGCTGATTATGGTAAAAAAAAAAAAGATTTCAAATGCGTGCAGCACAATTATTTTCCTAACGCAACCAATAACAAACATCATTGTTTTATGGCGGTGCCGTTGGCAAAGCCGTCGTCTATACAATTTCCCAGTCCTAAGATTAAGTACAAGCGAATGAAGTGTTTTTGTGTAAACTTAAATAATTTGTACAAGCTTTTAACAAGAGTTATTATACACTCAACAAAATATCGCGTTTGGGATTGGTCAACGACGAGTGCACAAATTTAAGTCATAAAGTGCGATAGCGATATTCACTGTTTATAAACAAGCCTTTTGATATTTTTAAATATCAAATTTTAAAAATTTTGCCAACCACAGAACAAAAGAACCTTTGTTTCGACAGCCAATATATCTCTGGTTGGCACATTAATGACAACAGGTGACGTAACGATAAGCATCGCTATATTTCCCTTTCGTAAACAAGCGATGCCATTTTTGACAATCGATGCCATTCTTAGTAACCAAGCCTTTTTATTCGGTTAGCTTTCAATAATTGCTAGGATTAGCTTCATTTAAATACTTTAAAATTGCCAACCTGAGGTCGTTGTTTCGGTAGTGTAGAGGTTGAGTGCATTTTCTCTTAAGCCATTGAACCGAGTTCGACATCGACCGATCAACTTTTCTATTTTTTTTTTCCTAATTTTTTTCTAAGGTTTTTCCTCACTTAAATTCTAAGTGACATACGCTGCTAATCTAGTACTACATTAAGTATTTTTTCTGCATTTGCAAACGACAAACGTAACAGTGAAAATTGTTTTAAGTCTGGTCCAAATGGCATCGCTTGTTTACGAAAGGGAAAATTGCATCGCCATAGAGGTTATAGTGTTTTCACGTGACGTCACGGCGGCCATTTTTTTGTACCCAACTAATCCTTGGGGAATTGACCTCTATTATCATGCAAATGTTTCTTTTGTTTTGGTGGAAAAACAAGTTTACTGATCACGTGAGTGAAAACTCTCTATAGAGTGCAGTACGGAAGACGCTATGGAAACTTTCAAAACATCACTCGTGCACATAAATTAATTATTTGCCTACGGCTCGTGCAATTTTGAGAACTTTCAAAGCAACAATCGTGCCCATAAATCACGATATGCACTCGCGTTCATACGATTTTCCTATACTAACAGAAGAAAAGGGTTGCAAAGTTGTTTCAACAGTTATTCTGGATCATCTGCCACATTCTTCATTAGACCATTCACATCTCTACGCACTGCAAAAAAAAAAACTTCGTCAGGTTACCTGCTCGAAAACTAACGTACGACACTACTCCTCTCAAACCTATGCTATGCACTAAAAGGATTACCTTAAAAGGATAAGTCGCATTAGAGACAATTTTGCTTATTTGAGGAAACGCTCGATATCACATAACGCAAAATATGTGCGACTAAACTTTTCCAAAGCTTCCAATATTTTGCATACTCCCAAAATTTTGCGAACTTAAGAGAACCTGGAGCACTGTCTCGGAGGCAACCAAATTATGTCGGGCAAACAACATCAACGTGACATAAGAGCTGAAAGGTATCTGACACAATGGCAATATTCAGTTTTTACGTCAATTTCTTTTGATATTCGAGTTCGCCAAACGCTGAAAAAAATGACGTAATTGTTTCAAAGGTCAATATCAAACCTCTGACAAACAATGGGTGACGTCAGGCAAAAGCTTGATATTACACAAAATAAAATTGAACATATTAAAGTTAAATTTTGTACTGGCTGCCCAGAATAAACATAGGAGCCAGAGGAGACAGGCAGCGAAGTGACCAACCTGGCCCACGTTGTTCAAAAGCTGGGTAACTTAATCCAGAGAGTATGTCACCAACCAAGCCATAAAATGCACTTAAAACGTTGTCAGTCCAAGGTTTTCATCCATGCCTTTACTTCGATGTGTCGAGAGAGTGCGCATTCACGCATGCGAGATCAAATACTAAAATCTTTTCATAGACTAAAACAGTTGGATACACCTCTTACTAACCGAGTTCGACGTCCGTCACTTACAGAGAGAAAACGAGGTTAGTATGATAATCATTAACCTCTAAGGTTAATCCGGCGCGCGGGAAAGAAAACTAGAGGCCGTCAACGGGTCGTACTGTAGTCAACGGCCTGCAAAATTGACCAATCACAGCGCGCGTACTAAGTGAGAGATATAATAAAATGACTTATTCATAGGATAAAGTTATCCGGCCTTTGAATATAACTGGGGCCAGCTGATCACTGGGGTCTTTTCAAACTACTGTGCATAACGGAAAGGTATTGTACGTCTCATGATGGAACGAAACACGTAACTCCTCATTAAGACTTTCGAAATACAAATTTAGTTAAACACGACAAAGGTCAAAAATTGTAGTAATGACTGTACGCATGTCGGCGAAGGAACGTAACATTTATGGCATTGACCTACAGCAATTTTACCATCCCTTACCTCTCCGTTGTTGAATCAGTTCTACTCTTTGAGGTTATAAACAGCGGGTATCGCTCCACTCTACAGCCTAATTCACAAAAACGTAAATGAATTAAGATGGAGTCACCATTTTAAAGAAAGAGACATAACTACACATATCTAACTCAACAGCAACAACGCAACTCAACAAGGTCGAACCGAAAGCATACTAAGGCGCCTGTGGTTGCCGCTATACGGTCCATGTGTGACTTTTTGGAGCACAGCTTACAGCCAGCTGGAATCCGCTGTATGCTGGTTTTGGTGGGAGGCGAGTGCTCTCACCACTGCTCCTCACCAGGGCCTCAACGGTCTTTTTCGTGTCCTCCATAGCAAAGGAACAGACCGAAGTGCGACCCTGGGAACCATGTTGACTGTGTAGGAGATTTACGTAAGAGAACTGAGAAAAACCTCGATGGCTGACGGTCTCTCTCTGGTAAGTAGGGAGGCCTAGCCATCAGTTGATGGGCGCTGTTCTCGCATAGTGTTGCAAGCAGAAGTCCTAGACCTTAACATGGGACTATGCCAATATTCTGGGTTGCTCCTCTTCAGTGCTATAAGCAACCTTGTTTGGCTGGTTCCAGGGAGAAGAGAAAATATCTTGCGAGAAAAGGCAAGAGAGGCGAGTGCATGCATGGCAAGCTCATTAACGCAGACACGATGCAAAGGAGTACTCTATTCTTCTGCTCTTCCGTGTGCATCCCCATTGCAACCATTTCCCCTCTTCCGTTATCCAAAATACCAACTCATTTTATAGGTCTCGCACTCACCATAAGCAATCGGTGTAAGTTTGAAGACAGTGTGAAACGGAATGCTGAGATTAGGGAGTTCTCCTAACGAGAAAGCGAATTATTAATTTAGTTTTGTAAAAGCGCAAGAAAAATAACTGCAGACATTAGCAATAAAGGAAGTGTGAAAAAAAGGAAAAACCTTAAATAGCAATGACCACAACCAGGTTTTCTGAGCCCGCGAGACTGAGCACCACCAGTAAACCATTGTTTTAACGAAAACCGCTGGTCAGCAACCTGGATCTGGTCATTGCTGTCTAAGGTCTTCCGAGAGAAAGAGGCTCACCAGAACTGTGATCCAGAAAGTACGCCATGAGACACTGTAAGATAGCCTACATCGAGGTAAGATAAGAAATAGGGATTGATCCTTGAAAAACACCGTTCATAAGGTGAGGTCAAACTCATAAACTGCTAGCATGTCCAGTTTAAGTCACTCGAGTCACGCGCTTGTTGAAGATCTCGTGTTTTGTACCACAATCGAGAGAAACGGTTGAGGGAATTTGGGGTAGGGGGTCTTGGTCGTTTCTCAACAACGACTAACAAAGCGCGCAGTTCGACAGACACTGAAGAGACTTCCGCCTTTTCAAAAGTTTTTATTCACAAATAAACAAGAGCAATATGACCATAAACACGGACGACTACCATGCAAGCATTTCATTTCTTCATTTTGTTAAAATGCAGATCCGTTAAGACCTGATTTTGACCTTCGATTCTACGAGGACT
>NC_090892.1:21583550-21588550 GCF_036669925.1 Montipora capricornis | reverse complement strand
TCCATACCTCCTAATTTTGTAGGCTTCAGTATTGTCCACTCTAAAGAAGTCATGCAGTTTATCAGACCCAACAGCTCTTCTGCGATACTCACCGACATTAAAGACTAAATTTAGAGAAAATAATTAATAGTAAATTTTAATAATAATAATTATAATTACACCTTTTGCTGTTCATTTAGAGAAAATGCGCAATCATTTGCACTAAAAGTCAAGGAGGGAACAAACACCGCTAAATGCTTCACACACAATGCTCCTACTTCCCGCCACACTGATAAATAAGCGCTACAGCCCAAAGCACGAGGAATTCCACACATACTAAAACCACTGACCAATTGGCTGCAGTCACTCCTTGTTGTTTACTTGGTTAAACTTCGTTTAACCTCATCAATAAATTTCAACTTCATTTGCCTCATACTCAGTATGTCTATGAAGTCAACATAAAAATATAAGGGAAACGTTTTAAAATGAAATATCCTTGCACAAATTTTTACAATTATTCTTCACTTCCCTTTGTTTTAAGATTTCGAAATACTGTAACTATACCTTACACTTTACTATAACAAAATATCTATAAGACTAAGTATGGAAACCAAAAGTATACTAGATTTTAAAGGACCCTAGTCAGCCATGCCCAATTGTTGACAACAGGACTTTGGTGTTTTAATTACTCTTGGGACTTGACCAAACCAAAAATAATCACAAGATCTATATTTTCATCAGCTCTCCTATATTTATTTCATAACCAAGCAGTTGGCAATGAAAACAAGGCGAGACAGTTTAATTTCGTTTAATTCATTGCTTCTGCAGTACTTTCAGTTTGTAAATACACTGTAGTGATAATCAGTACTTAGTGACTAGTCTAAGTAAAAGTAAACTAAAGATGGTTTCATTTGTCACGCACGCAATACACAGTTGTAGCATCAGATGAAATGCTCTTATTCTAAGTTCCTAAAATTTCTTCGTTTTCAAGTTTCAAAAGGGTCTTGAATCCAACACAAATTTCTTCTTCCAGTAAATTAAACACAAGCTGACCTCTATAGTTTTTACTTTCCAGATCAAAAATCAAAATGTCACACACAAGCTTACTCAGTTCCACAAAAGGCAGTTTATTATCGGTGAGAAAATGAAATGAACGGCGAAAAGATAAAGCCTTTTACAGATTGTAATTAATAGAGATCAGTATTTAAATGTTTGCCCGTGTTCAGTGCAATAAGTTAGCTCAAGTGGACGACACACATAAGATTATTTGAACCAGAATCATTGATCTGACGGTGAATTCGCTGTTCGTGATTCCTTGCAATGTAGTCCAAGGAAATTATTTTTCCACTTTCCAAAAATAATAATTAATTTTTTTGATTGACTAGATTGATCATTCTGACCACCATTAAATGCCCTCTGGTCTTCGAGGAATTACAATTGAGGTACACTGTACAGTACTCCTTGCTGCCATTCCAAGGTTCAACAATGATTTCCATTTCCACTCAATAACATGTTGTGAAGAGCAAGTCATACATACATGATCGTAGAAAAGGAAATTCTAATAAACATACAGTAGCTACAATCCTCGCCAAAAATCCTTGAAACACCCCTTTCCCCTTGACAGTGTTGAGGCGATATTTTCCTCTTTGACTGGCTACACCAACATTGAAAAAGGGAGGGGGACGAAAACGGTGCGAGAATGTTCAAAGTGTTTCAAGGTTTTTGTCTAAGATTGTCTGAAGTGGCGGGAATTTCTTTGAGCATGCGCAGAAGATGAAAGTGAGACTTAGAAAGTTATTGTTAGGGCAACGCGTGGGTATTATGTGTTGTTGCTGTTGTTGTGTAAAAGTGCGAAGAGGATTACAACGCTAGTAAATATTTGTTTTGATAATGGCAACTTCTGAAGGAGATTTTAACTGTTATGAGGAGAGTATTGAAGACACGTCAGAGGAGGAAAGTGACCAGGGAAGTGAACACTTGCGGGATAAGGGATGTTCAGAAGACCTCCATGTGGGATCCCGACAGAGGCTTTTGCATCGCGAAGTGCGTAGCGTGTATTTAATTACTTACAGTCAAGCCAATCTTGAAAAATTTCAAACGAGAGACTGTTTTGCTAGAACGGTGGTGGAAGCATTCAATGAGACAAGGAGCGGGTTAGCTGATATTGTGCAGTGGGTTTGTAGTCAAGAGCAGCATTCTTCAGGGGGGACGCATTACCACATGGCATTAAAGCTGTCGCATCCACGCCGATGGTTGCGTGTGCGAAATTATCTCGATGACAATCATTCCATGTGAATTTTTCGTCTGTTCAGTCCAATTATTATAGTGCCTGGAGATACACAACAAAAGGAGATCCCGAGTATGTTCAGTCTATGAATCATCCAGATTTGGTCAACAGCGCCCCACCTCGAACACAAGAGGCCAGTCTGACAACAACGGAACGCGGTGGAACGAGGAGAAAAGCAAAGAAAACCAGAAATCGGAAGGCACCTTGACTCAGTATTTTCGATGTATCAAAGCTAGTCGTAGCAAAAGGAATAAAGTCCAGGCTAGAGCTTCTTGCTCTAGCGTCTCGACAGATGAAAGAGGGAAAGGAAGATTTAGCGCAATTCATCGCTAACAGAGGAAGTAAAGTTGTTGACGAGGCCATACAAGTAGGATGGGAAATGGAGGAAGCAGAGGAAAAATTAAAAAGGAAACAAATGACAAGGATGGACATACTAGAGAAAGCTCTAGAAGGTCCATGTATCGCTAACTGCAATGGAGAGTGGTTGGAAGTTGCAGAGGATACTCTCACACGCAATAATTTAAGAGGTGGAAGTTTTCAGAGTGCTGTGCGTGAGCTACTTGAGAAAGGACGCGGCAAGTACCGAAATATTCTAATCTATGGTAGTGCCAATTGTGGCAAGACCTTTTTACTAAACCCGTTGACTGTCATCTACAATACATTTAGTAATCCCGCTACTAGCAATTTTGCTTGGGTTGGCGCTGAATCTGCCGAGGTTATTTTTCTTAATAACTTTCGCTGGAGTCCACAGGTCTTGCCTTGGCACGATATGCTTCTTCTGTTGGAGGGGCAGACAGTTCATTTGCCAGCACCGAAGTGCCACTACGCTAAAGACATTGTCTTTGACACTGACACTCCGATATTCTGCACAGGCAAGCATGAGTTAGTGTTCATTAAGGGAGGCTGCATAGATGAACGGGAGACCGAAATGATGCGAGTAAGGTGGAAAATCTTCAACTTCTTTTCGCAGATTCCACCCGGCGAGCAAAGAAACATTCCGCCTTGTCCAAAATGTTTCGCCAAATTAATTCTGTCCCCAAACAGTAACGACAACAGTTCGGGATAAGTGTTGAACGAGTTCCCACCAAAGGATCGGCGAATCTCAGCATATTCCAATAAACATATTATGCAACTTTACAGTATTGCGTGATGGTGACGGAGTGTAAAGTGTAAACAAACGCTGGTAAACCGTACGGTTTACCATTAGGTTTTGCCTTTTATCGCATTCCTTAGTCGTATTTCTCGGTTGAAAATCACCTTGTAGAAGACATTAGTTATAATTGAAATGAATTTTCAAGAACAGCCTCAATGCCATAGTAAAATTCAGCCTTTTCACAACGGTTAACCATGACATGTAATAAAATAAGATTGTCAACAGACCAACTTCTATTTTGACAACGGTAAACCGTTGTGACCTTTACCGCACGTGATTCGACTAAGGCAAAACATACACAGTACATAGACACTGCAGATTTCCTTTTTTTACATCTGTTGCCAAATACAAAGTAATAAATATTACATGGTAGTTCCAAACTATTATCAGTGATTATTATATAATATTCAATAGGATAATTTTGTAAATGTCAATTGCATTATATTTATCTGAAAACATAAAGATACATACTTAATATTTTAGTCTCTGTCCTTGTGTTTCTAGTATTAGTTGTATACGCCTGTCCATGGATTCTATTAAATTGTTTATTTTGGCTACTGGAAACTGAACAATTGTATTTTTCACTCTTTCCTTGAATTGCGTGAAACTCTCTCGCTCTAATTGTTCCTCAATAGCGCTGTCATGCAAGTTGTCACTGACTGATTTAAACATGTTCTCTATTGGATTTAGATCAGGACTGCGTGGCGGTATCTTAAGCAATTTTGCCCCCACTTGTTGCAAAGCAGTCTTTGCGACTGCTGAATTCTGGCTTGGGTCATTGTCTTGAATGAAGAGTCTTGTATTTCTTTTCTTTGAAACTCCGTGTCATACTCTTCTCTCACCTTTTTGGCAAATGCAACGCGTAAGCTCTTGTCATTGTTAGTAAGCAGCCCTTTTTTCCGGGCTTGGAGATAAAAGTACCCTTTGCTATTTAAGAATCTTCCCACAGTGCGAAGTGACACATCACTTTCCGAGATGTTTGCCTCATTCATGAGTCGCTTGGCAGTAAAGTTACCTTCTGTACGTCTCAGTTTGAGAAGAGCCCTTATAAGGAGTCTCTCTTCTCTGGATGACAACTTTCTTGGCCTTCCTCTTCTTTGGTGGGTGACCTTTCCGTGAGTTTCCGAATACGTTGAAGGAGTGTTAAATTCTTTTAGCACTCTCATTACTGTTGCTGCAGATCGGTCCACTTTTGCTGCAATTTCTCGCAGAGAATACCTCCTTTCCATGTACAGAAATCTGATGAGTGCTTGTTCTTCCGCCGAGGTTTTCCTATTGTACACCATACTTGCTTTTTTCATTGAACTGTGTGACTAATCACACTTAACCTTTATGTCTGAGAAAAAAACAATTCTCCTACCCATGACTATTGTGGCCAGGCAGTATTCAAATGTTATTTTTAAAGACCTAAAATAACATTTCCTATTTATTTCTACCGAAATCTAGACAATTCATATCTTTCCTAGCTTACGTCAAACAAAAGTTACAGCAAGATCTTCCCAGCTAGCGCCGTCTTTCTGGACTATTCAAGAAAACTACTTAACAATAAATGACAACGTCTGATATTAACCAGATGGCTTT
>NC_090892.1:21573550-21578550 GCF_036669925.1 Montipora capricornis | reverse complement strand
AATTGGAAAAATTATCAGACAAAAACCTCTAAATTAGACTGCCCTTCATCCACCTAACATTCTCAGATCCTCAGTGTGTGTTGAGACGAACTCAAGTATACTTAGACAAAACCAGTCCAGACTTACAACTTGCTTTTTGTAGGAAAATAAAGAGATTGCTACAAGCTTGCCCTAAACTTGTGCAAATGCAAATTATGTTGCAGAAACATGCAGCAAAATTTTTTGACCTCAAATTCTTTATGTCTGAAATAAGGGGGTCAATAATCCACTCACAACAATTAATTAATTCAGAACTTTAGAATACAAGGCCACTTTTTTCAATTATCACTTCATAATTAATAATAACAAAAGCTCCTAGATTGTTCTCCCAACTGTAGATCCTGGTATGTTTTAAACGAGTTTCAATACATCATGACTTTGGCTTAAGCTTATCTGGTTTATAGGCTTAAGTTTCTTAGTTTGCTGAGCATTTTCAATGTAGCTGTTTTTAAGAGTTCAAAACCGGTCAGTGCATAATGCAGACTGCAGACAAGGGGTAAAATACAGACTAAAGATATAATGTAACTGTTGAAAAAGCCTAAACCCTTTAGAAGTGCTAACCTTTATTTATTTATTTAAGCTTATTAACACGTATTTATTTCTTAATTTAATGGCAGAAAAACGTATCCTAATTAGGCTTAACTATTAGCAATTCCAAAGGGTTTGGGCTTTTTCGACAGTTAATTATAACTTTAGTTATAACATTTTACCCCTGGTCTGCAGTCTGCATTTTACAATGACAAGTTCAAAACTAATACAATTAAACTCACCCACGTCCACTCTGTACTTATAATCGAGGGGATAAATGACACCTTTCTTTTCCCTCAGCACGAAGACTTGTTGACTGGCTTGCATTACATCTTCATCATCAGTAAACTCAAAGTCATCATGTTCAGAATCCACACTACTCATCGAATGAAGCGAATACGGAGGTTGCAATTCGTCCATGTCGGCCGCCATCTTGACCGCAAATAATCAATCAAAACCCGGACTATCCCTGGGGACGAGTCCATTTGCGTTGGTTGCATGGACGGTTGCACGTTGCTGCACGTGGACACGCACACATGCACACGTGAAATAGAGTTGATTGACAAGCTCCGCCACGGTGCTCAGCTTGTGAAGAGGGAGTGCTTTCTTGATCGAACAAATTATTTGAAGCTTGTTTACATTCCTCATCATTGAAGATGCTGACAGGCACCTCAAGTGGGATCTCATTACTGACACATCTAGCCTTTAATACCGAGGCATTCTTCCTGAACACCAGCTTTGAGCTTTTAACAACTCATTACTGTCAGGATTTTAGCCTTGTTTCTTATTTACTGTAAAATAATTATTGTTTAATACACTTGTCAACAAAATTTTACAAAAATCAAAATAATTATTATTGAAAATTATACCAACAAAAGCTCAGAAGCAGAGGCATGAATAATTGTTATATCAAATTAAACCACTGAAAGGGTCTAAAACTAGAAATTAAAACGTACAAAATAACCAACTCATTTAATAGCAGTAAGATCAAGCCCATCATCATTGCTCAGCAAATAGATGAAAATTATGTTGGGAATTTCTTATGGGGAAGATATGCATCCTTGTTCATCATGAGTAGAGCCTTCAATTTTTTTTAGTCACGAGAAAAAGGAACCTCAGGCCTGTTGAATGGTGAAATAAGGTCTTATTCCAATACGTCCAAGTAGCGAGAAGGCGTATGTTTATTCTGACACATTCATAATGCAATAAAATGATGTACAAATACTGTATGAAAAGGTTGCTCCATAGCCTTGCCACAAGTTGACTGTGAAAGAAAGTGAGCTAGCGAACTGCAAGGAACAAAGTCCCACCACAAGCGGAAACTGGCTTTGAGAAACTCTAGTTGCTCCACTCTGACCATAGCATGTACTTCAATCAGTAGAGCAATGGTTATCTAATCCTGAGGTCATGGGTTAAATAATAATATAATTATCATCATTATCCCAATAAGATGAATTGAAAATTACACTCTAACAGATATAAAATACTCCGACAAATTATACATTTTAGTTTATTTTATTAAAATCAGTTTATGCTACAAATAATTACAGTATTATTCCTTTTTTATTGTTTTACTTAAGGCAGCACAACTTGTAAAAACAACTGCATACTTCATTGGAATACACTCAAATCTGCTATAATTTAACAAACAGTTAGCCTGCAAGGGATACGAGTCCATAGCCCATGAGGCGAAGCCGAATGGGCTATTGACCTGTGGCCCTTAAGGGCGAAGGGTCTAATTGTTTTAGTATCACCCAACTAGTCAGACAGAAAAGGCAATAATAAAGTTAGCAAATGCAAGTGGAAGAGATATTTGTTTGGGAATAAAAAAAAAGAAAGCATCACGCTTTTCGCTACTCAAGGTCTATTACTAATAGTCCTCTAGTAGAGTATCCAATCAAAATGCAGGATAAATTTGCATTAGTCCACTAGTTGGGTGATACCAAAAGACAATATGACATACAGTATGAATTTAGTCTAAAAATATGGGTACATACATGTATACTCCACTCTGAATGGCTAAGAGAATGCACCTTTTAACTAACAGTGCAGGAAAGAGATAATTCAGTGCAAAAAGTAATAAACCAAGCATTCTGATTGGTTAATGAGCAAACAAAGTCAGAGAGCCAATCAAATGTGAGCCCTCGATAGTGCAATTTGTGTGATTGTGTTACATGCGGGCGCTGCTTCTGCTTGACCATCTCAAAATTTAATGTTTTCATGTAAATTATCAAATGATCTTTCTCACGCAAATTTGGAATAAATAAGCACTTTTATTATAAACACCAATGAAATACCAAGTGAGCATTCGCACGAAAACATGATTTCTTATAAGACTAGTTCCGTGAGCGCGCAAGATGAACCAAATCATGCTGTGATTGGCTACCCGAGCAGCCAAGATGGAGAGATACTGCCCGCTCGGGATTTCTCGCTTGGTCCCGCAAGATCAAAGATCATTTTTTGGTGTTTTAAGTCATATTATATTAAATTAAATAATAAATCCTTTATTGACCAAGATTGTTCTGTCAAGATGGCTGGATATTGGCCTCGTTCCTTTTTTTGACCTCACGCTTGGTCACTAACCCATGTTTATTATATGACTAGCTCCGTGAGCGGGCAAGATAAACCAAATCGCGCGCTCTGATTGGCTACCCGAGCGGGCAAGATGGAGCGATACTGCCCGCTCGGGATTTCTCGCTTGGTCCCGCAAGATCAAAGATCATTTTTTGGTGTTTTAAGTCATATAATAAATCCTTTATTGACCAAGATTGTTCGGTCAAGATGACTGGATATTGGCCTCGTTCTTTTTTTGCGTGTTTATGGACCTCGACTTCGTCTCGGTCCATAAACACACAAAAAAAGAACTTGGCCAATATACAGTCATCTTGACCTCACGCTTGGTCAATAACCCATACATCTTCAAACGTGAAGATGACATGTTATTTTCACACTTGAAAAGATCACTGTTGCTCTGGTTACATACGAAAATTGTGCCTTTCGATGCCTTTCATGAATGATTTAGTGTTTGGTGTTTATATAATTAATCGAATATTACATGGCAGCTTGGAGATAAGAAATTTCTCTTCTCATGTTGAAAAATATTTCACGAGTGAGCGCAGCGAACAAGTGAAATATTTTTCAACATGAGAAGAGAAAATTATTTCGTTTCTCCACACGGACATGTAATATCCTCTATGTAAATTTTTTCAAAGACTACAAATTGCACTTGGCTATTTGTGTATCTTTGAAAAAATTTACAAGCTAGCTAGTGCTTATTTATTCCAAATTATGTGATTACCAATACTAAGCAATAGGGTAACCTTTTTGTACCCAAAAATCTCAAAAGGAAACATCCAAATAACATACATGTACAAGACATCTAAACACAGCTATAATATATCAGTCGGTAACTTGGAAGATTTTCATGAAGATCTCCTACAGGACTAAATTATAGAATAATTAAAAGGCTTCTTATTTCTGTGGTTCCCTCTTTTTTCTTGGTTTAAATTTATTTTAAATCCAGTTCACTTTTGATTTTTCTTTGCCAAATACCAAAGGAAAAAATAGTAAAAGTTGAACTGGTTTGAAAAAAATTGAACCATAATATTTCCATGTCATTAAATAAGAAAAGCTCCTAATGATAAGTGTCTCATTCCACAAAAGCTCATCCCCCAAAAAAAATCCCTGCTTAGTAGACATCAGCTAGGACCTTTGCTCTTTCTAATTTATGTTAATGATTTTAATAAGAGCAATAGCAATGTCCTGAACAAAATTTATCTCATCCTCATCATCACTTTTCTCATCCATCATCACTCATGTAACCACACTAAATTTTTGAGCTCATCTTTGTATATACTGGGAATCAATCCTAAAAAGGGAAATGAAACAAATCATTACAATTATTGCTTATTATAATAATTAAATACAGCAGGGTTAAATATGACCAACTAAAGAAGCAAAAATCTTATTAAACCTATGTTTACCCTAAATAATTAATTATTAATTTTAGTTTATTAGCCAATATCCAAAAATAATACCATAATACTCTTTGTCTGTCCCGCCACAATAATTATTTTGCATAAGCATTGTTTCCAGTTCCTCTTGGGACCATTATAAGTCCCAAGAGAAAATAAAAACAAGGCTTCTGCAAAATCTTGGAGGGACAAACAAAGAGTATTATGTTGATATAATCTGGGTACTTCAATTTCTCCCAGTAAGTGCCAGAGCCTTCAGTTGACTATGTCAACGGCAAAATTACTTACAATAGTACCAATCAATGTTTACAATCATGACAAGCGTTTATTTAAAACTACAAACGAAGAGAAAACTTTACTATGATGCAAAACAGCTATTATAATAATTTCTTTTGCAAGCTTTGTATACACTTTAGAAAAAAATAGTATTTTCAATGATAATAGATGAAGCTCTATTTT
>NC_090892.1:21538550-21571050 GCF_036669925.1 Montipora capricornis | reverse complement strand
CAAGTGCCCCAGGAAATTGAACCAGGGACTACCTGAAACAAATTCAGTGAGTGGTCAGAACGTGGTCTTGAACCCAAGATCTCTGGATCTCAAGGCACAGGCCCTAACCACTCGGCCACACTGCCTCCATTAACGACAATATTACCGGTAATTAAAATTCTTGGAGAGCAAGAATTTAAGATTGTGCCTTTACGTGTATGTTATGAAATTTAACAACAGGTTTGGTAATCCATAAGCAAGCAGAAATCAAGGATATGGACCTATCAATCATGAATCAATCCATCAAGGATTACCAAAATGAAATTGAAATGACAGCCGCTCACCTGCTTACACCAGCTATGCAATGCACAAGGACCTTTCCTCTTTCCCTTTGAACTCTATCTAGTACATAACAAAACAAAGGAACATCAAAATTGCGAATGGCAGGCAGCTGTCCATCTTGACACAAATTAAACCACGAAAGTTATCTTGCCCAATAGATATTTAAAATGACCCAGGCCTTCTAATCACCCATTCTCGCAGTCTTTGGGACTGGATTGTTATGATAGGTGAAGCTTGGTCAAAGCATTATTAACCCACTGACTCCTAAACCACCTTCCATTGACAAGTAAAATTATCTCCCAGGAGATAAATGGTTAAAGTGCCTCTGGTAGAAAGTAAAGCTTTGCAGTCCATGTACAGGGCTGTCAACCTCGAAAGCATTCAGACACTGAGAATTGATAGGGATGGGATGATAGATGACATCATAACCCATAATACTCCTTGTGAATCATTTTTGGTGACATCATATTACATCTTTTACGCAAAAAATACTCCGTGACTCTGTTAACGTATCTTTAAATCTTTACAATTTTTTCAGCTACATTTTGTCTTTACAAGGAATTGGAAACCAAAAGTTAAAAGTCAAAAAAACTCCCTCTGAAGCAAAGTAAAATCAGTCCACATCTTCAATTCAATCTGTAATTTGACATAGGACACAAAACCTCACGCAACCTAGGCAAAAAGTCAAAAAACGTGTGGAAAAGATGTCATTGGCATTGCATCATTTGATTTGATCGGTTTATTTCGGGCCAATCACATTATTGCTTAAATTACAATCCGTCAATAGCAATGAACAGTTCATGTAACAAATGAATTTTGTTATTATCGATGTTAAAATAACTCAAACAACACAAAGTATTTGAAATTTATTTGTTGTGAAAGTCGATTCTCACTAGAAATGACAAACTTTGATGATTTATCGGAAGATTTCAGACCGTAATCTTGAGATCGGGCAATTATACACAGTCTAAAATCTGGAGTCACCCCTATTATCCGGCAGAGTTGACAGCCCTGCATGTATAAGCCTTCAGCACAACATCACAGCCAGTAATAAATAGTTGGGACTATATTTTAATTAAGGAGGAAAACCACAGTACCCAGAGAAAAACCCTTGATTCAGGTTGATGTCAACTGAAACTCCCAACATACTCCGAGGTGGGAGGCACATATGATAACCATTATGCTGGCATGACTCCCCAAAGCATCGAGAGCATGAGGTTTTTCCAGATGGTCATCCACATAAAAATGGGGCTGGACAATCTGCAAGCCAGCAAGCCAGCAAGCCATGCAAATTTCGCATCTCAGCACCCATTTCAAATAGCGCTGATAAACAGTTAAATTAAGTCTAAGCACCCATTTTAAAACGGTTAGCCTTCAATAACTGTGTGACTCGCATTTTGACTCGCATTGCTCGCCATGTTGGCTCGCTTGACTCGCAGCCATGGCTTGCATGACTCGCAGTCATGGCTTGCATGACTCGCAGTCATGACTCGCAGTCATGACTCGCAGCCATGGCTTGCATGACTCGCAGTCATGACTCGCAGTCATGACTCACAGCCATGGCTTGCATGACTCGCAGTCACGACTCGCAGTCATGGCTCACATGGTTCGCACATTGTCCTAACTCCATATGTAGATATCAGTTCTCTATCCAACAGAACTTAACTTTTGTGTTTTCCTTTGGGCAATCGCAGAACTGGTGGATTATTTTTTTGGAAATCAGTGTCAATTCCTGTGGGCAATCCGTTAGCTAAAATATTTTTAGTACTTGATCAATAACTAGATCAAATACGGCAGGTCTAATCTGCAGGTCACAGGTCGCAGGTCACGGGTCAACTGCAGGTCATTGTTTCACCAATACAGAAAGTATCCTAAACATTCATAAAAGCTAACCTTAGGCCTAAAAAAACTTTAGTTTAGGCCTAATTAGGCCTAAGGTTAGCTTTTAAGAATGTTTAGGATACCTTTTGTATTGGTGAAACAATGACCTGCAACTTGTGACTTGGAAATTAGACCCGCCGGATAGAATAAGTAAGTTCCACTGAGTTTGGACAAACAGTTAACTTCAGTTGGAATAAATATGCTGTTTAACCACAAACAAGATTTAATTATTCATAAGGTGCAATTCAAACCCACCTATTTTGTCTGCGACCAAATCAAAGTGCACTCCAATCTTGCAAGTTGGGTTGTCTTCTAATTTTATCCTGGTTGTCCTAATTGATTCATAGTTTATTTCTGGAGACTCAGTGGCAGCTTTCAGATGAGATGAAACACGCAAATAAGAATTAACAAAATTACTGTAATTTGGCGAGAGTTTCATGAACAAAGACACACGATGAAAACAAAATAATAATAGTACCAAACACAAGTAAGGATTGTACGTGCAAATGAATACTCATTTGTGCCTGGAAGTGTATAAGCTGGGAGCAGATTTCCTTACTTATAAAATTTTCCAACAGCAAGGACCAGAGTAACTGCTAAGACCCTGCCACCTTTGCTAGCACTCAGTGGCATTCTTTGAAGAAAGGGTCAGAATATAATAGCCATTAGTATAAATACACAGGTGATTATACAAAATCAGGCGCTCTCATTGGCTCACTATCTCGGATTATCAATCGATAATCACCTCGACAGACAAAATGGCTGCCGGTAGTCGTTTTGCCACTGTAAGTGAAGATGATTTTGCGTTGAGATGTTTTTTTTTTCTCTTTTTTGAAATAATCACCTGTGTATTTATACTAAAACAATAAATTATTCACCTCAGGCTCAGTGATTATCAGTGAATATTCACCGAGACGAAGTCGAGGTGAATATTCACTGATAATCACTTCGCCTTCGGCGAATAATTGTTAATTATTGTTATGCAAATAAGTCAGGGTATTCAGCAGTTAAGCCAAAGGTCACAGGCTTTCCAAGATCCTCTAACAATTACTTAATATCTTTACACGTAATACCATCTAAACATTTGTCCAAGATCCATAGGATAAATAGTCGAATGCCCTTTATAATGAAACCCTCAAAGCTCCAGAATGGGCCACTTTCAAAAATAAGCATTGTTTCCAGTTTCTCTTGGGACTTAAAATGGTCCCAAGAGAAAATAAAAACAATGCCTATGCAAAATTTTGCAGGGCAAACAAAGATTATTACGGCAGGTATTTTTTGCAGGTTGCAGGTTAAAAAGTTTTTAGGCTAGCTATTCATGCAACAGTCACGGTAAGTATATCCAGTTATAATTAAATTTCAACCTGCAACCTGCAAAAAATACCTGCCGAGATCATTATGGTATTTTTGCAAGTGGCCAATACGAATGCATTGTAAAGAAATTAAATCAATTTTCTTTTCTCCCGTGGTTGTTTCTACTAAGATAAATCAATTTTACCATTGATAACACATGTTATTCCCTTCTTTGTGAGCGAATCTTCCATTTTAGCCGCGGCTAATCCTCCTATATAAAGAAAATCTGTGATTTCCGCCATTTTATCAAGAGGACTGCAATGTTTGAACATGATGTACAGCTGATATTAAAACTGAAGATAAAATGAATGAGATGTGCTCCTTCGATAGCTAGCAGTCGTCAGAAAACATTTCCATGCGACTTTCAACAGCTGATCTAATATAAATAATTCCGAGCGGAAAAAACAACTCGAACAATTCCATCTGTAGAGAGGACGTCGAGTACGGAAGTAATAGGTAGTGTTACATCAAGTGCTAGAGCACAGACGTATCCAAAAACATGGACCCTAGGTCCATAGATGTGGACCCGGTCAATAGACCTCTTCATGGACCCGGTCCATGGACTACCCCTATGGACCACCCCTCAATTTGCTAAGTTTAAAGTAGAAAAATCTTTAGACGAAAGAGTGGGCTGGTCCTCATACTTATCTGGACAATTTTAGTTTTTGTCTCTTTAATGACACTTGACAAATTCAGGTGGCCTCAAGGGGTTTCGAACCCATGACTCTGCGATGCCGGTGCAATGCTCGCCCAACTGAGCCTTGAAGCCACTCAGTTGGGAGCAGGCGAATTTATTGGGCTCAGTTTGCTCTGGTGAAGGACTTTATGAATGAAATTAACTTATATTAAATTTGAAAAGTGGGTTATAGCTAGACGAATCCCTTTGCAGCCACCAAATAGGGTATAAGTATCTACAAAACAGGCAATTGCTTAAATCAGTAGCCCATAACTAGGGAGTGTCAAGTATTTATGAGTCAATGAGTCATGAGTCAATGAGTCAATGAGTCAACGAGTTCAGTGCAGTTAATTAAACCATAAAATGAAAGCTAAAATTTCAGAGAGTGCTTAGGCCTAATTACTGAAACGAGGGCTTAGGCTTAATCAACAAATTATTGCTATTTTGACTGTGAGTCCATTGACTCATAACTCATGACTCATTGACTCATCGACTCATTTGCCTCATAAAACATGCGTTCTCATAACTAGGAGCGAACAACAGCTCTACATTCCCGCTAATAAGAATATCCTGTGGAGTCCCATAACCAATCACAAGAAACTAACTTGACGTCATAGCGTCACCTAACGCAGAAAAGGTAGTCTAAAAATAGATAGTTCGTACATGAGCTCCTGGTCTATAAAAATACTGTAACATAGCCTTAGCTCCTAGTCCTTGCTTAAATTTTCCAGATAGGTGCGAGGATCACTTCTCTCTTTTGTCTGAAGATAATTCTGCTTGTAAAACGTACTTAATTTACAAAATGAGGGGTGGTCCACAAGGGAGATCCATGGCCTGGGTCCACAAGGGTGGTCTACAGACCTGGGGTCCATGTTTTGTATACGTTTGCTAGAGCAAAACCCGGTACAAAATGCTAAAATACATACCACATACAGATAAAAAATACTTAAAGATATTTAATTAAAAAGAAAAGCCGCTGTACAAAATGCGGCCCTGGAGTCTCTTTTAAAACCACGAAACTCAGTGGTACGGATATAATCAGGTAGCGCATTCCGCAACTTAGCTGATACGTAAGAAAAATAACTCAGACCTTAACTGGTTGTCCTAGGTAGGTTTATTGAAAGACAGAATGTAGTTTTTGCGAAGATTATTCATATAAGCAGGAAAACCTTTTTTTTTATAAACATACTTTTCTACGGTTATAGGAAATTTTGAATGCGCTTATTGCATAAAGATGTAGAGTTTGACTTAAGTGGTAAGAGGACAGGTAATTTGCAAGTGTAAATTTCAGTATTCTCTTATTTACATTATACCGTTTTTTTGACAAGAAGTTACTCAAATTACGAAAGGCCAGATTTTTGCTACGAGGATAACAGCGAAAAAAAAACACTGCTTTGTCGCGAATTTTCCATAATAATAACTTGTTCAGAAATGAAATGTCTACGTAACAGCATACACCAGGGCTACTCTTTCGTATTTGGCTAGAGATCTTCTTCTCACTACTTTTTCCTCTGGTCGTGCTTTAGCCATTTGCTGAGGGCCATGTTGCCTCCTTCATGCCCAAAAAAGAATTCTGGGTAATTCTGTCATTCTATGACAAGGGAACACCCCCGATTCTCAATTCAATGATTTTTTCATAAGTATTGGGCCACTCAGTCCTACCAGCAATTGCAAAATCCCCCCTCCATTGAAGACTTTAGTTTTCAAAACTTGCCCAAATTGTATCGGTAGGTCCTGGAAGTCGTCCAGAGAAAGGCCAGAGAGACAGCTTCACTCGTTCTGTGAACCGTCATGTTTACAACAAAGCATTTTAGGCGCCCTAGTCTGCACGAAACCATCACAAAGCTCACCTCTGTCTGGAGAAGTCCAGACACGCACGGTTCTTACGTTACGTTTATGTCTGTAGAAGCAACTGAAAATGCAATTCCTTGTAAAAAATCATCATCTTTATTTTCTTGTTAGGCTAGGTATTGGAGAGCCAGAATACTTACGCACGCGGCGACAGAATGTTGAACAACTTGAGAGAAAAAGCAGTACCTCCAGACGTGGCGCTGGAGCGTCGTACCAAACGAGTCGCTGCTTTCTTCTACCTACCTCGCCTCCCGGTACGGCATTGAGGGAGAGATCTGTTTGCCCCTAAACCATATGAGACAAATCCCACGCCTCAGTTTTTTGCTACAGAGGATAACAGCGAAAAAAAAAACACCCCGTGTGTCGCGAATTTTCTATGATAAAAATTTGTTCAGAAATCAAAAGTCTACGTTAACAGCACACACCAGGGCTATTCTTTAGTATCTCGCTAGAGATCTTCTCACTACTTTTTCCTTGGCCGCGCTTTAGCCATTTGATGAGGGCCAGTTGCCTCCTTCATGCCCAAAAAGAATTCTGGGCAATTCTGTCATTCCATGATAATTCATTGATTTTTTCATTAGTGTCGGGCCACCCAGTCCTAGCAGCAAAATACCGCATCCATTGCAGTTTTTAGCTTTCAAAACTTGCCCAAATTGTATCGGTAGGTCCTGGAATTCGTCTCGTCATCAGAGTCCCGGATCTTGTGTTTGCGGAGTAGAACCTTGTAGAAGTAGAAGCCGTTCTTATAGCCAAAAATTGGTTATTTGCACCTTACGGCGCCTGCTCGCCTGCTCACTCCTCGTGGTAACCGTAACATGAATGGACCAGTCAGCAACGTTTTTCATTGTTTTTCACGAAAATCAATTCTCTATTTTCGAATTCCCCATAATACACTTTGTTTGCCCCCCAAATTTTGCATAAACTATTGTTTTAAAATGTTCTTGGGGACACTGCATATTCCCAAGAGCATTTGAAAACAATCGTTTATGCAAAATTTGGGGGGCAAACAAAGGGCATTATGGGGAATTCGAAAATAGAGAATGAGAAGACACTTTGTTTCAGGGTCTCCCCCTCAGTCATGTGCAAACATGATCGCAACCAGATTTGATCACAGCTTAAGGACGGTGCCTACTAATTCAAAGGTATTTCTGCTCCGGTTTATGATTATGTACGAAATGTAGATCTTAAAAAGTGTTATTGAAATCCAAAGAGAAAATTGGGGGTAACCACGGATTTTTCAAAGATAATTGATGAATAATATTTTTAAAAAGCTTGAAAATACAAAGCTGGCGTCCTTTCTCAAATTGAAGCTTAATGATCTCTCAAAAATGCATGGTTACTCCCAATATTCTTTTTGGAAACCATGAGTACTTACTAAGATCTACTTTCTCCGGATAGTTTTAAACCGCGCAAAAATATCACTGTATGTTATGGCATGGGTGGGCTCCCCAACACAGTCACAAATGAGACTATTTTTAGAATACCCGTTCCCGCGAAAAGCAGTTGCCATTTCCCTGAAAAAAACATGGCAAAAGCAGTCAGGCGTGACATGGCTTCTTCTGATTGGTTAAAATTGGCGGCCCTCTGGCGCGCAAAGTGTATCTAAAAATAAATCCATGTGTGACTGAGCTGGGCAAGACCGCAAAGTGATAGATCAACACTCTTATCTAATTCACTCTAGCCTTAATATAAATAAATACATCATGGAAAGGACACACGAGGTGGACCCTACAACATTTCCTAAAAAATATAAGAAAATGAAACTGGATGATAAAAATATGTTAATTTACCAACCATCGCTAAATACCTACTTATTTTTTATTAATAATTTAGTTATATCACTTTTTTCCTCCTACTTATCCAACTACGTTAGAGTGAGTAGCACGCGTTTTTTATGACTAGCGATATTGTGATGGTGAAAATTTGTCTTTTAATAGGTTTGCTCTTGTATTTGGCTTGCCCCGGCTCGATTAGCTTGTTCTAGCTATTTGCGAGGTAAGCCATCCACTTTCATAATTAGCTAAATAAAGTTGCCACATTGTGCTAGGGAAAGTCACTACATTTTTGGTCCGTAGAGTTCCGTCAGCTCCAAGGCTGGTATCAAAGGAAATTGACGATACCCTCTATACCTCCCACCCAGTCGGTGCTCCGTTATACAAGAATTTAAAACTATAGCCACTTTCATAAATGGCGACCACTGATACATTCTTTTGAATTTATGTTAATTAGACCTACTGCCCTCATTTTGGAAAGGGTATTTTATTTGGCCGCCATTACGAGAGGTCTATGGAATATTTTGAATCACGTGATCAGTAACCTTGTTTTTCCACCGAAACAAAAGAAAACGTTTGCATGATAATAGAGCTCAATAGAGCGTTTTCACTCTCGTGACTAATATAAATGCTAATTTGATGAAACAAAAGAAACTATTTGCATAAAAATAGAGTTCAATTCCCAGAGGATTAGTTTGGAACACCAACATGGCTGACGTGACGTCATATGAAAACGCTCTATGCTCGGAGGATTAGTTGAGGTTACCGAGGATCGAACTGGGGACCTCATGCTCCCAAAGCTACGCACTAACCAACTGAGCTACGCCTAATTAACTTGTAACAACAAAAATACCGCTACGAAGAGCGGGGATGCTGGATGCTGAAGTACCCTCGTATCTAAAAGTACCCCATCGATGAAATGTAGACAATTAATCAATATTCTCAGTGAAACCGTGCAATATCTGTCTGTTTACTTCGTGCAACTTTCCCCGCCTCTCGTTTCAGGCGCAACTCTCTACTTGTCAGGCAGGTATACTATTATTATACAACAATGCTCACAAGTGAGTACTCATCAACAAGGACAAGGCAAAGAGAAAATGACGCATTTATTTCTACAGGAGATGCAAGACATTTTCAAATGTTCATTTAATCTACTCATTTTCTTCACTGCGCAGTCTCGCATTGGCGTTCGTGACCTTGATGTTTAGCTGCAGTGCGCGCTCGACAATGTCTTTCCTTTTTCTGCTAGAAACGTTGTGGGCGACTTCTGCAGCATATCTTCTGTTAGACATTAGAAGAACTTCCAGTTCCTGAAAACCAAGAAAAGAGTATTACAGTGTAACTTAGGTGAAAAATGAAGTATTCCAGCTTTTAAATTAGGTAATAGTGCCTACACGTCACATTAACAGTTGTCGTCAACAGCAACGAGTGTTGTGTACATGTATCTGATGTTGAAAAATGAAGGGCTTCAGACAAAAAACATTCCACAGCAAGCAAAACGTTTCGCCTTTTTGTGAAATTTTGGTCTTAATTCATTCAACATTATTAACACAGCAACTTAGTTATACTCTATCCCACTTTGTATCTTGAAAAAGAACATCGCCTGGTACGAGATGAAAATACAAAAAGAAGCCGTTTCTCTAAGTCTCTTCAACCGATTACCGTTACATTTTCTCAGAAACAATCAGCACAGCTTAAGGTGTATCACAACACTCAAAAGGCCACTGCAATTTTGCAAAAAAAAAAAAAAATTCTTTCTTGCAATGTGAATTGACGCAAACGCTCAAGACCGTGGAGAAAATGGGGGGGGGGGGGGGGGGGAAAGGAAAGAAAATTCATTTACGTGTCTAGTCGTTCTGTAAACTAAAATTAACAATCAACAAATCAACGCAAATCAAATATTGGTTTTTGGAGGAGAGGGTACACCGGAGTACCCGGAGAAAACCTCTCGGTGCAGAGTAGAGAACCAACAAATTCAACCCACATGTGATGCCGAATCTGGGAATCGAGCCCAGGCCACATTGGTGGGAGCCGAGTGCTCTCACCACTGCGCCATCCATACACCCCTGGCCAGTGAAACATGCTAGTCACGAGTCTATGAAAAGGGTATTAATAAAATCAAACGCAGAATTTCAAAATTATTACGTGATTATCAACATAAATGAATATCTATTAAAGGGAGATTTCCTTTTGTCAGAATTGTCCGCCCAGACCAGTCAGTTTGCAGAGGAAGTGCAACAATTTTGAAATTGAAATTCTAATGATATTTCAAGCGGTGAAGCAACATTTTTTGAAAGTTATCTTTATTATGGAGCAATTTGTTGGAGCAACACCCAACAAACTAACTATAAATGAGATCTACACAAAGCAAAAAATTTGTAAACAAAAGACAATCGGCCCTCCCATACTACCAAATCATAGATACTCTCAAATTTTTGAAGCAAAATACATGTTATGTGGTCTGACAAGAAGCTGCTTATACTGCATATAGCAAGAAACGCCTTATTTATAACTGTGTTTTCATACAATTACCCTAGTCTGCATGTCACAGTACTCCACAACAGTTCAGTAAAATATGGTAGACAGTTTTCGTAAACTAAAATGTTGCAGTGTGGATTGAGACCCATGAACATTGGACATTAAGAAAGAGGCCCTCTCTGGTCTCACCCATTAACACTGCATCTCTCTCCTTCCTTTCGACAACCACCACTTTCATTACTACACCAGTGGAACCCTTGAATATAGTTACCATGGTTTCAGTTCAAAGTGAGGTGCTTTTTGGAGGAAGGGAGTTGGCAAGTGCAGCAGCTACTGTCAATCATTTCTAGAAACTATCTATACCCACGCCAACCAGAGGTTACTGAAAATCCCAAGGGATAGGGATACTACAATTACAAAGTGTAAGAAACAATCTATGGAACAGAAAAGAGGCCAGATAATAAAGTCAGGACACAGATCCTCTAATTTCATTGGATCCCTTTAAGCATGAAGAGCTATTGTTTTAGAATTACGGTCCACTCTTTCTTTGTAAAATCGTTTTTTGTGTCCACTTTTTTTTCTGAACCAATTTAGAGAGTCGCTCTGAGAGCTGCATAGTGGCCCAGATAATTGGCTAGTTGTAGCCATCTCATTTTCAAAACATCACAAGTGGTGATAAATCCAGAAATGCACGCGCAAGTTCCTGCAACTTTTTATTCATTATATACTCAATAAAATTACTCAGCTGTGTTTCCCCTGGAACCTCCGTATTTGCACTCAGTCACCTATTGATAATTTTATGCATGCGTCATTGACCAAACAACAACACAATGTATTCCGTTGAGTGTATAATAAATGCTAAAACAGGTATGAAAATCTTTAGACAAGCTAACTCAAAGGAAAAATTTCTCAGCAGACTGAAAATGAAAAAAAGGAAAATGTATGAAACATTCTCTGTAAGTTTAATGTTTGAGGGGACTGAATGGTAAAGCACCATTCTACTGTACCTATTCCCTTTAACTTGTTTTAACCATAAAACAGACAAATATATAGGATTAAAGCTGAAATATGTAGGCATGTCTCACTGTGAAAAGGCCAGTCTCTTGGCAAGATACTGTACCTTGACATTGCGGATTAAAAACTTCTTGAATCCATCTGGCATGAGGTGTTTGGTCTTCTTGTTACTGCCATATCCAATGTTGGGCATAAGATATTGGCCCTTAAACCTCCTCCTCACTCTGTTGTCAATTCCCTTTGGCTTGCGCCAGTTTGGCTACAAAAAAATAAAAAACAAAATAGTGTTGCCCTTTACCATGCTACAACTGTACATCAATAGCAATTTCAACAAAGAACAAATCTTGGTCAAAGAGTGGGATGATGCTACAACATATTTTTGACAACAAGTGTTTTTTTACAATTTTTAAGTTCCCTAATAGCTTAACCCATTTCCACCTAAGGCACTTCCAATTGGCGAATAAAATCTGTAAGTTTCCCTTTTAGGTGAGAAAAGGGTAATTTGCAGTCAACTCATGTTCTGTTCTTGTTCTGCAACAAGATCATGTCTGTCATCAAGTTTCATCTCTATTCAAGGGATGCATTCCACCCCTCAAATTAAATGCTTTGGAAGATTAAAACAAACAATGAAAGCAAAATCACCATTTGCTTACAACACAAAACAACAACAACAAAAAAAAAACACTTTGGTTAAGCTACATGTAGAAAGCAATTACAAGAGGGAGGAATTTAGTCTCCAAGCAAACAGACAGATTTACAACCACAGCGTTCAGGGATATCATTAAGCCCCGGCTGCTGGTGAAGATTGCCGCTTGAGAAAGGGGTGATCGCCAACTGAATTTTGGCAGTTGGATGTTAGTATACGGAATTATCACTAGAATTTATCTATTAGAAATGAAATAAAAGCGTTGTTTAAAATAATACTGTTGTGCATGTCTTCTCTTTCCCTGTATTCACCATCTTGAAGAATGCCAGGTGTTGTGAGATACTGGGAACAATCTTGTTACCAGGTGCCTTTGATGCTCAGAGCACAAACTTACGGTCTCAATAGAACTTTCAACCAGATGAATCTACTCTTAGCTACATCCCTGCAGCTTTAGCTTTATCCCTTGACCACTACTTCAGAGATTTAACAAATCAAAAGTGGTTCAGCAGAGTCTGTACTCTTATCGAAAACGATATTCCTCATCAGTGTTCAAAATGTTGTGGACTCATGAGGCAGAACCGAGCGAGTCCACAACAAATTTTGACCACTGCGACGACGAATATTGTTATCGATAAGAGTACAGACAACGCTGAACTACTTTCGATTTGTCTTTTACCACAATATTCAACGCCAAAGCAAGTTTTTGTTTCAGAGCGTGACCAAAATCATGACACGAAAAAAGAAAAAGCGTCTATAACTTTCTCGCAATATGTTTGGTTTAGTCCCCAAAATGGGCTTTCTTTACATCGCGTGATAAAATTGACGCGAGCATGATGCGTACAGCATTCTCTAGACCCTTATCGACAATGGCAAATTAGCCAATTTCAGATTGAGAGATTACAAGAAACTGTGGTAAAAAACAATATTGTGGTAACCATTGCTTGGTCTAAATGAATCTGGGGAAATGTACATTTGAAACTGAGGTCCATGTCAGCAGACATTAAGAAAGAGGTCCTCTATGCACCTCAATCAAACAAAATGAGTTACTGTCCTTCCCTTGGACTACCATCACTCTCATTACTAAGCCAACTGCAAAAACAGCAGTGGTTTAAGTTACAAGTGCGGTGCTTTAAAGGGAAGGTGAACGCTTACGAGACCTCCTGTCTCATTAACCAACAAATTTATTGCAGTGTCTTAGAGCAGTTTCAATAATAAATCATGTTTCAATGCACATGCTCTGTAATAATGTCAAAAACAGGTAAAGATGAAAAGTGGACTGTGAGGAAATAGCAGGAAATAACATTGTGACCTCTCACGCGAAAATGTTATGAAAGTCATTTGAACAGCCAAACGCACGGCAACCTCATGGGTGACTCATGGGTTGTGAAATTGTTCTCACAATTGAAGCGAACAATCGAACGACTGCAGAATTTTTTTAATGGGTGAGCTTATGAACTGAATGGACCAAAGAAATCTCTAAACGAGTGAGCTTCACGACTGAAAAGCTGAAAGTTTTTTTAACAGATAGAGTTGAATGGCTCAAGAATGAACGACTGATCTCGTGAACAAGGCTCTTATCGACTCTACTTACACGGCTAACATATATAAACAGTCTATCGAAAACTTCACCGTAACAGAATTTGGAAACAGCAGCAACATCTAATCTGAAATCAAAATTGAAATTTTTATAAAAAGGAGCCAATACTATTCATTATCGCGGTTCTCCAGCAGCTTCTTTCCTGTCCTGCAGCATTGACCTTCCCATTATTGCTAAAGGTGTTGTTAAAGACTTCAGTTTTACAACAGTGTTTGGTGAAGTTCGGAAAGAGATGGCCCGCGAAAAGTGCAAGACTTACATTGTATCACTTGGTCGTTTCCTATTGCTCAAGTTGTTCAAATGACAAACAATGGTTGCAAGTGAAATTCAGTCAAACGACAAGCAATATTTTTGCTTTCTCTAGTGAATAACCAGAGCCGTTCTCACGGGTACCTGTTATTTTCAAAAAACTGCTTGAGGGAAGCGAACAACTTCCAATTCCATTCTCATGTGTCACTATTACTTAAAAACGACTCCTTTCCGTTCTCATGGAGACTTCATGGCTACACGCCTCAGAACGACTAGTCATTGGGAAACTTTTCGTGTGAGGTCACACTTACAGAAATCGCAATAAAACATAAACTCTTTGGTATATGAACATGTGCCCCCTCCTGGCTTGAGAAGTTGGCAACATATAATGTACCCAAAGTTTACATTCAACATGTGCTTCGTTAGTTGCAAATTATATTAGTAATTTTACCAATTGTGTATCTTCCAATTTGTTGCCTCTTTGTTACATACATGCTGCATTACAGGTCAGTATTTTCCAAGCAATATTTCCAAACTATTTGCCCACTGCAAACAGATACAAGTACAACCAAACTCTACACGAGTAGAGATGAAGAAAGTTCCACATTAAAAAAAGTAAAAATTATTTCATCCACAAAAACGTGTGAAGACACCAAATAGTACATGTATTTCCCTCTGAAGTTCACCCTCTCTGCACAAAATGCACAAGTGGCTTCTTAGAGTTTTGTAGTCAAGAGACTTTCTTTGATTCTGCAAGCAGGAGCCTCAAATTGGAGCGACTGCAGAATACCCGGCCCACTTTGAACGGCACAAATCTTGTGCTCCTGCGGTCCCGCAGTGACCAAACAAAATTATGCAATTAAGTTATACTGCTACCGCAGTACCATAGTCAATGAAATATGAAGTCTGAGTTAATTTAAAGACTGCCACCGCTGTGCCGCAGTCGTTCAATAATGAAGTCTCAGTGAGTCAAGGGCAAGACGATCTCGTGAAAAGTGTAGTCAACCGAACTTCAAAATAAAAGCTAAAATTTTACAAGTGCTTAGGCCTAATCGCTGAAATGAGCTCTCAGGCTTAATCAGTAAACGAGTGCTTTCTTCTTCACACGATCTCGTGAAAAGTGTACTTGACCAAACCGCAAAATGAAAGCTAAAATTTTATGAGTGCTTAGGCCTAATCACTGAAACAAGCGCTTAGGCTTAATCAGTAAACGTGTGCTTTCTTCTTCACACAGCATTGCAACACAACTGATTGCCATTTCAACGACTGACGACTACGGGACTGTAGGACTGCAGGCACAGCATTACAACACGACTGTGGCACTACGGGAGCAGTTTTTTACTTCAGATATTTTGTGGGCCGCGTATTCCACAATCTAGCCAAATTTATTATAATACTGTTACTGTCACAAAACTATATATGGAAATGTAACACTTAAGTTAGATCAATAATGTCAGAAGATCAACTGAGTTGTTATGCCAAAGAATCCTTAATCTGTATTTAAAGCATGCTTATAAGAATTGAATCGACTTATATCGAAACATTACTAACCTTCAATCTATCGTATCTATCAGACTGATGTCTGATAAACTTCTTTTTCCGCTTCTTCACAATTCGGGGTTTATTTATTGGCCGTACCATCTTGGCTACACACACAAAAAAAGAATTGCACCACGATTGTTCACTCAATTGTACAAGGTACAAAAACTAGCAAGAGACCGTATTTATAAAGCCATAAAAATAACAAATAACTTCAACCCAAAATGTCCCTTGCATTCTGCGATGCACCTCTCAACAATCACTGGGTAATGACTCCACGTGAATTAGAAGTTAAATGGGGGTATTCGTCCTCCAACTAAAAACAGCTACCAACGGA
Organism: Montipora capricornis; assembly: GCF_036669925.1. NCBI lineage: Eukaryota > Metazoa > Cnidaria > Anthozoa > Scleractinia > Acroporidae > Montipora > Montipora capricornis. The sequence continues at coordinate 21,555,336 of NC_090892.1, read as the reverse complement.
ACTTAAGTAACATAATGGTTATTTTCATGCAACACATGCGCACTTTTCAGGCTGAAAATTCACAATTATCCTATTTTCAATACACGAGCTCCAATGTTTCTTCGACGGGATCACTAATATTTAGGAGATTATTTTTCCGAACATGAGCTGCATGGCAAAACGATACTAGTGATATAAACCTGCAGGATTAGATATAACAAACTAGGCTTTTATTATGGATAGATGGCCTTGAAAGAGGCAGCATATCGCCAGATTACAACCCTCACCTCTCTCGACTGTGTCGAGCCACAACGAAGATGGCGAAGAGGCCCTGAAGGGGAAAGCGAGGAGACATGGGACTGATTGTCCTTGTGCCTAGTCTCCGCCGGCTAAGAGTGTCACTAGTACCCGGGCGCTCTCTGCTAACTTCCTTCCTCGAACTCTTTTCAAACTGCGTAAGACACACATAATCGACGGATGGGTTGTGTGGAAAACGAAGACCTTATACCTGTTACTTTCAATGGTCAGTGAGTCATTTCAGATGAATTATCTGGGGGTCTTTTCTTTTGATTTTTCACATACCGCCCTGTCATTTTCAAAATTGTTTCCAGGGGAAGTCGAATAACTTTACTTCAAAAAGTAATCGAAGGGAGCGAAAAGCTGAAAACGTGCGGTAACAGATTCATCTCAAGCAAAATAAGCATTTCGACTACTTTATCATTTTTTTTCTTACCCTCTTCCGCTCAGTTGTTAAAGGACTCTGTAGCGACAGCAGTTAAAGGCGGAGAAATACGAGATACAAAAACCCTCAACTTGTCGCGCAACATTGTTTCGTTGCAAGTTTTGGTCGATGTTTCCCGTTTTTCACCTTGCATGATCAACTTGAACCGCAACAAAAACATTTGTTGCGGGTTAAAGAAATGCAGCGCGCTGATTGGTTGACTAGTACACGAGCACTTTTGTTGCGCGACAAGTTGTGAGCTTGATGAAAAACGAGCAACAACGCCCAAATTTGTTGCTCAGAGTAGACCCGCTCTCTACTTTTCGCAAAAACTTTCTTCAACCCGCAACAAATGTTTTTGTTGCGCGATAAGATGATCATGCAAGGTGAAAAACGGGAAACATCGACCCAAACTTGCAACGAAACAATGTTGACGCGCCAAGTTGAGGGTTTTTGTATCTCGTATTTAGCCGCCTTAAATTGTGCGCGCGTGATGTACGACACTTAAAGCGGCGCGCGCTTCAGCAACAAATTTTGCACGCGCAACATTGCACAAGTTTTCAACAGGTTTCTTATTTAAGCTGTTTAACGCTCAGTTTCTAGACTTTGCATTCTTAAGAGTACTATTCCTAGTTGTTGGAAGTTTCTTTAACGTGTATTCAGTTATGTAAGGCTTTTTCATGCGTATTAGTTTTGCGTGTACGCTACCGTAGTCTCTAGATCTTTCGAGTAAGTTCTATGGTGTCGCAAAAACTCACGCGTAAGCGCCGCGACACCCAACTACCGTTATAAAAGGTTGATTTTATCGTTTACAAGATCAGTTGACGCAAGATCTGTTAATTCACCATAAGTTAACAAGTTTCTCCAAGTTTATCATTGTTCTGGTGATCAAGGCAGCACCAAGGTAATTAATTATCTTTGACGCTATTTTAGTTTGTTTATGTACGCGGTTTGTAGCTTTACTCGCTTAGGTTCAATTTCATCGCTTATAATTGTAAATTTAAGATTTAAGGCTTCAGTTAAAGTCAAGTTGTATACGACATCGTTTTACCGTTATTTGTAGATTGATCTTAAGTTTTTTCCTTTTACTTTTGTAACTTTCGAAGCGTGTAAGACATTTTTATATCCTGTTATTTTCTCGATCTTATTTTGTAATTTATTTGTATCTTTTATTTTAGTTCTCACGGTGTTTATAGAGTTTTAAAGAATTTGAATAAACATCAGTTTGTGAACAACGTCTAACCAAATCACTGGAGCAATAGACTCTTTCCCTTCATTTTGAAACAATATTATGGCTTTTGGCAAGGAACGTCAGTACATGTGCGCGCGCTAGCTGGCTAATTTATCGACTAATGACTTCATAGTAGAACACGGGAGAATTTGTCTTGACTAGAAAACTACCGCACGCACCAGTCTTGTAAACATAAAAGATGATAGACTCATCAATTCTGGACTAAAATGGACATGGAGTACATTCAACAGCTTCCAGAGTCCATCTTGCTTAAGATTTTTCATTTGTGTTCCTTTAAAAGTCTTGGACACACCTCCATGGTGTGCAGACAGTGGCGCAGAATCGCTTACGATCAATCGCTGTGGCGTGAGGCAGACTTGCGGGGCTTAAATCTAACAACGAGAAGATGCTTAACTCTGATTGATCGAATTTCATCTTATGTAAAGACGATGAACCTCAATGGCTGTGCGTTAACCGTTTCTCTTATTGCTTCCGTCGCAGAGAAATGCGTCAATTTAAAATCACTCAGGTGAGGTCTCAATCTCCTTTCGTAGTAATAATAATAATCATAATAAATTGTCACGCTAATCGCGTCGAAAGTACCGCAACGACGCAGCTCAACAAGGTCGAACCGAAAGCATACCTCTGGCTGGCACTACACGGTCCATGTGTCACCATGCAGCACAACTTGCAGCCAGCTGGTATCAGCTGAATGCTGGTTTTTGTTGAGGGGGGAAACCGGAGGACCCAGAGAAATACCCTCGGAGCAGAGTAGAGAACCAACAGGTCCAGGAATCGAACTGGGGCCACATTGGTGGAACACGAGTGCTCTCACCACAGCGCCAACCCTGCTCCCCTTGTTTCCTGGGATTGCACTCACTATGGAGCTCAACTATAGACTCTTCTTCGACGTGGCTTCTTGTGCATACTCGTGTGAATAAGAAGAAGATTGCACCAGAATACGAGGCAACCTCTTATGGTATTGAAACAATGCTTAAGAATACAAATTAAGGTGTTGTGCTCCATATAAATTCGAGGCGGCGAACTTTTAGCGAGTAGTTGGGAACAAGGGCAGTAATAGAAAAAATAAATAACTGGGAACATCTATCCCCAGGCCTCGCCCGTTTCAGTGCATCAATGGCGCTTTCTTCCTTCTAGCTAAACTTTGCGAAATAAAAGAAGCCCACAATAACAAGCTGTGGTGAGGGAGACGAACTTTTGCAATGTGGAGTTCTGAAGTTGTTCAACTTTTAGCAGCTTCCTTGAAAAGCCAAAGTGGTCGGCCCCCTACAGTGGATATCTTTAAGCCGTTAAGCCTTGGGTACTGTAACTTACACAAAGTTTTCAACATCACTCATTGTTTTTCGATTTTTTCTTACTTGTTTAGCTTACAAGGCGCACACTTTACAGACCTAACGCACGATTTCCGCCTGGGGAATCAAATTTTTCCAAGTTTACAGAACCTCGACCTTCGTTTTCTTTACGGTGACGACTGCAAAGTTTTTGTATCAATTCTCAATCAGCTCACAGGACTCCAGTGTCTCGGTATGGATAATGTCAGCTCACCGGGTGAATTAGAAAAGATTTTTTTGAAGTTAAGCAGTTTACGAATAGTACACTGTCAAAACTGCTCTTCATTCACGGACACTCATGTTAACATCTTGACGAATTGTTGTCCCGGACTGGAATCGCTCTGTCTCACGGGATGCATTTACGTCACAGGCTCGTCGTTCCCGCGTCTACTGAACCAGTGTAAACGCCTTCAAACCTTATTGCTGAGCTGCACCAGGGTGCGTAACCAAAACTTGATGGGCACAGACTGGAGTCAGACAAGTCTGACTGAGCTTGACATTTCTTACTGTTACGGGATAGCGGAAACTGGACTTATGGAAATGTTGCCGAAGCTGACGGGCATTCGCTATCTTCAGTTGTCGTTTTGTGGTTGGGGACGAGCGTTAAGCGACGATGTCATGAACGCCATGTCGGAAAATCAATACGAGCAGCTGCACACTTTAGACATCCATAGCAGTTTTAATATTACTGGCGAGATGCTTTGCAAATTTGTCAGAAAATGTTCTGGGTTGAACACCCTTTGCGTTGGCAGCGCGATCACATCTAACGAAGAACTGGAAGGGTTACTGAAAAGTCTACCGAATTTAAAGAACTTTTACATCACCAAACAAGCTACGATCAAAACCGAAACCGTTTTTATGTACATAAGGAGTTTCTGTCAGCACATCAAAACGTTGGCGCTGTATAATTTCTACGCAATAAACAAAAATCGCGTAGAAGAGGCAATGATCGAGTTGGTTCTAGCATGCAAATCTCTCAGAGTTCTGTGCATCCGGGGAACCAACGTGCCCCTCAGAACTGAGTTAGCAAACATGGCGAACAAAGTCAAGAAAGTGGCAAAAAGATGTGATATTGAAATATCAAGAAAACCTCACTTTCTGTTATCAGGCGCGAAAGTTTGTTTGGACAGCGCAGTAAAAAGTTCAGCTGTTCGGAAATAATGCGCATTATTTTCGCTTCATAGTTTATTGAAAGAAAAAGGTATGATTCTTTGAATAGAGAACTTTGTGAATGATGATTGAATGACAGTAGAAGAAGAAAAATACACCCACCCGTCATCAAAATTGTAGACTTGCAAGTAAAAATTAATAAAACGTAGTGTTATTAATAAGTGTGCAAGAGTGCTAAAACGTATTATTCTGTCTCAACCATTACTTTTAACAAGGGATTCAATTCAGAAAGGAGCTCTCTGGTGGGGTCACAAACACAAACACCCGAAAACAAACAAGCAAGTGTCCTTCGGGGTAAGTTATCTCCTTGACAGAACATGTATATTCAATGACTCTGGAAAGAACAATTCAAGTTTTCCTTTATTTACTTGACAAAAAAGTCCCCTGCTTAAATGTCTCTCAGGCTTTCTGGGGTTTACCAGACAACTGGAAAGGACGCCATCTTCCGTTCCCACTTCAATTTGGTATCTACCTTAGCACGAGCTACAAAGATTTGTAATAAATTTCCGGCCAACTATCGAGGGCACGGTAACGAATCCAGCAATCTGATTGGTTCGTAGCGCGGTCCGGGTTTTCCTGTCTCTGTCCACGATCACGGTAACGCTTTCGTGACTTCTTGTCCTTGTGATTACGAAAAATTGTATTCTTAGAAAAAAGTAAATAAGTTATTTACCGGCTTAGGGTCGGTCCGTACAGTGAAAAACTGCGACCTCGGTCTTGAAAATGCTGCCCTCGGCTTTCGGCCTCGGACAGAAATTTTAAAGACCTCGGTCACAGTTTTTCACTATACGGACCTCCCAGCCGGCAAATAATATATATATATATTATATTGTATTATACTATATGTCAAATATATAGGCATTTTATAATCTTTGCAAATTCTTAATAGATCCTACATAGAGTTCTCCGTATACAACTTAATGCAATTCAAGCTCCGCTCTAACTTCGTCAAATTCTACTTCAACACAACTGTCACAAAACAAATACGATTTGTTCGTGTTCGTGTTAAGCTCCCTTCCTTACCCCTTCAATTTATTTTAGTTCTCCGTCGCCAAAAAAGACGACAAAAAAGATCTGAAAAACCACGAGGGTTTACTAATACGCGCCGTTCTGCTTGACTGACTGCTAACAATTTACAGCGCACATCTGCTGTAAGACCTACATTGGTACTTGGCCGGAAGTTACGAGACTTGAAAACAGACTTAGGCTACAATTCCATGTGACTTGCTACTTCAGGCGTGAATAGCGGTAATTGTTCCAGCCGTTTTTGCTCCTTAGCCTTTTGGAGAATGTCCCACGCTTCCTTCCGTTGCGTTTCATCGTGTTTTTGTCGTAATGTGAACCATAACGCCAAAGCACATCTTCGACCCTGTCGAATTCCAGCCACTCCATGCAGATTTTCCAGTCCAGCTGAGAAAGCTACGGCTCTTCCACATTCTGGTTTCAGTTTGGCCTGAAAATAAAATGATAATCTTTTTACGTAAAAACATTGAAGGGCCGCAGCCAGGGTGAAACATAGTTGAAATTTAAAAAACTATCTCTGGCTAAAATGATTGAAAACTACGAGCTTTCGACTGCCCGAACTGCAGTCTTCGACGGGTAAAATAAATGCTGTATTCCCGTTACCTGGGCAATACAACATTCTTTTTAACAAACATTCATAACCATTTACATTTTTATTATTTCACAATTCACGCTTTTTATTCAAAATTTTTCATCGCTTTCTTATCATTCATTTTACCCGTCGAAGATTGCTGTTCGGGCAGTCAAAAGCTCGTAGTTTTCAATCGTTTTAGCCAGAGATCGTTTTTTTAAATTTCAATAACCTTTTTCCGTAACTACGATGCCGAAGTCTCACCCACTCGTTCTTAGTGAATAGACCCCACAGACAAAGCCTCGGTACAGCGACCACAGTTTCATCTCAAAGGGGATGATTTTCACGTGCGGTCCGATTTTGGTGGGTTGTAATTCGATATGTATTCGGAGCAAGTATCGAACGTTGGAACACGAAGGTTAAAATGGCTAACGATACCATTATCTTCATTTTGTTATCGTCATCATCATCATCATTATCATCAATGATACAGTTACAGTATACTTTGTGACCGTATTGACACTATTTGATGTTTTCTTCGCAGTTTGGGATGGATGCCAAACTCCCACACCTGTCATTGAAGCCTGAATATAGCTCATTTAATGCCAGAGCTGATTTCGTTGAAATCCCTCTGAGATGGCAGGGCTTGAATAAGAAAACAAAAAAAGAGTGAATAGACCATTTTACAGTTGTGGCTAAGTTACCAGGCCTAGCAATGGAAGCGAGGCTGCCGGTGACCATGTTTTGATACAAACCTTCATGCTTTTGTAATGTTAATTATGGACTAATTAGCGTTACAACAACACAATTTACATGATAAAAGCAGTAAGGTCTGTATCAATGCAAGGTCACCGGCAGCCTCGCAGCCATTCATAGGCTTGGTCGCTGAGCAAACAACTGTAAAATGGCCTATTGCGGTAGTTGTAGTAAACGCTACGACAAAAACCTTTGTATACCTGTACGGAATCATCAAAGTTAGCAAAGAGAAACTCCCCTCCAGTGAAGTCACCATTCAGATACAACAATGCACTAAAATCACAAGAAAAAGAATTTAAGAGACTGCACTACTTTCTAATTTGACAGTAAGTTCCGGCAAGAAAAAAGCCAAACCTGCTGCCCATTGTCAGCCTACGTTATCAATTGTTTACTGAAGATTTTCGCAAAGACTAGCAACTAGTGTTGCTTTCTATGAGCTATAAGAACTTAGATTTGAATTGAAGCAGTTTCCTTTTCAGACATTTGGAGAAGCGATTTGGATTGTGATTCTTTCAGTTAGCGATTCAGCATAAAAAATAAGGACCTCTATGGCTGATTTCAAATAACAAAGTCCGCCAACTAAAGATTTTTGTCACCTTGTGCGCAGTCTCCAAAATCCGAACCAAAAGTAGTTCCGACGATTTATAAAATTTCGCCCTTCCACTATTCTTAGTGCTGACCCAAAAAATCGCGGCCTCCAGGGACGAAAAAGAGAAAAGACCCGTGGAAACACGATGACCTCAAGAATCACAAAAGTGACATGGTAAGATTGGACATCATTTACGTGGATTTCTGCTCGTGCCAGAAAATAAAGCTCATGCTACACGCTAATAAACGCTAATAAACGCGACATAAGTGTACGCACGGAAAAACTGAAACAAAAACGTCCCTTCATCGTATGCTTACGATTTTCTCGGGTGATGTGGTAGCTCTCGTACCGTATAATGTGATTGGCTCGTTACTCTAGCCAAAAACAAAAGACTAAACAATGACTTAGACTTACAAACAATAGAAGCTGCTTACAATTTGATTCAATACCAAACAACAGCAAGTTGCGAGAGCTGGTACACCACCGATTTTCTCAATCACGACTTACCCCACCCATGCGTTTGTTTACAACTAAGTCAGACAGTGTTCGATACAACGATACCTGTAGTCTCTCCAAGTGTAAGCCGGTGATCTCTTGGGACACGTACCCATTCCATCTCGGTTTAGAAGGCAGTTGTCTGAGTGAATGGGATGGCTCAAATGTAATGCTTCATCGTGTGCACTAGGATCTGGAAAAAAAAGATAAAATAATGAAAATAAAATAACGTGAAGAAAGCTGCGTCAAGTTTTTTTACTTTTACTATTCTTGACAAGCTCTTGTCATTTTGGAATGCCAATATTTATCAAGTTCCTTTACACTCACAAGCCAGTAAAATCGTCTGCCGTTAGACAGAGCAAAATCTATGAAGGAAAAAAATGTGTTTCTAAAGTACGGGTTATAGATGAAAGAATGGAGTCATCCTCGCACTTTTCTGGACAATTTAAGCAATAGACCAATTTCGATATATCAAAATTCAGTCCTGAACAAAAGACATCATCTCGACGCTCTGAGGAATAAATGTAAGGAATAGCCCTTATTCACGATAGCCGCCATGTTGGTTTTCGAATTGTCATGTGTTATGCTGGGGGCAAACATTGGAATAAAGGCAAATTGCGGAAAATCGGCTCGTCGAAATATTGACTTAACATTACTAAAAGTACATTTTAGAATTTAGACTTAAGTATCTTTTATAATAATTTTATATCTTTTGATTGCCTCCAACATTTTGACTTTCTACTTCGTTATTTGCTCATTTTTCACTAAAAAAAACATCGAAGTAACATGTGTAAGCATTCTATTTTACTACTTAGGTGATAAACATTCGATGAATGTGAAACAAATCATTAGTGTGGCTAAGATTTTCGTTGTAACCTATCGAACTTGTGTAGATAATTTGCATGATAAAGGCAAATCCAACATGGCGGCTATCGTGAATAAGGTCTATTGTTTGAGTTTATTTCCCAGAGCCTCGAGATGATGCCTTTTTTTTTGGACTGAATTTTAATATATTGAAATTGGTCTATTGTCTCTTACAGACACCTGCAAACGAATTCAGGCGGCTTCAACTGCAATACACGAGCCCAATGAACTGACCTGTTCCCAACTGTGTGGCTTTATAGCTCAGTTGGTACGGCATTGCACCGGCATATCAGAGATCATGGGTTCGTCCCGTAGAAGCAGCCTGAATTATTCAGGTGTCTGTTTAGAGAAAATTGCTTAAATTGTCCACATAAGTGAGAAGATCAATTCAATCTTTAGTAAAATCTATAAAGGTTACTCTAAGTAGGCAAAGGGTACAGGGTTAGGGTTAGGGAAAGCACAAGATAATATCGACCTAAACCTGGTGAGCCATATTTGCCGCTCACAAAGTGGAACTTTTAACAATTAACTCTCTTTTTTTTTCTTTAATTTTCTTTATACCCGTTACAGGATCCGTTCCGACAGTGGGAAGAGCGCCGGAAATTTGTTAACTGCAAGTTGAAAGACTGAAAATCAATTCGCTAACAACAGGACCCAACCTGGGATAATTTATGACATGAAGAAAATTACTGTAACGTCTCGAAAATGACCGGTCTATTGACCGTTTTATGACTGAAATAATCCTCGCCGCGATCGATCAGAAGCGAGAGAGCGAGGAGCGAGCGAAAACGAAGTGATCACCTTTCAAGACTCCGCTGACATATCGATGGCTCACCAGGTTTAGATTTAGGTTGATCTAGCGCTTTCCTAGGGTTAGCCTGTAGAACGAATTTCAGGAAACCATAAATGCCTGACCATACCATATAAGGGCAGGTCAGCGGAAGAGGCTGTTTGGCCACAACTGCAAAATCTTGCAACGACCTGCATGAAGTCTGACATAGCTCAAATTTTCACAAAAGCTGACGCAAGTTTTCTTTTTTTTGACCACCAAAGGCAAGCCGACGCAAGTTGATTGCAAGTCATCTGCCGTTACAAACACTTTTTCCAAATAAATCTAAGCATCTTCACGGGAATTTTTGTTCAAAAGGTACATAACCCTTAACCTTCTTGCTGGACGTTGCTGTACTTTCAACGTTTTTTTTTCCCAAGAAGTCTGAACTCACCCATAACAGAGGTCCGACAAACAAGATGAGAATACGAAAAGTACAAAGGCGTCTCAAGTTGAAAATAGTCTTCAGTGAAATGGCGAACTTTTTCACTCAAATTAAAATATAATTCAACTTCTTCCACGGGTGCCTTTCTGCTTAAAGCAGCCTGAAATAACAAGAAGACAATTCAAGAAATATAACGACAAGCAAATTCATTTTAAACAGGAGTAAATCAACGTTGTTGACATGCAAAAGAAGGTTAACTTTTTTATTATTTTGTGGCGATGCATGGAATAAGAGAAACCATTTAACCACTTGGAATGTTGGAAGAACACTCGAAGAATTCGTAAATCACTCGCCTGCGGCTCGTGATTTACGAATTCTTCTCGTGTTCTACCAACATCCCGCGTGGTTTATCAGCCTATAAACCATAGAAACTTGTGATCTATTGCTTAAATAAATACTACATTACCATGCAAATACAATACACAAAGAATCTTAATCCCGGGAGATTTGAAACGACCATGGCGACGGAACAACAACAACACCACAAAACAATGATATAGAAACTTTCGTATGACCTGGAAATAGTGTCCCCAATTTATTGGCAAGATTAAAACAAACCTCCTCCTCCACCCCCCCCTCCCTAATAATAAACTCCTAATATGGGCAGTAAACAATTCGCTTGCACAATCACATTACTGCATTTCAAATGACGTCAATGTGAAACTTTCCAGAAAGTTCCACGAAGAGATGACGTTGCTTCCATCTGTGTTCGTTTGTTTTTGTTCGATAAGCCAATTAAATGTTTTGCATTTTATTTTCGCATTTTGGTTCTATTTTTACGTCTATTTTTCAAGGTCATTGAAAAGTCGCTCTATCATTGGTTAAAAAGCATAAATAATCGTAATGCACGTGCGGCAAGCATTTTACACATGTTTTTGCGTTACTCTGCATAACGACGACATGAAATCACCAATTTTGAGGTTTCAACGACAACGCGAGCATGCAATTGAGAATATGTCATTCTCTGTTTTCACTCTGAAACCACTCGTACCAATTGATGCTTAGGATATTTCGCTAACATTGTATGCCGTGAACGAGATGGAATAATGGCGAAAGACTTATGACAGAGCAAAGTTACATTTTGAGGTGAGGTTTTCGTTGACGTCTTAATAAGGAGATTCCTAATGAGATTAGGGCATGGATCTGACAGTGTTGTGGTTTGCCCTCTGTTATATGTCATAGCCGGGAGGGTAAATGCTTAGAGGGTAAAAAAAAAGATATGATGACGATGATGATGATGATAATAATAATAATAATAAATAAATAAATTCAATAATTCATGGAGCCAATACCAATCGTGATTGGTGCTCTTGCAAGCGAATCAAAAGGTGCAAAGACCTGGTTTGGACAGCTAGATGTACCTGACTTCCTTGGAAATCTACAATTATCGGCCATCCCTGGAACTGCTCACCTGTTGCGGAAAGTGTTGTTGTTGCTGAGACACAATAAACATTACCCAGTGGAACACCCGAAAACTGGAGAGAATCGAATAATAATAATAATGATGATGATAATAATAATAATAATAATAATAATAATAATGATGATGATGATGATGATGATGATGACAATGATAATGGTGATAGAGATGGATGTTAGTTGACATGTTGATGACAATGCATGATAATGATGGTGACGATATTGATGATGAGGATGATGATGATGATGATGATGATGATGATGATGATGATTAAGACTATCCTGTCTCTGTGGTCAAAGCGGGCCATCATCGCGCCCAACAATTTGATCGACAGTCATCACTACTAACGTCACAAAAAGATAAGAATGACAGAATTCCATTCACCCTCACTTTCCATCCTCATAATCACGCAGTCAAAAGCATCATTCTTAGTAATTTTAAATTACTCCAAAATGATCCCGAGACTGGTAGAATCTTTTCGCAACCTCCACTTATTTCATTCAAACGCGACAAAAACGTAGGCAACTTTTTAGTTAGAAGCGCGCTCAAAACTAACGAGCAACCCGGCACTTTCAAATGCGCGCGCCCACGATGCAAAACTTGTCTTTTCATTGTTAACACTAGCAAGATATCGGGACCTAAGCGATTTGTTAAGATCACTGATCGTTTCACATGTACCTCCGCAAATGTCATTTATTGCATAACCTGTACGTTATGCAATAAATTATACATTGGTGAGACAGGTAGACGACTAGGTGACCGATTCCGCGAACACCTCCGCGATGTTGAGAAGAATGACAAGGATGCATCTAAGCCAGTCGCTCGCCATTTTAATCTGCCTAACCACTCCAAAAAACACATGGCTATCTGCGGCCTTTCCCTACATCTAGGTACGACGGAAAGCCGCAAGAATCTGGAACAAAAATTCATCTTTCAAATCGGCACCCTTAATCCTCACGGTACTAACGAACGCTTTTCATTTACCTAATATATTCCTATTTTTCACGTTGCCATGTTACCACCAATAGCGTAGCTCCTACTCTACTATATAACTACACGTAACCCATAATCCCTCGATTCGCTCTGACGAAGGGCTAACGCTCGAAACGTCAGCTTTTAGAATCTCTGTACGGAGGCCAATTTACATTATCAACTCCGTTGATGAAACCAAATTTTTGTATAGTGCTAATGAAAATAGTCTTGATTAATACCATGAGAAATCAGAGAGCATCATTCAATCACAGACTTATGGATCAATTTCTTCAAACCGAGGAGAAACGATAAACAGGAAACTTACCACCAAGCATCAAGTCTTAGTCCTTACCTCCGAAGCTGACAGAATAGTGACACCAGAAAAGGTTTCCTTATTAGTGAAGGAAAATGGCTTGTCCTCAGTATTTCGGGTATTATATCCATCACCCAGCTTGGCAGTCTTCTGGAACATACCAGAGAGATCAAGATCCAAATGTATAGAGTGACATGACCCTCACGAGTGAATTTTAACGGCACTTTTTAACGAAAAATGTTCGGAACGGTACCATGCTTAAATCGATCATGAACTGGGCACCACACAAAAGGACAGTACATCGAGCGACCTTTCATTTCGTTAAGTTGTAGTGACTCGAGAAAACAAATTTCTCCAAAATGGCAAAAGAGTCTTAATCCGGATAAACGAAATCACTCCGCGTTCCTAAACAGCATACCCAACACGTGACACCTCCAGACTCTTACCAGAAGGTGAATCCCATTCCATCGTCTTGTGTAGCAAACATTCGTTTAAAGGATGTAGCATTAAGTTAGTTTATGTTTAAAACCGTTGTTAAAAGAGTGTAGCATAAAGTTAGTTTATGTTTAAAATCGTTGTTTCAAAAGAAGATAAAGAGCCGAAATTAACAAGGTCTTTCAAAGTTACACTGTTTATTTTTTTCATTCCCTTACATCAAGAAGTTTGTTCAATCAGCGACTTGACGTTATGTTGTTTTTATGGAAGAAAGTAAACAGATCTTGAAAAAAAAGGAAAGGTGTGTTAAAAAGTTATTTCAGTTTAATTTAATTGGAAAATCAGTGCCTTTTCAAGAAAATTGTTTCGTACTACCATTCATGAGGGTCATGTCTTTAATATTTGTTATACCTTTAATTATCAATTACAAGTTGGCAAAACTCATTTCATTGTCATAACAGGCGAGAAAGGCCTCAAACAAAATTTTGCTTTTTGAACATTTCATGCATTTCCCATGGTCACGCATTTGCCATACGTACGTAACATCAAAATCACGCAAAGTCAAAGACTTAATTAAGTTCATCACTGCAATTAGCATCCAAGCACCAGCACGTTTACCCAATTTGAGTGCTCTTTCTTCACACACACAGACACTTGTGAAAGTTTGTAACGAGATTTGTTTGTTGGCAAGTCAGACGTAACTTTTCGTTGACGTCAAGTTACGCCATCGTAGCGGGCGTCACAAAGCAGATCTTAGCTCTTGTTTAGAGCGTGCCCTGTGGAGACCACAACACTGGGAACTCTGTGTCCCACTCTATGAATCTTTAATACGAATGGTTCGCTGGTTCTCAGGATGTATTTTAAATACGTTTCGAGTTTTGGGTCCTGGGAGATGGGGTCCTTATCTGTGAAAAAAATTGAGTTAACTCAAGATCTGTTATCTGTGAATAAATCGAGTTAAGGATCTAAACATTGGGTACCAAATGTGGTTACAGTCGCATTCTTGTCAATTATGTAAAGATCTTGACTGCTTGCTCGTCTAAAAGTGAAAACTCCACCGACAAAACAAGTCATTTTAGAGACGTTTGGTTTTCATTAGCCCTCAAAGCCATTAACAGCCTGGCACCTGCATATGCCAGCAATACTTTAGCTATTACGGTAGTTCAAACCAGTTTCAACAATTTCAAGAGACTGCCTTCTTACAAGAATTAATTTGAAAACAAGTTTTCACAGCAATGTTGTAACACCACACACAAAAACACCAATTTTTGCTTAACAAGTTGCATTCATTACCATGGCAAAATAAGACGCCATAGTAACAGGAAAGTCATCTAAAAATAGACCTAAATTTGTATGGAAATGCTCAATGATTTTCATTAAGATGAAACTCGTTGCAAAGGAAAGATTCAGAGCCACCTTCAACATTTCCATATTGTGAAGGTCAAAGGGTCTACTTCACAATCAAATTTCATGACCTAGCTGATGCTTGAATGCTATTACATGCAATATGCTTCTATTTTATGGCTAATTTGCAAAATTCATACCCTTTTTTTTGTTGAGGTTTAGCTTAGAAAGGGGCTAATAATTTACTAAAATCTGGCGTTAAAGCAAGGTCAATTAAGAGAGCCTTCGTTGAAACGGGCTGGTACGAAAAACAGCCCACTGGTCATTGTTTTGCCAATACAGAGACAACCCTAACCGTTTATTAGGCTAAACAACTTTTATTTAGGCCTAATTAGGCCCAAGGTTAGCTTAAGGTTACTGTATACCTTAAGGGGTATCTCACGTAACGAGCGATGTAGCGCGTCCGGTTTAAACTGTAGATACCTAAACCCCTATATCAAATTAAAGCTTATAGAACTGGCTATAAAACCATATCAAACATTTTGAAATTAAATGAATTGTCGAAGTTTTCACGACCTCTAAATGCGAGCGTCCGAATCACCTTTTCAAAGCTACAAGTCAAAGCAAATTTTGCTTTTCGCTATTTTATTTTGTTTCCCGACCCCGTTTTGCCATACTCAGTTACAGTGAAAAGTTATATAACGTTTTCGAAATAGTATTTTAAAATGTGAAGTGTTCGTACAAAAATCGCTCTCAGAGAAAAAATATTTTGAGAGAAAAAATTCGCAGATAACACGTTGTTATTGTTTATATGTTAACCTAGCCATTGTCAAAATTTGGGGGCAATCGAACAAATTCCCTGTGAGTTTTAGCTGTTTAAAGTGTCGCTTCCAGTGAATAAATTGATTCGAGAAAACAGCGCTAAAACTGTCAATCAGACGGGTAATGTTTACTTCCGGCCAAAACGTAAAACCGACATTTCTCCGCCAATATTTAATATTGTTTAATAACTTCTTTTTTACATTAGAGATCCCATTTCGATCATTACTTTAACCGAAAATCCAAATTTGAAGTAAATTGCCGATCTGAAGGTATACGTTGGTAAGACAATGGCCTGTGACTTGCGAAAGTGTTTTGTACCTGCTGCATTGCAAACACTTGAAACTACATCAAACTTTTTCAAAGCTTTAGGGGTGAATGGTTCACATGCTAGTATCAACAATGTTATTAAAATTTAATGGAAGTTGCCAACTTGTAATTGATTATTTCATTTTACCAGTAAATAGAGCCTACAATCAGAGTTAAAAGGTTGGCATCAAATCTTTGCAGACACTGCTGGAAAGATCTAAGACACAAAACACACAAAAGGACCATTGTAAAGTTAAACAGCAATACATTTAAAAGCTTTTAAATACTGTAGTAATATTTTTAAAAATTTAAAAGTTCATACTAGCTGTAAGTTTACTGCATTCATTGCTATTTACATATATTTTCTCGATCTCTCTTTAATTATGCACTAATTGCAAAATTTGCAATTTGTAATTTGTAATTTAATTTTTAATTTGTAAATTACATTTAGTATAATATTATTCGTGAAAGCAACAACGTAAACTTGAAAGGCAGTAACAAGGTAAAATGTGACAATATTACTGTAACAAGACTGTTGTTACTTAATTGACAAAAACTTTATTATTTTTTTTCACAAGTCAAATACGATAATAAATCACATCCAATTTGAGTTGGATTTACCTTAGTCCATTGATTTTGGCCAAATTATAGGCTACCTGTGGGCTCTTTATAACGAATGTTAGTCTGAAAATATGTCAGTGTCTCACAGGACTGAAATAACCGATTTGGAAAAGACTTGAAATTCATTTTGTCTTTTCGAGTAGACCTCGGTTTCTTCATCCATTTCCCCTTAAGGACGGTGACTACTAATTCAAAGGTATTTTTTCGCTGTTTACTGAATATGCGGGAAGCGTAGATCTTAACAAGTATTACTGAAATCCCAAAAGAAAATTGGGGGTAACCGCGCATGTTTCGAAGATAATTAATCAACAATATTTGTAAAAAGCTTTAACATACAAAGCAATGTATGGCGTTCTTTTCCAGATTGAAGCTTAATTATCTCTGAAAAACGCGTGGTTCCCCCCAATTTTCTGTTTGGATACCAAGAAGACTTACTAAGTTCTGCTTTCTCCACGCAGTTTTGAATCGCGCAAAAATATCCCTGTATTAATAAGCACCACCCATAGGAAATCTGAGGATATCGAGATG
>NC_090892.1:21526050-21536050 GCF_036669925.1 Montipora capricornis | reverse complement strand
TGATATTGTCTTCAACTGGTCGAGAAGCTTCATCGGTTCTGTACCTTGTATCTTTCAAAATTAATCACATCTTGTGGATTTTCAACTGGGGATTCTTCCTTCAGTGGTCCCAGGCCCCACAGTTTTTCCACACTGTATGCATTCTCTTCCTCCTGCACCAAATCCTTACAGAGGAGAAACAAAGGAAAATTATCATAAAATGTTAATATTACAGCTTTTTGAAAAGACCCAAACACAGTAATTTGACACAAATTAGTAAGGAGTAAGGGTGGCCCCTGTCGTAAGGCTTGTGCCTCCCACCTCTGGGAACCCGAGATTGCATCCTTAATTCACATGTGGGCTGAGTTTCAGTTGATCTCAATCTTACTGACTCCAAGGGTTTCCCTCTCGGGCACTCTGGTTTTCCTCCCT
Source organism: Montipora capricornis (assembly GCF_036669925.1). NCBI lineage: Eukaryota > Metazoa > Cnidaria > Anthozoa > Scleractinia > Acroporidae > Montipora > Montipora capricornis. The sequence continues at coordinate 21,535,639 of NC_090892.1, read as the reverse complement.
CAGCAAAATCAACTCCAAGCTTATTCCACCTGGCTGAGGTGCTGTGCTCCGAGGTCATCCATGGGTTGTGTTCAGGGGTTGAGCTCCTAGCCGGCTGCACAGCTCCTTCAGCCCGACCTTGTTGAGCTGCGCCTGTAACAATTCAGTCTCTGACTGCAAGACAGGGCGATAAGCAAGCCAATAAAGCCACTAAAGAGAAGTACAATTCCCTCTAACCAGGAATATAGCCTAATTGAACATTGTACAGCTCACCTCTAAACCAAAGTTCACTTACACTGTCCCACACATGTTCCTTGACATAGTTATATAATTAACCAACATACTGTAGGTCTTGGTTCACGCCCTTTGGCAAAAGTAGAAGAGTTTTTCTCACCTCAATATTCACTTTCTGTTTGATGGGTTCATCATCAATTCCATCATGGAACCATTCGTCACTATCATCAAAATCAGCCTCCGCCATGTAAACAGTAGCCATTTGCAACAGCTTACTTTCTATTGTTGTCTCTTTGTAATACCTTATAGCTGCCTAAATATAAGATACACAAGAACAACAAACTTGCAGTCAAAATGAGATCACCACCTTACCCTCCCTCCCTTCCTTGTAGTTCCTCTTAACAAAAATTAACTATATTATCAATACCATCTCAAATCAAAAGACAGCTCTTACATGTAAGTCTGAGTGATTATGATGGATAAAATACTATGCTTTCCAGGTACAGAATGAAATTGTTACATTAACAATGTTGAGCATAATTTAAAATGCCAAATCCATAATAAATAATTTATAAGTAATAATAATATTATTACAGCATGGGTTGCTTATGTAATATCTCGATATAATATGGTTGCAAAGGTCATGTTCCAAAAGCATATTGAAACAGATTGAAATTTGAAAAAAAAACACACTCTCTGATAAAAATACATGCCTAACATTTAGGGTGGGGCACTTGACCTGGCCCCAGTAAACTGACCATTCAAAGGGTGGATAGCACTATCCACTGGATAACTCAATTGATTTCTCTAGCATTATCTGCTGGATAGTGATTTATCCCGTAGATAGCATTAACCACCTTTTCAACAACTGTCCGACCAGGTTTGATCATAACTCAATTTTAATGGCAATAACCAAATTTGTGAGATAGATCTTCATGCATTCACACACGGCAATACCAATTTCACTAATTCAAAGGGGGATTTTGAGCCTGGTGGTGGACAAAAGACTGACCCCCAGTCCATGGAGTCATGGACTACCCCTGATGGACCACCCAAATGGACTAACTCTTAAAAACACCATTTTGAATGAGTACTATTGAAAGAACTGAATTGATTATATACAACTATATACACCCATGAAACTACATGTAAATCCATGAATTGTACCAGTTTCACCTCACTTACATGAAGTAATCAGCCATCACAATTACAATTATTGAAAGCTAACCTTTTTAAAATGGGTTTTAAGACTTAAATACTGTACTGTTGATCAATGCCATGTAAAATGGGTGTCTAGGCTTAGGTAAGCACTATTTGACACGCTGTTTACATAAAGATAAACAGTACTCATGAATTTGAAATAGCATTTTTAGGGTTACCGTAGTCCATCGGTAGTCCATGGACTGGGGGTCAGTGTTTTGTCCACCATTGTTTTGAGTGGACATTGATGCTTTCAACCCTTTTTTTCTCTGAGCCAGGCACCAACTGACGAGTAAAATATTATTGACCGGTCAAGTTACTCACTGAGTAACATCCACAGGTGCCACTTTTCGATGGTGCAAAAGGGTTGACTCAGCTATACCTAAATTTATTAGGACAAGGCTGCTCTAAAATGTGAATAATTTTTGTACCCAACAATTTAAAGTTCACACAAGACTACTTATTAACTGTTGTTTGAGTCCCCAGTCTGAATCCTGGCCTAGTTAAATCCCTCTTGAAAGAAGCCAAAAACACCAAATAGCGCACCGTTATTTTGAACGGAACTTGGTAACCCGGCTGGCTGGTCAGACTTGGCAGCCAGGTTAGGGTTAGCGCTTGTTCACTTTTGCTTTGTTCCATGTAACTTGAAAATGCCATCATGTTCAGCTCCATATTGCAAAAGACAACATTTCATAATTTACCTGTAAAGAAGCCAGACTTGATAAAGAAGTGGCTGCACAAACTCCATCGTGACAACGTTCTTGCCAAAGAAATTAGAAAATGTGTATGTTTGAGGTGATAGTTTCACAGATAAAAGTTTTCAGAAGGAATACCTATACCGGTTTTTGGGTGGAGAACAATTGCAATAATGAAAGCCCACTATCGCAGTTCCTAAGACCGCTTAATTTAAGCACACAATCGAAAGCTCTGTCTTTCTCTTTGGTCAATGCAAGCAATCCCTGGGCATTTCACCAACATAAAGAATGACAATCAAAATGGAGACACATTTAGTTTAAAATACGAATTTACAAAACGCAAAACAATACACGGCACAAGGATCTAGTCTTAAATCAAAGGAAACAGTTGAAATAATTCTGGATACCCTTCATCTTTTCTTCCTTGTTTGCGACAACAAGTACATTCTTTATCGGTCTGCATGACCTGACATTCCTTGCAAGTGCACCAAAATGTTCTTTCATGCCACTCATTCATTTCTTCACCTTTGCTGTCATCATCCTCGGGGTTAAAGACATGTTCCGGTTCAAATCGGTGCGGTTCCAGTGCCGCCATTACCAGCGAAGAGAATGTAACTTGACTAGGACTGAATGACGTCACGGAAAAGCCGACTGGGCTACCAAGTTTGGCTCAAAATGGCGGTGCTCAATGTCATGTTTTGGTTCTTTCAAAGGGGATTTACACTGTATGTGGGCCAGAATTTAGATTGGAAGCTCAAACATTGGTGAGTACATGTAACTCAACTCAATGTGATCTTTTAATTGGCGGTTACAAAATATAATGCAATTTTAGAGCATCCTTGTCCTTTAAGGCAAAATCCTTTGGAGATTAGAGAACAGAACTTGTTCCAGGAAATGGCACATGAAATAATTCTGACAAAATACTTCTTTGAGTAAAGTACATGTACTAGGTGGCGCTTTTAAAAATACCATAATACTCTTTGCAATTGTTTGTCTCCCCAAATTTTGCATAAGCATTCTTTTTTTTTCCTCTTGGGACCATTGTAAGTCTCAAGAGAAACTGGAAACAATGCTAATGCAAAATTTCGGGGGACAAACAAAGAGTATTATGGTATTTTCTGAAGTGGCCTATTGCTGTCAATACTTATTGAAACCACTAAACCAAAAGTAATCGTAGTGAACAGAAGAAAGAAAAAATAATAATAATAATATGACTACTAACACCTTTCGCGCTGTTATTTTGATGCTGTCATGCCCCAATGCATATTTGTAGAATCTCAGATTGTCAATCATCGTATCTTCATCAGGATCAAACAGCAGATAAGATGCAGCACAACCAGCAGCTTCCCAATGTTTCTCCACTAATACATATAATGCAAAAATATGCAGTGCAGATTAGCAATTCGTGAGAAAAATACATCTGTGTATCATTGTCTGACCATGCAGTACCATACGTGAAAGCCATGTCTTTATAGGACCAGAGCCTGGCGATTTCCCATAATGTCGCAATTGCCAACTCCTGGCTACTTTCTGACTGACCCTGTTTGCGTTTTCACAAGTCCATTTCCTACCAACGTATATGATTTAAAATTGTAAATGGTTCGAACACAGTGTCATATCATAATTGAGTAAAGAACAATCGTCCGAGTGAGAATAGTCCTGACAAGGACTGTTTGAGATGACATTGAGTGACATTTTGACAACCCCAGCAGAAGTCATCTTCAGAGTCAGGTGATTTGTGAAGCATCACTAGATACTATAAAAACTCCAGCTGTAGATGTCATTGGTCAACGTATTTGTGATGTTATTAGTCGACTGTCAGTTGAGACTAGATGTAATTGGCTATGAAGACTAACAGTGATTTACCAAGCAATAATTATTTGAAGACTGGTAGCAAGCCCTGAAGACTTGAAGATTGCTTTTAAGTGCACTTTACGACTACTATCAATCCCTTTGAACAGTGTGAGGATTTTTTACATCCATGAGCTTGTGAACAAAATTAATGTTGCTTAGTACATTTAATCATCCTTGTCATTTTATCCAAGGTGTTTATCTGTTTTAATTGCCTCTATAAACCTAGCCAAATTTTTTGCCCAACAAAACATCATCAATCTGCCTTTGAATGACAGAGATATACTCCATGATTGACATCACATCAAAGCAAATTGAGTTGAGCCCTGAGTTGCTCAATCCATCACAGTAATGTCTGGATGATTGTGTTCCCTCTTCTGTGTTGTCTTGATGCTCCTATCCCACCAAATCCCCACATTCTCACCTCATCTCAAACCTCCTTGCATTGTACCACACATAAGCACATTTCACACCATACTCCTGACAAAGCTCCCTGTATATCCTCAACCCCATCCAATCATGCCTTCTCCGGTGCTCCCTCCCTTCCAGTTGCCACATGCCCAACCAACTCCACCTCTTTGCCACACACCCTACACTTTAAATCTACATCCTCCTTCTCAATCATAGACTAGAAACCCTTGTTCACAAAGCCTCCTCCTGTGCAGCAAAAACAAAGCCCTCAGTGCTCTTCCCCAAATACCCAGCTCTAAGCCACTCTCACCTCTCATCAGCCACTTACTTCACAGACGTCCCTCATAAACTTCCCATGCAACTTCTTTTCCCGAAACATCCCCTTCCTTGCCTTCTCCACCTGCCTCTTGTACTAGTTCTTCATTTCTCCCACCAGCAACATCTCTCCAACAACCACTCATCACTCACCTTAACATATCCAAACAGACCAAGTTCCTCCTCCTTTACACAATCAAACACACTGATCAATCCCCTCCTGCCATCCTTCCTCGTTACACTCCCCTTCTTGTGGAAGGCATGAAACATCATCAACATGTTCCTTGTCTTCACATCTGTTGACAGGTCTCACTTCCCACCAATCCAAAATCCTGGCACTGTACCTCACCACACCTACAGCCCATACATTTATCACCCTCATCAAATTCCCACTGTACAAATTCAACCTTACCACCAGTTTCACCACCTCCTTGGCCTTCTCCTTCATCCCCTTCTGCAAATAAATCTGCACCCTCCAACACACCCTAGTACTTATTGGTACCCATTCTTGTCACCCTCACCCATCACCTGTCCGTCTGGCATCCCTTCAAAATGAACTTTCACCCACAGCTTCAACACCAACACAGCACACTTGTCCAGCCCACCTCTATATCCCTATGTCAAGTGAAAAAACCCACACAACATTGAGCAAACTCTCCAGCTCCTCCTTAGACCTTCCATACAGCTTCAAATCGTCCATGAATGACAAATGGTTGATCAACCTCTCATCCTTCCAAGCATGAACCCAATGTTCTCTAATTTCAACAACATGGTGAGAGGGACCATTGCAAGAACAAACAATTTAGAGAAAAGGAGTTGCCCCAGAATATTTCATGTTTGATTCGGATGTAACCAAACACTCCCCCATTCAACGTCAACACAGTTTTCCAATTGCTCATACCACCACACAACAAACCCTTTACGTTGTCAGCCATCTTCACCGTTTCCAACATTTCAACAATCCACGAATGCAGCACTATATCAAAGACCTTCCAAAAATCTATCCTCTCCATCACACACCTTTTCTTTAGCCAAGCCTCCCTTAACCCTTTAACTCCCAGTGGCCACTTATAAGGGTTAACACCGCGACCTCTTTCTACATCCATTCTGCTCATCCTGAAACTATGCACCTATTACCCTGCAAAATTCAATGTCCATACAGCTTCTCGGCCAAGATCCCAGTGAGAAGCTTTCACATCAACTGCAAACACGCAATCATTGGTCTGTAGTTGCTAGCCACTGTTCCTTTGGCAAGATCCTTCTGTATCAACACCGTCCTCCCCTTTACCAGCCACCTCTCTGTTCACTTTCCTCCTATCCAGAGCCTTCAAATCACTCCTCAGTACCAAAGATTGCTCTTATATTCTGAAGTATCTTTATCTCCTCATTCCTGGCCACTCTAAAACCATCATCATCGAGAAACGTAACCAACTACTGTACTCTACAACCACTTTGACCACTTCATTGATGCCGCCCATCTTCCCCTCACCACCCTGTCCTTCAGCCCTCTCCCCCTTTTTCCGTAACCACCTTAACCCCTCTGTCGATACCCTCAAACACCATCTTTTCCTTCTTTCCATCACCACCTTTAGCAACCTCAAAATCTACCTCACTCTCAGACTCATCTCCTTAACCCACAGCATCTGACTGAGTAACCACATTGTCCGTACCAGACTCACATCCCTCCTCACTTTCAGAATCAAATCCCATGAACTCTTGCTCATCATCAGTTTCTCCAAACAAACATTCCACTTGGCTTCACTGAGCACCATCTTCTCCTGATTTGCACCATCCTACTTTCTGATTCTCATCCCTTACCATCTTCTCAATCTCACCCCTATCCATCTTATTCAATGGATTGTTGAGCTTGATGCACTTCAACTGTGAGATCACACTGGGTTCTTCACACACACTCAAATCTTCCTCATCCCACAAAGACTTACCTCCTTGATATAACCTCCTGTATTCTTCCCACCACTCCTGACAAACACTATCACAACACCTTCCTCTCCTCATGCGTCCTGTTACACCTGTTCAGCATTTCTATCTTTCTCTGTCAAACTTTCAGAGCCATTGGTCCCTTCCTCCCCTCTACGATCAAAACTTGGACACTGGCCTGATGCCTGACATACCGTATTTACCCGTGTATAAGTCGATCCCATGTATAAGTCGACCCCCCATTTTTGATGGCAAAAAACGCAATTTCTTAATTTCTTTGTTAAATGTTCATGGGACACTAATCTTGTATTCTTTGATTTCTGGAAATGTGGATACACAAAAAAATCGGGGCCTCAAGTGCTTAATAGTTTCGTTGTTCAACAGCTGTTGTATATGCGGGCATTTTGTCATTGAGTTTCGAAAACATTCTCAGAAAATCGAACATGTAAACCTCCAACTCACCTGTTTCGTTGTTCAAGGATAAAGGGCTTTAGAGGATAAGCACAATGCAACATCACAGAAGCAGAAGTCAATCTTTGAAAATAACTTGCGAATGACGATGCGAAAATGTGCAAGGTTTTATTGGTCCTTGATTTATAATTTCTCAAATGACAAACAAAACAAAACTCATAAACCAAACAATAAGAAGTTTGCAAAAGCATTTAAATCTGCCAGGTTTGTATAAAGAATAAAAAACATTCATTACCAACCAACATTTTCACGCAACGCGAGTGACGATGCTTGCACGCAAACACGAGGTATTGCGCCAGGTTACTAAGCCATTGAACGATCGTGTTTTATTCGAAGAAACAGAAATGACTTTTAGAGCTTTCCGCCTTTGGAAAACGAAAATTTCCAGTGTCTATTTCATATTTGTGCTTGTGAAAATCTTCAACATTTAGAGTTGGACAAATCCTTTTTCATTTCAACTGGAATTGCTTACATTCGTATTGAAGTCTTTTGTCATTCATTTTGAAGTCTTTTACGTCGGCTTTTGTCCACTGCCTTCGTTATGCCCAAGACAACGTTAACATTATTATGTTAATTTTGAATAAATTACTTAGCTGGAACTTGGCTCAAAATCTTTGACCCGTGTATAAGTCGAGTGCAATTTTTGGAGCTTCTTTTGAGGCCATAAAAGGTCGACTTATACACGGGTAAATACGGTAGCTTTTAAAAAGCTCTATGTTCCCTTGTCAGCGGGACATTACTAAACCACGAAAAAACTGAAACACCATGTATGGCCCCACCATACATTGAATACTAACCAACAAAGGTTGGATATAATAATAATAACTGTTACAATAATTTGTATAGCGCAAATTCCATACAATGTTCAAATGCGCTTCACAATAAAATAACACAGTCCAAAAATTGGATACAATAATGAATACATGTCCGAATATTAAAATAAAATAAAGTAAAATAAAATAAAATACTGCATACAAATACTAAATTTACTATGATATCGCACTCAGGTTATGATAAAAATGCTAATCGAAAAAGGTGAGCTTTTAACTTTGATTTAAAAATATCCAATGACCTGGAGTCTCTAACTTTGAATGGTAATGCATTCCAGAGTTTTGGTGCTGTGCAAGTAAACGACCTGTCACCAAGTGTCACTTTAGATTTAAAGCTGGGTTGCTTATTTATAAGCAAGAGAGTGTCACAAGAACTTCTCAGGTGATAGCATGACTGAGGCTTCAGAGAAATCAATGAATCCAAATACGTAGGAGCTGTGCCATGCAAGATCTTAAAAGTTAACAGAAGAATCTTGAATACAATTCTAGACTGAATCATTCGGTAACCAGTGCAACTTGATTAGGAGAGGTGTTATGTGACAATATCGACCCTCAGCAAATATAAGTCTAGCACAGGCATTCTGCACACGTTGTAATTTGATCAATGAGCAATTTGGCAGACCATACAATAAACTGTTACAATAGTCCAGACGACTAGATATGAAAGCATGAACGAGTGACTCTGTTGACTTATTGGAGAGATACTTCCAGATCCGACGAATGTTATACAAATAGAAGAATGATGACTTACAAGTTTTTAATTAGAAATATGATCCTTCATAGAGATATTGGCATCTAACCACGAGCCAAGGTTCCTAGCGACAGGCACAGGGTAAATGTTGGTATTATGTACGCGAATATGAGTGATAACTACCTTATCAAGCTGTTGCGGTGTACCGATGATAAGAAATTCAGTTTTTTCGTCATTTAGTTTAAGATCATGCAGCATCCAAGCACGAATGTCATCAATGCAGCTTCCCAGTAACTCCGCAGCATTAAGTTGATCAAGACTGTCGTTTGGGCAGAATGAGATGTATACCTGCATGTCATCCACATAGCAATGCACCGTAGGAAAATGATGTTTGATAATCTCGAAGAGTTTACTCGAATACAGAGTAAATAATAACGGGCCCAAGCAAGAACCTTGAGGGACACCACATTGAAGCTCGAATTCTGCAGAGAGGGTCTCATTAATGGCTATTTGCTGAGACCTTCAAGAGAGGTAAGACGAAAACCAGGAGAAAACTTTTCCATTAACACCAAATGTGAACTGAAGTCGATGCAGTAAAGTGTCGTGATCAACAGTGTCAAAAGCCGCACTTAAGTTGAGGAGAAGAAGCAGTGTGACGCGTTGATCATTCATGTTAAGGAGGATGTCATTAGTAACTTTGAGAAGTGCAGTTTCTGTACTGATTAGGCCGGTAAGCTGATAGCAAAATAGGAGCTAGACTAAATATCATTTTAGGTGGCCTAAAATGTTATTGCTCCTAATTCATTGAGATTAAGATTAGGATTCAGATTAAGATTGACATTTAGGAGCAACAGCGTTTTAGGCCTAGTTAGGCTTAAAACGATATTTAATCTCAAATCCAACCTTCACTGGCCAGTTAGTATTCAATGTATGGTGGGGTCATACATGGTGTTTTGGAGTTTCATTTCAGTGCT
>NC_090892.1:21428550-21521050 GCF_036669925.1 Montipora capricornis | reverse complement strand
AATTGCGGCCATAAATGCGAGGATCATAGCTTTACTTGATTTCATATCCGCACTTCAGTATACAGTAAGTATATGATTCATTCATACATAATTTCATTCATTTGATTAAATACATGTATCTCGCTTCTCACCGCGCCTATTTGTTAAGAAGCGATATGTTGCCAACATCCGGCGACTGATTAAAAGAAAACAAACATTCCTTAGTCAAGTTAATTATTTGCAGCATTTGTTTTGGATGAGCCCATCAACAGAATTTTGTGTATAGCCACAAGATTTACGTTGCCTAAAGGCCAAGTCATATTTTTGTCTAACTAAGGAAGCTTAAGGGCCCACTGACGTATTTTTTGGGGTGCGTTGCTAAGGATGTAATGGATAAGTAATTTGAGAGAATTTGGCATTATTTTGGTCAGTTTGCAACTTTTGTAAGCCAATGACCCTAAATATGACGTCATCATACCACGCCTATGATCACGTGACCAATAAAAGAAAACTCTAAATTTGTTTCCGTGCTACGCAATTTAGGTATTTAATTGATGGTTTGATAATTTGTATTCGTTTTTGCATCCAACCAAGCATGGTTTTCTTTTTATTTTCAAAAATGTTCTTTTTAAAGACATAAACGATACTGAAATACCTATAACTTTTTCAAAAAAGATGATTTTAAAAAATCAATGCTTAGCTATATTCTGTATTTGGGGGTGAAACGTGCCATGTAAAAAAATAATAATTCAATCTAAAACCGCCAGAAATTTAGCTTTTTTCTCAAACCGGAAGTCAGTTTGTTTACGCATGCGCAAGAAGAAGCGGAAGAAGCAACGAACTGACGCTATTTATATGTACTCTACGATCACGAAAAAGGGTGAGGAAGAGTAAAAGAACTCTTGTTTTAGCCTTATCATCCCATAGAAGGCGTTTGACGAAGACACTGCAGGCAAGAGAGTCGAAAAATCGGGTCTCGAATCCTAACTTTCATTACCTCAGAAACCCAATAGTACAGCCACTATAGTGTCAAACGATGTCTCATGATTTCTTGCTCGTTAAATTCAAGGCAACACAGTTCTACACATAACAAAACATCTACACATGATAAATTCACTTCCTCCAATGAAAAATTCTACTCTCATCAAGGTTATGCTAATTCACTTCTGTAGTAGACACAAACAGCGTGGCGCAGTGTCGCGTGTTTTGTACAGTGTCAAGTGTCGTCACACCCTCTCAAATTGTGAAACCTGAAACGAGGAGGAAAAAAGGCAGAAAGAAGCGAGTCGTTATTTGAAACTAATTTCGTATCCAACTCAAGCAAATGGAGCATTAATTTTATGGAAGTCTAACTTTGGAAAGACAATTGACTCCCTACCGAGAATTTTAGCCACTTATGAGACACCTGGCGCATTCGCAAGCGAAGGTTATAATGGATAGTAAAGTGAAGCCATTAATTTAACAAACCCATGGTTCAGAATATCTGAAGAGGAGCCCCCTAGCCTACATCTTAAAACAAAAACGACAACCGGAACAGGATCTTTCGTAGGGAGATCAGTGGAAGCCCCTGGGAACAAGATTGCTTTTGACCGGCTTCACGTTGGAGAACCCAGATAGAGCCAAAGTTCGTCAGAACGGGAAAGTAAACCATGAGATCATCACAGCTCTAAAGAAGTAATTAACCAAAAGACAACTTTATTTTTTTAAAATCCTCTCTTTGGGCAACAACTAGTATTTACAGAAACTCAGTGTTAAAAGACTATCTGTCATTGACATGATTCAAGATAGACAATAATTAATAGAGGGCTGACTTAAGCCACAGGCTTTGTATAAAATATAAAAAAAATTTCCTGAATTACTAAGTTCGATTTTTTTCCGGAAAATGTGATGTACTTTTTAAGACTAGATATAGACATCGACTCTACATGTACATATAAAATTAACGTTTGAATGTAAAAAAAGAAAAACAAAATTTTAAACGACCTGGGGATATTCATTGCAAAAAGGATCGACTTTAGCTAACGTCCGACAAATATTCGCTAAAACCTTACTTCCATTACAGTTTTGAGTACTATCGTGGGCATATGTACATTGATATTTCTACGAAATTTTTTGTTATTTACATGTCCCAGCTCTTGGAATAAGAGGCAATTTTTTTTTGTTATTAATACTGCACACCAGTAAAAGGTAATTCGGAGGGTATGATTTCGCATGCAACTGGCAGTATGTTCGTCAATTCGACCATTTCCACGAGCAGCTGTGAACATGTCGTAATTATGCCTACACAACACGATTTGTGGTGAAGGCAGGCCGTAAGCTAGTCGTCGCATGAGAAATCGTACCACTTATATCGCCATCAGAGCATTTATACGTTGTTCAGAACAGGTTCTTTTACTAAACTAGTAATAGTTTTCACTACATCTGCCCCTGCCTAGGGGGCGCATTCCTTTTGTCAGAACTGGCCGGCCGTCAGTTTGCAAAGAAAATGCAACAATTTGAAGGAACACTTGCATGATAATCCCTCGCATTGTTCTGGAGGAGTATATATCATCCTCGAAGTGTGTTAATTTGAATACGTTGTAGAGTTAGTCTTTCCAAATGCCCGGTCTGGCCGGTCTGTTCTGTCAAATGGAAAGCGCCCTTAGTAAGATTCGGTCGTGCAGAACAATACCATTAGGGAACTTAAGCCACGGCAACGGCGACGGCAACGAGAACGTCACAAATTTGCATATTTAGTGGGAAAAATCAGTAGCTTTGCACGCCCTGCACGTGCGTTTTTCACTTTTGTCCATTTCTTTGCCGTTGTCAGCAAAACAAAAACGTGAAATAGTCAAATTTGAGGTTTTAAGGAGAACGTCAGCACTTGACGATAGAGTTTCACTTTCTCCCCTAAATTAAGCGCCAATCCGACCAATGTCGTTTTTGAGGAACTACCACACCCTTGTCATATTAAAAGGGTTGACATGTTTACGAAGTGATAACAATGACGCGAATTTATATTTTGAGATGACGTTCTCGGTGCCGTCGCCGTCGTCGTTGCTTAAGTTCCCTAATACCTGTTGCGCGCCCGGTTGACCAAACTCCCTACAATATTTACCAAATTATACATTAACCCTTTTTACGCGGGGACTTCTGGGTTGCCTCCTCGGGTTTTGGACTCTGGTCAGGATCAAATGAGTAGGAGTTTGCCCCTCCCATATTTGCCCTATGAGTCAACCTTTGCGCGTACCTTTATTTTTAGAACGCCACGAGTTCTTTGGCTCTGCACGCACTGTTTAGAATGTTTGCAAATTGATGTAAATCGAGTCTCCTGCTGAAGGGCTACCGCTAGTTCAAAAAAATTAATAGAAAGATACGCGAAAAGGTCGACTCAAAGATAAATTATAGTGAATAGGGAGGTCCCTCTTCATGGGCTCCTAGGGCCCGTTTCTCGAAAGTCCCGAAAACTTTTCGGGCCCGAAAAGCCATTTGTGAAACTGCCAACCGCTTGTTTTGGAAAGCCGGTCTTTTAACATGTTTTCAAGGTAACAAAAAGAAAAAGGACTGTGAAGTTTAACGACTTAAATCCTCTCTGTTTTCAAGATACAAACGGAATTGTGACACCCGAAAATGGGCCGTAAAGTTTCGGGACTTTCGAGAAACGGGCGCCATGGACTGGTAGATTACACTGTGAGTGTGAATTTTAAACTAGTCACAGCCACAGAACTCGGACTACTTGCTTTTACTGAAAAGCCTACAAAAGGTCTTTGATAAAAAAATTGATCTTGAAAGAAACGTCTTAAGTTTACTGTGTTCCTTCGAGGAGGTTCCAAGAAATGTTCTTTTCAGTAAAAGTAAACCTTTTAGCTTAGAGCCCCCACACAAAACAACAACAACAAATTCTAATTTAACAAACGATGAACGAGCAAATATTTCCTGAGATACTGGACAAACATGTTTGGGCATAAAGCTTGTTTGTATCATAAAAACTTTTTGTTTCGGCGCTTGTTTACGTTTCCCTTGAAGGTGACATATTTGATCTTAAAAATAGCGACCTCGTGCTATGTGTTCGGTCATTATTTTTAACTGAAGGGGCACTGTCATGGCGTTTGTAACGATTTTTGGTCAATATTCCATAAACTTACCTTTAAACACCTTGACGGCTTCCAAATCTCTTCTACAGTATCATTTCTCGAAAACGTTGCCCCCCCCCCCACCCCCGCCGTGCAACTCTGTCTTTGTCATTTGTCCCCAAAAGCAAGTAGAGATAGTTTGCGCATTAAAAAAATGTCGTTCAAATTTAGCAGGATCACTTTTGTGATCATTTTTTGGTTGCCATTAGCTGAACAGCGTCCGTTTGATTTCAGTGTGTTGCCGAAAATAGCGTGACGCTGTGACAGTGTCCCTTTAAGGATTAAGTATTCGGACATCCACTTATCCTATCTGTAATGTTCGAAACCTGGCCCCAAGTTGTTCGCAAAGACTGGATAAAGTTATCCAGTGGATCCTTGACCAGAGTATGACTGAATGATACTACAAGTTAAAAACGTTGGCTGGGGACAAGGTTTTCGTACATACCTTTACTTAATGCCCCATTCACAGCAGGCCTTAACCATGTTTTGAACATGTTTAGTCAAACACAGTTTCAAATTGTTTTCTTTAAAAATCATGTATACTGATTTTTGTTCACTGCAAATTTAGCACAGACCAAGGCAAGTATTGAAACTGCCTGAATCTCATGTAAAAGCCTTTCCTACATTTTCCTGTGACTGATTTTCATGTTGTAAAACCCAGTTTAATTAAACATGTATTGTTGGTGTGAATGGGGCGAAAGGAATACCGCTGAAAGTGTGCAAATTCACGGCTACGAGAGCAAATACCTAAGTCTCTCTACAGACTGAAACTGATGGTTAGTCGGACTTATCCACCGGATAAAGTTATCTCACCTGTCAACAACTGGGGTTGATGTTAAACCTCATTTTATGCTTGTGCTTGCGTCGCAACTGAAAGCCAGACTTTATTAATTTAAGAAAGTTGTGCACTGCTACAAAGACAGTGTAACCGCGGAGTACACAAGACTCGATTTCTGCAAAGCCTCCGTCGCAGGGTGGCTTTTATGCAACAGGGTAAAACTTCTGTTTCCTACAATGAACAAGTGTGATATTCTCGATCCTGGCTTACTATAAGTCGTCATTCTGAATGGTAATTAACAATTAGACCCGTCGCCCGCAAGGGTCAATAGCCCATGAGGCGAAGTCGAATGGACTATTGACCCGTGGCCCTTGAGGGCGAAGGGTCTAATTGTTTTAGTATCACCCAACTAGCCGGACAGAAAAGGCAATAATAAAGTTAGCAAATGCAAGTTAAAGAAATATTTATTTGGGAATAAAACGAAAGAAAGCGTCACGCGTTTCGCTACTCGAGGACTATTACTAATAGTCCTCTACTAGCGTAGCCAATCAAAATGCAGGATTTGCATCAGTCCACTAGTTGGGTGATACTAATGATTATTGATAGGGTTTTTTTCCCTCTAGCAAAACTGCAGTTGTCAATCTCATAGCCAAGGTTTACCAGAATTTAACACTTGTCTAGAAATGACGAGAGCCTTTGTTTGCCATTTTGGCTGTCCTGTCCTTGATCACACACCTTTCCGTTTTCATTACTGGACGCGTTTCCGTCCTCTTTGTCATCACCCTTGACAACATCATACACACCTCCGTTTTCAAGGGTAATGTTGATATCCTTCTCTGGACAATCTTCAGCTTCAAGCTCGTATGCATGATCAAACGTTGTTGTTTCGACGGGGACATTGCCGTAGTATGGATTAGGTCCATAAGGAGAAGAAGCCACATCGCTGTCCCTTGTCATTGTGTCTTTCGAAAATGCGCGGTTGGTCATTCCAACGACCGACTTCTGCCTTTCAGCTTTACTTGGTTTTCTCATCTTAGGGGAAACAATACGACCTTTTTTTATCCTGGAAGGAAAACAACAACAATGTAACAGTGGTTGAGCACGAGTGATTTGACCTGAGCCATTTTTTTAACTGAATGTCAACACTGATGATTTTGCAATTCAACATTTTTAACAAGCCCTAACCTAACCCTACATGCAATTCACATGCAACACTTACTGGGTTCACCAGAGAAAAAAACAAAAAGTTTTTCGTTGCTCTACGTTAAGACTCTTCTACTTCAAATCCAAATCTACTAAGGTTCAAATCCACTTGCAGACAACATTACAATCTCGTCTCCAGAGACCGCTTTTCTTTTGGTCATGGACTTCCTTGGAAGAGACCGTGTTCTTGGTTCTGACCAAAAGAAAAGCGGGCGCTGGGGACGAGATTGACAATATTAATGACATTACACGTATCATGCATGTACACCTCATTTCAAGTTTCCTATGCCTTCAAATTTCTGGAAGCCCTTATGGCCTTGTAATTCATTTCCAAATTTATAAGTGCGAGGAAAACCAAGCGAGTAAGTATCAAATTTCCTTGCTTTTTCCCCTTCGATTCCGTACGAATATGGATTGGATTTTCAGCATACAACGTAAGACAAGAAAACAGGGTTTAAAGGCCTCACTAATGTTAATTAATACTGATACAGGTAGGCCCGTTTAACTGGTTACAGTAAGTAAACAACTACTATTGTGTACTGTGGGAAAAAGAGAATGACTTGTTGAATGCCCGGCAACATCTGCCTGGTTACAGCTGATCACACAATTGGGAATTGACCTTAGAGAGAGAAAGAGAGAGAGAGGTAAACTTGAAAAAAGTTCTGTTCCTTGCCACATTTAGATGGCAAAATTAAATGATCCAAAACCATATTCTTGGCTTTCGCCCACATCATTGGAGGTCATGTTTTTTGTCAAATTTTGGTATGTGCGCTACATGAAGGTGTTAGGGAGACCACACCAGTTTTGACTGATATCAAGGCAGAAAAAAAAAACCCTTTCACTTACCCAAAACAATTGAGATACAACATAATACCAATGACAACCAGAAAAACGCACATGGCCATGGCAATTATTGCAGCTATCATCCACGTATCTCGATCTATTGAGAACACCAAAAGAAGAACGTGGAAAAAGTAATGTTAGGTCCACTGATGGCATACACTTGTACCAGAGGGGCATCAGGGACGTTAATTTTCCCATAAGCTAGATGTTAAAATCCCCGTAAAATTGCCAGAGATATGTGAAACAATGGCATGGCATTATGCTACAGTTTGAATTCCCTGCATTGCTCCTGCAATTCCCACCAGAGAGTGATATAGTTCATTGGGCTAGGTAACAGAGTCTGTCTATACAGCATTCCCACTGAACTGAAAAGCTTCAAGATCTCTTCAATTTTCTGTTTCGGTTACCAACAAGGAAACACAGAGGGAAGAAGAAGAATCGAAGGCCATAATTCTTTGAAAATTTGTTTACTATACGTGTAGACCTTTGTGTCCACTACTTTGCCCACACACTTTGCAGATATGCTTTTAAATGGTTAAATGCTTTTTGTGAGTTTCTTTGCAGACAGGTGCCATTTGCTGTTAAGGATACATTCTACACACAGTCAAACACAGTTGTTAATTTTTGTTACCTTCACTGTAACAATAATTTATTATTGTACTGTTTATGTACAGTATTGGATTGATTGCCATGGATACAACAGCTCTACAGTTCTTACAACAGCTCTTACTATGGATACAATATTGGATTAATTGCTGAGAATACAACAGGAGAGTGAAGGGATCAAAATGTCAAGTTTTGTCAAGAATACAACGACAAGACAAATTTAAACAAAGACAATGAAAGAAGGCAGTTAAACACTCTCTATGCCTGAGAGTGAGATACGGTACACAGATTTTACTTTTTCCTGGCCTGTATGAAATGTAACATCCATAGGTAACATGGGGGCCGAGTAGGAAACCAAATGGTTTATTTGCCCACCATGCTCAAGCACTTTTACTTAACACAACTTGGAAACATCATCGGCAACTACCTGTACAAACGTTTGCAACTAAATTAAGTCACCACGTCAAGAGGAAACAAATTGAATGAGCCATTTCCGAGTTGCTGTTTGCCTCAGTTTCAAAGTGAGTCTTGGTGCTCAACTATTGTAAGAGAAATGAGTTTGATTTGCATAAGAATACGCAACTCATTTCCATTTGAATTGTTGTGCACCAGGACTCGCTTTGAAACTGAGGCATACAGCAACTACTGTAGGAAATGGGCTATTGAATTGAACTGTACTCTGGCTAATGCCAGACAACTTTTCTCACTAATTGGGGGAATTAAGTGTGAATGGGTTAAGAGGTCAAAGTAAAGCTTGCAGTTCTTATTCTATCTTATTATATGGAGGAGAGTGTTTTACTGGGAACTAAACCACTCGTAGATTCCATACGCCACTTCATCTGGGACCCGAGTGGCATATTTTCCGTATGTCACCTTTGTGAGTATCGTATCGTTCAATGACGTCACGATTCCCGCCTTTTTTATAAAGTCCAGCCGTATTAGTAAAACTTGACTACTTTGAAACACAATAACATCGGAAATATTCAACATTTAGTCTCCATATAATTAAAAGAACATTACACGTTGGCTCGAAGATATGAATTTTATGTTCTCGTGGCAAGAACAATATCTCACTCGTTCGCTTCGCTCACTCATGAGATATTGTTCTTGCCACTCGAACATAAAATTCTTATCTTCTCGCCACCATGTAATATCCTCTATATATCTGCACAGTGCACTACAATGTCTTTTTCTAAGTGTACACACTGTACCTTTATGAGCTGATGAAAGGGCAGAGCTTTCTTGTTGAGCAATACGTTGATGTGATCCACCAGGGGATTGAGGTGATGGTTGGTTGGTTCTTGATGGTTCTGATGATCCATGTGACGTTGATGATTCTTGTGGCTCGGTTGAGGTGTTCCAGTTAGAATTTGTCGTATTCCCCTGAGTGGTTGCCTCTGCTGTAGTGGGTGCCTCTGCTGTAGTGGGTGCAGTAGATGCAGTCGAGGCAGTTGTTGGTGGTTCAGGTGCATCGCATGTCACTTTTCCAACGTTTGTTTCATTGCAGTTATCATCTGTAACAATGTATGTACTTGGTAAGATAGAATGTTAGGTACATGTAATTAACAAGCCCAAAGCAAAATCAATCATTAGTCAAAATAATTTATTACGGTACCATTATTGAGCCTGGCCTTCTTTGGTCATTTGCAAAATCATACCCCAAATACAACTACAGTAAAAGTGTAGGAGTAAATAACAATTATTCATTCGTATCATCCCTATAATTCATTTAATTAACTCTTAAACATTTAAAGCATGTTAATTTTGACAGTTACTCACAGCTCCAGCAAAACATTTGAACGAAGTAATAATTTATTAGTGAGTGAGTGAGTGAAGCTATTAGTCTCTCCCCTCGGGGCTCTTCAGGACTAATTTACAATGTGTTTCGGGGGACTTTAGCCAGACTGCTTATTACACAGTTTCAATTTTTTAGTTTAGGATGTAGTAATGGATGTAGTAATGGCAGTGTTGGTACCACATACCACCATTACCATCACCTCATCAAAACAAATTTATATTCCCTGCCTATTCCCTACATGTAGATCATTCCTACAGTACAGTACATGTAACATTGTATTATTTGCTCACAATATAACTTTGTGCATGTAGTTATAAAATAAATTATAAATATCTACATGTAGGCTTGCAGCAATGGTTAGCTTGGTAAGAGGCAAATCTGTTTATTACCTTTAGTTTTTTTGCATAGATAGACTGCAATTTTCATGTTCACTTTCATGGATGGATCATCACAGTGGCCACCAAATGTATTGTTGAGACTTGATTCAGTGCCATCAGATGTAGCTAGGAAATGAAGACATGAAAATTTTAAATCCTACAGTCTTTTTGCTTCATGGTTTACAACAAATTAACGTGGGAACACACTAGGGGGCTGTGTCCAGTTGTGCCTTAGTATTTAGGCAGGTGTAAAACACAGGTCACATTCCACAGGTCAAGACTAGATTGAAGTTCCTGCTCCACTGATGAACAACTAAGCCAAAAGTTCCCTCAAGACCGAGTGATTAGGGCTAGGGAACACTTCTGGTGTTGTTTGTTTACAGTATCTGCATCACAGTGACATCTGACCCA
Organism: Montipora capricornis; assembly: GCF_036669925.1. Lineage (NCBI taxonomy): Eukaryota > Metazoa > Cnidaria > Anthozoa > Scleractinia > Acroporidae > Montipora > Montipora capricornis. The sequence goes on along the minus strand of NC_090892.1, from coordinate 21,510,943 downwards.
TGTTTTAGACCTGCCATATGCCTAGTTGCTACAATAACTTTAGATGTAAACTACAGTACCCATTGTCATACACCTGCACTAAATATTTAAATTCATGCATACACCATACACCTCCACTACTTATTTAAATTCATGCAACAAGTCACTATGTCAAGTTCCCTCAAATTGCTGTACAGCTATAGTTCCTTTGAGTGAGCTGTTAGTAGGAAAACTCCCTACATTCAAATAATTGAAATTACTGGAGACCAATCAATAGATACTGTGCCAAGGAAGTCCCTACGGTTATGCCTCACAATGATCCCTGAATTGACAGTATAGTAGTAAAACAGTTGAGGATGATCACATTCCCAACTTTAAACAATACCAATGGAGGTCTGAACAAACCATTCACAACAACTGCCCCAACACTTGAATTCATTCAATCTAAGTTAAATTTCCTTAAACTTATAGCTCTACAAAATCATTTTCATTAAATGAAACAGTTGTGCAAGTCATATTCTCAAGTTACACTTCAAAGGGTCTCACCCAGAATTAATTTTTTCTGGTGTAATCTTTGCATGAGACTACTAGCTGCAGCAATGACAGTCCCCTAAACAAACTGACTCTTCAGACAAACAGTTCTCTCATTCAACAAGACACCTATAAGGGCATATCCATGGGATGCACAAACAGTGAACACAAATTGTCCAGTTACAGTGAACTACAGTACAACGCCAGGTAAACTTCGGAAAATGGGGAGAGATTACCAGAAAGATAAATCTATAATTTACCTACTAGTCATTTGTTGTAAAAACAGAAAGAGGTTATTTCACATTGTTAATGGTACTAAATTTGCCACTGGAAACAACGAGGCCCTGTTAGGGGTTATCAGCGATATGGGATATTTGGGGGGGGGGGGGGGAATTAACGGGATGCAGGATATTTAAAAAACCGAACTGGTATTATATAGTGATACAAACCACAGAAATTAACAGGGTACAGGATACATGTATTTAGGGATATGGGATACTTAGATTCCTCCCTCCCCTAATGGGACCTCAACAATCACCACAGTAATACTATCAATATTAACTTTTACTAAAGCTTTTTGAGGAATGTCAAGATAAAAAGGTAAGATTTCTTTGGAATACTGACTGGAGATCGGCCGCCTCATCGTTTTCTTTGGTTTATGTATAAAACGAAATGGAGTGTATGGCTTTTTATTTGGTTGTTTAAGGCTTTTTTACTAATATTCTTTTCACATTTTTGATTCCTGTACTAGGAGAAAAGACCTATCACATACCATTAAATTTGATGTAAGGCTAAGTGTCTACTTAACAATAATTATTATTCCACGAGAGTGTGATAAAACTTGTTTTAGCAGAGAAAAACTAAAACTGAACTGGAAGCTCAGGCTAGCACTGGAGCACAGCTGTGATCCAATGTTAGCTTCATGCAATTGGTTGCAGTCTGGTTTTACTTTTACTTTTTCTTTCAACAAACAATGAGATAGTAACAAGTGAATAATACTTATTTTTGCTTTAATATTGTCTTTGCTCTTCATTGGGTATTTAGGCATGGAGATGCAGTTAGCAAAACTGCAGCTGTGATTGATCCAGACCAAACTGCAGATGAGTGGGCAAAGATCAAGCCACTTGTAGTCAAAGCTGGATATCCCAGGGACAGAACGGTACCACTGTGAACTTAATTCACAAGTATCACAAAGATGAATTTCCAAATTTAATTACACTTGCATCTCTGGATTTAGCAGCTCCTATTCACACATCGGATTGCGAACAAGGGTTTAGTCTTCAGAATAGCCTCAAGACATCCGTCCGAAACAGACTTGGTTCAGAAAGAGTTGATGACTTAATGGTTGTCTCTGCTGAAGGAGAAGATCTTGATCAAATCGACTTTAACACGGCCTTGCAGCATTGGAGGAAGAAAAAGGACAGAAGAATCTTTACTGGCTAACTAAGGAAAAGCTTGGAACTTGGGTTAGTTAAAGCTTAGAAAGTATGAAATGTAAAAATGGTCAAACAGGCATTTTTTGGTTTCCTTTTATTCATAATTGGTCTTTTTCGGCTTTACAATTATTTGACTGTTTCCAGTTACTGCAATAACCAAATCAAAACTGTGAAAAGCATAAAAACTATCATAGGGATAAAAAATTCGAAAACATTGAAACTGACTTAAAATGCTAAAAAGTTGTAAAAATATACTGGTAGTGTATAGCATAATAGGGATATTGCCAGTTTTTCGAAGTTTATTATTATCAATACATAATAATTTGACCCAGACCATTTTTGAAATGACCCAATTTAAAATGTCACATGGGACATTTGTCCCACTTTCCATAATTTCTAGATTGAACACTGAGAAGCCAAGGCAGCAGGCAGCCCAACGCATAATATTATCGGGATTAGTAAAATCCAATGACTGGTGTAGCACTGACATAAGATCTGCTGTGACTGGCTGGCGCTGAGGCAGATTAGAACCCTGGTGTTGTTTGATCCCTTGCAAGAGACGTTGGAGTTGAAGACAATATTATATTATTGGTGAGTGGGTCTGGGAAGCCATAGTCAATGTGTCAAGGCCAGACTGCTGACACGTAGACTTTAATGGAAGTATGGTGAAGTGCATCAAAGTTTGTTCATTAGCGGGTAGCAGAGGCTGATTCCAATTAGAGGGCGAGTCCTGGCCACAGAATTCTAAAAACTGGCGTTGTGCTGAGCCATATACTTTACAAGTGGATGGAGCCAAGCCATTACACTGTAGCTGAGTAGAAATGGCATTTCTCCATCAAATTAAAGGAAGCTGAGCCAGCAGTGATGGTGGGATGGGGGTTGCCGCCGGTGCTGCATGTGGTGCGAGATGATGGAAACGCTGAACTAAGTCAAAATGGGATAAGGTATCAGCAATGCAATTGTCTCTACCAGCCCTATGGGAGGCAGTAAAGGCAAAGGAATGACGAGCTGCATTGAGAGAAAGATCACGAAGAAGAACCATCATGCTTGGATCCTTAGAGGTGCCCGGACGTAGCACGCTGACCACAACAGTGGCCCCATAAATGGGATGCAACAACCACAGGAAACAACTCCTTGTACGCAATCGACAAAGGCTTCTGACTAGAGGACCATTCACCAACAAACCACTCATTATCAAAAATGGCGCCATATCCCAGTGCACCTGCGGCATCTGAAGAGACGTCTGAGCGGAAATCTTGGTTGAGCCTAATTGGATGGTCATCCCGTCGAAAGGCTGACAGCAAGTTAATCATACGCCGTAGAAAGGTGCGACCCTGGGGGATTACCTTACAAGCGTGTTGGAGATTGCCGATAAGAGATTCCAACTCTTTCCTTGTGCAATGCTGTTTTAGTGACCAGGATTCCAGAAGAGCGGCAATGCAATCAAACTTGTCCTGTGGAAGGCGAGCCTGTACCGTCATTGAGTCCAGCTCAATACCAAGTACCATCAAACAAGTGGAGGGTCCCTCAAGTTTATCTGGGTGAAGAGGAATGCAGCCCCACTCCGAAAACAATTGAACACAAGTATTGACATTATTCTGGCAAACTGGAGAGTTAGGAGGGCCCAAGGTATGAAAGTCGTCCAGATAATGTAACAAGAAGTTTATGCCATAATTATGTTTGAGAATCCACTCAAGAAGATCTGCAAGGGACGAGAAGATGTATGGAGCTGAGCGTAAGCCAAAAGGAAGGGCTAAATCGCTGAAGTACCTCGCCCGCAACTTCATGCCTAACAAGTAATGATCATCAGAATGTACTGGGACATTACGGTAAGCACTGTCCACGTCAAATTTAGGAGGGCCCAAGGTATGACAGTCGTCCAGATAATGTAACAAGAAGTTTATGCCATAATTATGTTTGAGAATCCACTCAAGAAGATCTGCAAGGGACGAGAAGATGTATGGAGCTGAGCGTAAGCCAAAAGGAAGGGCTAAATCGATGAAGTACTTCGCCCGCCACTTCATGCCTAACAAGTAATGATCATCAGAATGTACTGGGACATTACGGTAAGCGCTGTCCACGTCAAATTTTGCCATAAGAGATCCTCTTCCGAGGGACATGATTCCATTGATAACATCATCAATCTTCATGTACTGCACTGAAAAAGATTCTTTTGGAATTCCATCATTGATACTATGGCCTACTGGGCTAGATAAGTCTAGAATAAGCCGCCATTTCCCAGGCTGATATTTCTTAGGGATGATCCCAATGCGACTGATATGGAGGTTTGGAAAAGGGGGTATGGAGAAGGGGCCTGCAACACGGCCTTTCTCAAGTTCTGTGAGAAGATACTGGTCAATAACTGAGGGCTGAAGTGATGCCGAAGGCATGTTCTGTCTTGCAAACTTTAATGATACTGCCCGAGGGTTGAAACTGAGATGAAAACCTGTTGCTGAGACCCAAAATCACATAATCCACCTGGGTTTGATCAGGCATCCACAACTCACGATGGATTTAAATTTTCAATTAACCTTCTTGCTGAATCTTCGTCTTCTGGGCACAAAATTCACGTAACTGGCAAGAAGCATACCGTGTTTAAGTGCGCCCATGATCCCATGAAGCTGCTGAAACAATATGGCGCCTAGTAAACGCGGTGATCGAAGTATCGAAGTACATTTGTGCTATTAAATAACAATGTGAGAAACAGATTTTCTTGTAGTATTTATACATTATTTTAAGGGGGAAAGAAAGGTGAGTCGTGTTCTAGCTACTAGTTCCTAACAATTTCATCATATAAAGATTCTAATACATGTACAACAGTTGTCTACTGTTTATCCTGGGTTATCAGACAAAACGTGATTCGCAAGCTGGCGACCAGTGCTGAAAATCTAGTCACCAGCACTCAATTTTTGGTCGCAATGGCGACCAGTGAATCGCAATTTCAAGCCCTGCTGACTCTTACATTACCTTATGCTTACTTTCTTCTGGTTGTACCAAAATTAACTCAGGCCTCGGCTCTATAATGCTGCCGCCTCGTCATCCTCGCGAGGGTGACTCATTGCCAATTATTTTAATCTCGTAATGAGGGCCACTAATAAATTAGTATTTTGTGCTACCCTCGTTAAATAAAGACGTTACTTACTTTACAATTAATCCTTTTTTTATATACTTGATTTATTTTTACTCGCTCCCAGAGTGCGTGGCCCGAGTTTGAGGCGCAATGGTTCCGGTTGTATCATAAGGAATTCTTATCAACCGGGGAATCTACTATCCCTGGGGTATGCACATTTGCGATTATGATGAAAAATAAAAAAAACCAAACTGGATTATTGACGTGGTCTGCCTCTGGCATCCCTCGTAATAATGCTCCAAGTCCCCAGAGGTAAACTTAAACCAAAGAGGAGAATTTGAGATGAATATGTTCATGTACAGTATAATTATTATTCCTTTTGCAGGGTGCGGTAGAGCTGTAACACTACCATAATTTGGTGTGATTTGATACCCACAGATTAATAATAATTTTTATTAAAAACTGAACCACAGATTTCCTATTTCCAGCATTTCCATTGGCTCGCCAGACACAGGCTATCATTTCATACACCTGCTGTACCTAATATGGCCAAGGAACAAGTCAGCAATAAAGCAAGTTGAAAACATTTTTGCAGCTCTGAGAAAAAAATGGATGGCCAACAAAAACTGTTTTGGACCCGAATAGAAGGAGGCAGGAATCAATGCTTTAGTCGACAATACCACTGCCAGGAACACCATGGAGTTTTTAATAGAAAAAATAATTTATTATTATTCTACTTGGGCTTCCTGGATATAAAGTGATATCATTATAACCAACGAGGCGCATTATAATCACTTCATATCCAGCATGCCCTCATATAATAATTATTATTGTTGTTCAATTATTGTAGATAAAGTCAATATATGCAAATTACTTTTTCTTTGTAGTGTACACATCCTCTCACTAACATTAATCCATAAATGTTTTGAAATAAGTTACAATTAGTTCTAGGATGACAAGCAATAACAATAGTAATAAATAGAGGATATTACACGGTGGCGAGAAGATATGAATTTTATGTTCAAGTGGAAAGTAGTTTTCGTAGTTTTTGTAGTTTTTAAGGAGAGCAGAAGGAACTTCTAGGAAGTGTCGATCGAGAATAAAACAATTTGCCATCAGCAAAAAACATTTTGGGAGATTTTTGTTACGTTCAATCAGAGTTCAATATTTCTATCGTACTTTCGGTCGTACAAGTAAAATCGCAAAATCGAAAGTGACATCGATTTTAGCGCCCACCTGCGATCAAGTTACCTTGCGTGTTTAATACTGACAACTCATGAAAGAAAGGATGCACCTGTGACAAAATTACAGCAAGACACCGGGTTTTTGTTAGTTTCCTTTTTTTTTCTTTCAAGTGTTAAAGAAGTTCGACAATTTAACACAAAGATCACAATCGTTGATGCTAGTCCATGTGTCAGTTAAGCTCCTCCGAATGAGGTTAGTACTTGGATGGGGACCGCAGCAAGTCCCCGTGGCAGCGATGGCTAATTCGGTTTCATTTTTTATCTTGTTTGGCTGTTGAAATCTATTTTCTTATTTTCTTCCTATGTCAAAACGGCAAACAAACTGGTTCCCAAGAAATATTGGAGTATTCGTTCTATGCAAAATACTTCTAATGAAGTATTCGTTGTATGCAAAATAGTGTTCACAGTAGAAGACACAAGTACATGTACGAGGCAAGATCTAGAAATAACGTAGAATATTATCCTTACCTTTAAAGCTTGCCATTCTCAAAGAAAAAGCATCTGTCCACTTTATCTAATAGTTTAATACTGAATCAATCATATGCATGGCAGGCGGAAAGATTCCACACTAAATCTTTGCTTTCATCAAGATTAACGGAAGTATTACGGTGGCCGAGTGGTCTAACGCGTTCGCAGATAATTGTGAAGGTTGGGAAAGAATATGAGTTCTCCTCGGGGTAGAGAAGTTTGGACTTACTGGAGGGAATAAATGTAAATTCACCCGATCGGAGATTAATTCAATATCCGTAGGGTATGCACATTTGTGACTACCAACAAAAAAAAGACACCAGACCGGTTTTAAGACGTGGTATGCCTTTGGCATTCCACCTAACAATTATTTTATACTACATGTAAAACGTATCTTCAGCTCAGTGTTGGTAAAAGCTGTACCATGCAGATGGAATAAAATAAACTGTTTGAAAATCCCCACTTCAAATAATTTAGGTAAAGACGTCTACAGTTGATAATGGTTATATTTATATCCTAGATACCCTGTATTTTGGGGTTATCTTGATCGCAGTACACCCATGAACTTGCCAGAACTATACTTCAGCTGTCACCATGAGAACAGGAAAACAAAAGAAAAGTCTCATTTGCCGACCTCCACCAATTGCATTGCAAACTACTACATGCACATAGTATGTACATAATTTATACACGTACATCAATTCTTTAACATCAATAATTTTTGGTAAAATACATAAATTGAGACAAGTGTCACTGCATAACTGAGGTACTGAGGAATGGAATGAAATAACAATGATAAGTGATAATGATGTCTGTTAAGATACATCCAATGAATCTAAGCTGTGTGTGGGGTTTATAATAATTAGGAATGCTCACAACAGAATAAGTTTCCTAGCTTCATAAAACTCTTGGTTTCTACACGTGTGACAAGTCGCCAAGTTTTAAAACAACTGAACAAAATAATAAGTCAGAGTATTTGCAAAAGAATAGTAAGAGCTCCATTGCAAAAGGATTATCATAAATGGGACTCCAATAATACCCTCATTTCTCTGTTTTGCAACATTAACATGGCCACTGACACAGAGATGAAACAAAACAATGACAGATTGTAAATTGAATAGAACTACCGGTAATAATCTGAAAGTGGACCCTGGGCAAATCAAAGCCTGAATGCATATCATTCTATGTTGGTACTTTCATACATGTACACGTACTGTGCAGATACAGCTGTAGATCTACCTACCAATAAAATAGTATGTTCTGCCCCCAACAAATTTCAGACCATCATCTTCTGCTGTAAACTGAGCAAAAATGACCGAAGTATATGTCAGTTGAACTGGAGATGAGCATACTAACAGACGTCTTGCTTTTGGATCCATTGTTCTATCACAATTCTCAAACGCTGTTTTATTCTCAAGCAACCAAAGGTTTTCATACATGGCTGACGCCTGAATGGCTGTTGAACTTTTCTCAAGCACAGTTGCCATATTTGGACAAACAAAATTGATTTTAGAATTCAGCTGGGCCTTGAGATACCGAGGACCACGCCTGCAGGATTTTCCATCAGCTTGAAATCTAAACAACGAAAAAACACAGGTAAGAAGTAAAGGAGAGGAGAATTAGCAAGATGAAATACACTGAGTACTAACTAAGAAAGAGAAGAATGGTTTGTTTTGCTGATTTATCTGAGATCATAATTTTTCAAAATGTGTCACAATGAAAAAAAAAAGCTAGAAAACAAATATCATGCAGAGTACTCAAACTAGAATTCAAACTACATGTAGAGTATTCAGAGTATTCAAACTAGACGACTCATGCAGTCTAGAGCAAAATTCAGACAAGCTATTGATTCGCGGTATGGAACCCGCAGAACAAAGCAAGCCAAGTGAGACACTTCTCCCGGCTAATTATCATTGTCATTGTCAAGGACTGTAAAAACGTTTTAAAATTGAATAAGGGGCTTAAACAATAATAATTATAAGTCCCTTATAATAATTATTACTAATTAAAGGAGAAACAAAAATAACATGATCCTAAACATAACATGTACATTATTAATTTTTGGTATCCCTCTTGGTTGTTTTATGTGTAAATAATAAATTCTCATCATTATTATTATTATTGTTTTCAGTATCCCAAGCAAATTACTTCGCTTTATTGGATGATAAAATATGGGTTATTGACCAGGCTTGTTTGGTCAAGATGGCTGGATATTGGCCAAGTGTTTATTCATCTCAGTCCATAAACACGCAAAAAAAGAAGGAGGCCAATATCCAGCCATCTTGATCGAACAAGCTTGGTCAATAAGGGATTTATTATATGGGATAAAACACCAAAAAATGATCTTTGATCTCGCAGAACCAAGCAAGAAATCCCAAGCAGGCAAGATAGCACCATCTTGCCCGCTCAGGTAGCCAATCATACATGTAGCACAGGATTTGATTCACCTTGCCGCTCACCGAGCTAGTCAAACAAAATTGATGTAATGCACAATAATGAATTATTATGCAAGTCTGAAAGCTACACCTGAGTAATCAGCAAAGAACTTTGCAAATTTATCACAGGGATTTCAAGTTAAACAAAATTTTATTAGGATGTTATTTATAAATACATGTACCATGTATAGACTGCAGCCCCTTTCAGTGCAAAATTATTTAGAAAAGAAGTGCACTTACATTGTAATGCACACATGAAAATATGACAGGTTGTCGGAATATGTTTAAGCACCAGCTAAAAGGTTATAAAATTCACACTTGCATAACAGTCTGCATTAATCTGCAGCAGCAAGAAGATGGAAGAAGGATATTAAGCTTTTAACTCATTAAGCTACATGTACATGTATGTAATGTAGACTTCTGGTCAATTGAGCACAGTTGAATAGACAAATACATGTTTTTATTGCCGGTGCTGAATAAAATATCAACCTTTATATTGGATTGGCAAAAGAATGATAAAATTAAAAAAATTAACAATCAGCGTACCCAGAGTCGTTTTCTTAGAAATAATATTGTTTGTGCAGACAGAAAAAAAACTGCACGAACATGTATACAAAAACATAAAACAGTGTTTCAAAGAAAGATATGAAATTAATAATTATATTAACATTAAATCTAAACAGCCTCAATTTTGAAAAACATCTTCATGGAATCAACTTAGAAAGAGATTTAATCAAAGAAATCTCTCTAAAACCACCAATATTTACCATGCAAGTTGCTTATATCATTATTAGACAATGCAAAACCTGTAAATTATGAAAACTTTTCACATTAAGGTTGACCGGTTATTATGTAGATAAAAAGATTCATGGAAGAGATAAAAAGATACATGAAAGAAATAAAAAGATACATGAAAGAAATAAAGTTTTCAAACTAGGGAATGTGATAAAGTGTACAGTACACAGAATTAATTAGAAGATAATATTATTGTATATTTGAACAAGAAGATGAAGACAACCAGCTCTCGTTCTAAAAATAAATGAGCCCTTGCAATTGCATTATTATACCCCTTTCCCAGCAACATTGTACATGTAAGAAAAAAAAGGGAGCAAAGCTTTTAAGTTGTAGTACAACATTATTTTGAGCCAATGTATTGTAAAGGAAAAGAAAGGAAAGAAAAGGAAAGTCCAAACTTTATTTAAGCGTGTGGTGTTCTTGCACTGGTGCACTAATTGGGGACACTGTAAATCTCAGCAAGGACCTTTAAGTCATGAAGTTTGCTCTCAGCCCACATTACTGTACATGTAAGTCAACAGTACTGGGTCTTTTACAGAAGACCAACAAATTCACACAAAATAATATTTTTATCATCACAATGAATGAAATACCAAAATTAATGTTGAAACCGCTTGAGAATATATTAAAAAACAAATGAGTTGAAGATCATCTGCAGTAAAGAACTGACATCCCTTTCTCCAATAAACTTTGAGGTTGAACATTATTAAGCAAAGTGAAAGAGTACACAATAAAATAACCCAAATGCAGCACCTTTTTTTTTAAAGCTCATCTGCATTAGGTTAAATTTGCTCATCTTACTTTGACAACCAAATTATGTTATTCGAGTACAAGGAAGTGTTACGCTTTTGCAAACGTTGGCCATGTATTTCAACATACTTAACTATTGTGTGGTTCCAGAAAATATCCATACCCCCACCACGGAAGACTTTTTGATTTGCACTCCCCCTCCCCCCAGGATTTTCCGTTCCAGGGGGGTCTTTGATGACCCCCCCTCCCCTCAGGAATTTCAAGAATTTTTTTACTTATAAAAACGAGAGTGAATTAGTTACGTAATTGCGGTAGAATTTTATTACAACAGTGTAAACATTAAGGTTAACTTTTAGAAAAATATAACGCTTTGTTAAGCTCATTATCCAGCTAAACTTTCAGCTTGTGCGCTATAACTTTGCAAAGCTTAAACATTTGGGTTGCACGTCGACTGTTTCACGTTTTTGTGGGAACTTCGATGAGAACATTTCACTCGCTTAAACAACTTCGCAAACCATAGTAAATAAATCAGAAACTTACAAGGTTCCTTTGTCTACACATTTTGTCAGTTTCTTCAGGTTGATTCTTTAATATTAGGGACCACAAAAGTTGACGCGGTAGGTTTCGTGAACGTCGTCACAAAGGCGATTGTTTTACGAAGAATATTATCGACTGTTATTGTTTTTGGCACGATTTACTTCCTTCAATGAGTAGTCAAACTCCTGTTTTAGAATTTCCAGTTTGACGAACTGAACCTCAACAATCGTTTCCCGAGGCCGCAATAAATATTGCGTTTACTCAAAGAAGAGAAAACTTGACTCCCGGTTCCTGTCCGTGGTCTAAATGCCACCCACAAAAAAGAAAATGTCGTTGCACACAAGCGTTGAGATGGTGGGAACTTGCGTCTTATCGCATTTTCAATGAGTTACTACCCCCAGTAAAACATAAATCCTATCAAAAATGTGTTTACTGCATGTGAAGGTAGCGAAAAGTGATACTCAAGTGAACAGAAGTGTTGGTTGGACGAAAAAGAGACAAACGTGGAAGTCTGGGGACGAGACTCCAGTTGAGACCGCCATTTTAAATGTTTTGAATCCGTCCCAAATGAAAGACACATTGTTCTTAGCTTCGGGAGATTGTAGCGCTAGCTAACTCAAAGAAAAACGGAATCATTGAAGCTAATAGTATTAACTTTATCTCAAAACTGACTTTTGTTTCAAAACATCGTCCGATAGTGTGTTTTGTGCTTCCGATCGATCGTATGTTGCTTTCAATGTTTTGTGAGTGGTTCGTGACCCTTTGGAAAAGTAGTTTCCCACGAAACCCCCCTACCCCTTGGAAATTACTGCCCTTTAACCCCCCCTCTCCCTCGGAATTTCCAATTGTCTTCCGTGGTGGGGGTATGGATATTTTCTGGAACCACACATTAGAGGGTGATGTGAAGTGCTAGTTTTCTACCCATATGACGGTTCCATGTGAGCGTTAGCCCTATACTAGTGGAAATGGGCTCACAAGGACAGAGAAAAATGCTGGTTAGAATTTTTCTCGGTCCTTGCATGGGCCCATTTCCATTACACTGCCAACGTTTGCAAAAACGTAATCCTTCCTTGTACTTGTACATGTTCATTGCTGTGACTTAACATCTTCAGTTCCCACGGCCTGTTCCCGTCTAACCTTGTAGCTCTGTCGGTACAGCAGCGGTGATCTAACCCGAAGGTAGTGGGTTCAATTCCTACCCTGGTCAGAGTTTTTCGCTGCCCTTGCGTTGGCTCATTTCTATATTAGTAGGGCTAACGCTCACATGGTTCATATGGGTAGAACACTAGCACTTCACATCACCCTCTAATAGCTACAGGTAAGTATGTTATTCAAGCTCCAATATTTTATAGCAAAAGGTAGACCAGGGCCACTCATCGTGAAATTCAGTACTTCATTTGTGAGAATGTGAGAATCGACAGTGTTTAAAGGTTAAAGCTTCTCAGGAGCACAAGTCCAGTATTTGTTGAATGTCACAATATTAACTCAGACAAATTTTAAAATAAGTTTTGGATAGCACGAGTAACAATTCTCAGTTTAAAGTGTACTCTCACTATCCTGATTTTTATCAGATTATCCTGATTTATCATGAAATTCTGAAAACAAGGAAAAAAATTGCTTATCTTAAGCATTTTTTTGTGATCTGAGTGTAAAACATTTTGTATTACACTTTCTTATCCTATAATGTCTTGCTCAGTCTCTTCATTGAACACCCTGGGCGTGTTGTGCAGAAAAGCACGAAAAGGTTAAAGAATAAAGACCTTCTAGAGTACGACAAAAATGATGTCAAAATGCAGGAAATGCCACTTGAAAGAACCTAAATTTGCAAAATTTCCTGGGGGGCGTTAACCCCAGACCCCTCTACAGGCGCTTGAAAATACTCCCTATCTTCCTTCAAAAGGGGATGGAATGTCTGCCATCATAAAGGACGGAGCCTACTATTGTTATTGCAAATGTATACGTTCTTCACATCTTGAGATATTCAGGTTTCCTATAGGTGATGCTTACCAATACAGTGATATTTTAGCGCGGTTTAAAACTATCCAGAGAAAATAGATCTTAGTAAGTACTCTTTGTATCCAAAAAGAAAATTGGGATAATTCAGATAATTCAGCTTCAATTCGAGAGAGAATGTCATACATTTCTTTGCATGTTAAAGCTTCTTACTCAATTATGTGGTTACCAAAAATTTCCACTTTGGATTTCAATAACACTTGTTAAGATCTACATTTCCTGCATAATCATAAACCGGGGCAAAAATACCTATGAATTAGTGGGCGCCGTCCTTAACCTCCGCTTTGTTCTTTTGTTTTACATAACTAGGGCTAATCAGTAATTATGAAAGTCCACCCAACTTCCTTGAAAAATTAATTTTCATAGAAATGAATATGAGGTTGTCGGTTAAAAGCAAACAAACCGTTTACAGCCTTTTACCACCAACAACCTCGCGTGTTTCATGAAAGTTTTGATGATTTTCAAGTTAATGCAGAATTTTCTTTTGTCGTTTACAAACGATTTGTGATGTGGAACAAGTTGTGACAGGAAACTATTAAAGATGACTGAAACAAGAGCACTTTAAATTTGAAAAATATTGAATGTCATTAGTTTGAATATCATTTGGATTTTGCGACTAAATTGTTACCCTTTTAACAGAAGTAAACGCACGAAACGGTTTGAGCCTTTCAAAGTGAAACTTCAGGAAGCCTTTCATGCATGATGAAGTTCTTCCTTAAGTTAAACGCATTCACTTGGTTTTCAAGAGAGTAGCCGAGTTCTTGCACAATGGCCAGCTATATACAGTATAATTATAGCCTGCAAGCCCGCTAGCTGCGGCTCTGTTTTGTTTACTCGCATTCGTTCTAGAAAAGTCTCGCCGGCCAATGGCCACAAGGAAGCTAGCTTTCATGTAAGCGGTACATCGGTAAAAATACTGTACTTACAATGCATTTTGAGGGGCCCAATTAACCGACTTGTAGATGTCACTGCCCAAAACGTAGACTAAATCAACGACAAGGTACCAAAGAAGAAACAAAACAGCTTTCATTATGTCCACTTCCTCTTGATCGTGTGATGAAAACCAGCCGAGGTGCGAACTATTACACGTCTTGTTTGTTCGATCTTTCGCTGCAAACGATGATGAAAAAAAATCTGGATCAAGGTAATATTTGTCGACAACAACGACACTTCTGTGGATAAGCCTTTGTCGACCACTTGACGACTCTATTTTAATCGTCTGGTTGTGGTTACCCTAACACACATTTCTTTCACTCTCATTGGTCAATAGCGGTGTTTAAATCGGAGTACTGTGACAATACCGCCTGTGACATCACGCGAATTTTGATTGGTTATGTAGTCAGACGCGCCTTTGGATTGGTGTATCAAGAAAATCTGTTTCAATCAAGACTTACAAATTAAAAAAAACAGCATTTTCCTTCATTTGTCAAATTATCTTTGAGAAATATTTTATAAAAGCAATTGAGGACTTTTTCCCGTCTTTCCATAGCCTCATCTAAACACTCATGGTAGCTGGGAGAATTCGAGACAGATTTGCAAACCCTCGACTGCGTCTCGGGTTTGGATAACTGTCTCGAATTCTCCCAACTCCCCCTCGTGTTTAGATCAGGCTATGGAAACACGGAAAACGTCCTCTGTTACTTCGTCTCCTATTGTTGTATGTTACTGAAACCTACCAAGGCCCTTGGTAACTCACCATATATACCACGAAAATACCATATTAAAGTTTCAGAAAGCTGAAGAGTTTCACTTCTTAACCGGTTTCGTCATAGACTGGATCGCGGCTCGCGGCTTCGCCCCTCGGGCAAAAGAGAGACTGCTCACAGTCTAGTTCGTCACTTCCTTTTAGTCACTATTTGAATGGGTTTCTAGCCAAACAAAACTAAAGCCTGTTTCTGTGTCCCACGCTCTTTATCGAGGGGTAAATCTTGGTGACAATACTAAATAAATGAATAAATAATAATAATAATAATAATAATAATAATAATAATAATAATAATAATAATAATAATAATAATTATAATAATAATAATAAGGGTGGTCCACTGAGGTAGACGAGGCTATGAGGGAACTGTTTGGGGCTCGAGGAGGGGAGATTCTACTCCGGATGCAGAGAGCCGTCATCTCGCACACCCTAAACATTGCCCGCACACTGAAAGTGATGTCTTGAGGATAGAACAGAGTGAACTGAGACATTTTTAGTTTATTTATAGTAAATTAGATATTATGTATACTTTACAAGCTATAGAGTTGTTAGCCTTAGAGCCGCCTGGGTTACGTTCGACGCTCCAAGCTGGCTGGATAGGGATCCATATGGCATCCATACGTTTTCACTGTCATAATAATAATAATAATAATACTTTAGCTTAGTACTTTATCGACGCTTATTTAGGACAAAGTGGTAAATGACCTAAATAATTCAATTTTGAAACAAATAAGGGAGGCTCTCCCTTGTTTGTTGTTGAAAGGGTGGATAACGATTGATTCTCTCCAGCAGCTATGTAAACTGCAGGGCACTTCTACACCGCAAAATATGAGAATGTACAAAATCTTCAAGAGCACGTGATCCTTTACAACGATTTTTAGAACAATACTAGAAAAAGTAGTCACTTATCCACCAGATTCTAAAATCAAGTATTTTATTTTTCAATAAGGAGAACATAATTCAAGCAAAAACAAAATGCCGTGTTTTTTCCTGTCGTGTGTTGTGTTTATTTCCGACGTCTCTTGTCACAAAACTAGTTTTAAACTTCACGACAAGCTCAAGGTACTTCCCTCAAAACGATATTTCCAATGAAACTGAAAAGTCAGCCGAATAACTAGCGCTTAATAAGGAATTTCACGATTGCAATTTTATCTCTTCCTCTGATTACTTAGGTGTGGTTCAAGGGCGTCATCTTGATTTCTTGTTTACAAAAAGACCAGCAATGTTTCAAAGGACCATCCGCCATCCAAGACGCACGTGAATTGAATATTTTGCGTACTTAAAAAAATACCTTTGATTGGCGTTTGCTCGGCAAAAACCTAATTTTTGAAAGCAGATATCAACTGATATATTTCAAGCAACCTCGAATTAAGCCTTCCACTTGAAATTGCTAAATAAACAAGCGTCAAAATTATAGTCTAATTCTGCAAACCCATCACAGTTAAATATCTATTGAAACACTGTTGGTCTTGACGTCTCGACGTCTCTTTCACGTAAAATAGAAATTCAAGAATCTTTCAGCTCCAGTTACCAATCACGTTGTCCAATTAACCGTTTGTGATTTTTTCATTAGGTGGTTGATACTTTGTAAACAATGACGTGAAACTTTATGAACTAGTTTTGTTCTATATTGGCCTATACCGAGCATAAGTCAGCAAAGTTTACGTGAGACAATTCTGGAAGTTTGTCGATGCCGTATTTGTTGGGAATTCACTTATGTCCTTGCCCCTGTGAAACCGTGATCCGAGAGTAAGGTGGTCCATAATGATGACTTATGATGCCAGGCTAGGCCATATATCAGTAATATTCATTTTATGTTTTTCTCTGAACTGTTAAAGAGTTTTTTTTCCTTGTGCACGTACACGGTATAAGAAATGAGCGTATTTTTAAGTAGTTCAGTACATGTACAAAAGCACACAGAAACAGCGCAGAAAACCGTGAGATTAGGATTCTCAGTGATATTAAAACAAATATCGGTGAGCCCATTATGGGTTTGGTAAAGTGTTCGTTCAACTATCCGTCAAACATCCTTGATTATTTCTGATTAAATCCTAGATTTGGTGTTGTTCCATTTTCGGTCCATTCAAGTTTCAGAAGTTTCATATTAAACTGAGAGCAAAAATGTAAGCCGTGAGTTTCATGAGTGACAGTTTTTCTTATGGAACGAGACAAAGGATAGAAAAATCACTGTGGGGCTAGAATACTGTTCGTTTGTAAGTCAGAGTTCATTTTCTCTTGTTTGAACATTGTGCATTATCACGTTCTTTCTGAACATGCGGCGAAATTTGACCCACAGAAAAGTGATTACAATAGCTAGAAAAGCTATCAAGATACAAAAAAGAGATGCGTTTAGGTGTCAGCCTTTGTATTCCGAATTCCAAGTCAAGGCATCCTTGCTCATGGGCCAGGCGTATCACAATACTAATCTCGTGTCCAGTTTCAAGGAAATCGGCTCGAACCTCGCCTCAGGTGATGTCAATTCAAACCACGTACGAAGACAGACGCAGTCTTACATTGCAGGAAGATGAAGTAATGCTGCGATACGTCATTTTGGGCATTTTTACATAGGTCATGTAACGTTCTCTCGGAACTCGTTTCAGTTTAGGCGCGACCAGAATTTTCTCACGTTGTTCTGAGATGACGCTCAATTAAGGAAAAGCCGGAACATTTCAATGGTTATTCCTTCATAAAGTTTCAAAATTGCAAGAACAGTTGCGGAAAGTAGAAAATCAGGTAACATACACGCGCAAAATAATATGACAAAGATAAATATCGCGAAAAATATTAGGTAATTTAACGTACGGCTTGTGCCTCTCAAGGCTCGGGCAAATGGTTTCAAGATTTGCTTCAACATCCGTTCGATTTTGTTGAACAGCGATGTTGAAAAACCGTTTGCCCCCCTTTAAACACGAAACATGTTGAATCGAAGATGAATAGATGTTGACGATGTGTTGACACCGTTTGCCAGCTCCAGCTGCAGCGAGCATCGTTTGACACGGTTCATCGAACGGACGTTGAAGCCGTCCAGGTCGCTCGTGTCACGCACTCCCGCTGTTTAGAAGAACGCGTGGCACGAGCGACCTGGACCGGTCTTTATAATAGAATCGCGACACAACATGCCCAGATTGAACCGCTTTATAGCGCAAAAGAATTTTATATCCCATGTTCATTTTAACTCAGAAGTGGTTAATCAAAGAGCTAGCAGGTTTTAAGCGGGCAAATTTCTTTTCAAAAGAAGGCGGGTTTTTTTCACGTTCGTGGGTAATGATGTCAGATGGTAAGCCGGCTTTTTCGCTCAAAGTAATCAGTTCCGATTTCTATGTGGGTGTTCTAGCTTGATGAAGGAAAGGAATTTTTCGCGTTTGTCAAATTTTACAGCCTTTGAGTAATTATAAGTCTCTAAGGCTTCAGGAAATCAACCCAAGCTCAAAATCCTCACGCATTTTTCTCTTCTAATTCCCATAGCCAGTTGGGAAATCAAGCATACTTAATTTGTAGGGAATCTTTTAATATTTACTGAGTCGAATTTGTGCACTGCACAAATTCGACTCACAGTGCCACAACGGAAGACAAATTTGACAAATCGAGGGAGCGCAGCCGAAATATTTTGTTTTCTCGTACACTGATCCCTTATCTCCATCAAGGGTTTACAATTAAAACTATGGGCTTCAACGGGAATTTAACCTATGACCTCTGCATGCGATGCCAGTCATGTTCTACCAACAGAGCCATGAAGCCACTCAGTTTGGAGAAGATCAATTAATGGGTTGGGTTCATTCATTCCCGTGAAAGGACTGACCATGAATGAACAAAAAAGGAATATTTGAAGTGCGGTTTATATATGAAAGATAGAAGTGATCCTTGCATGCACTTATGTGCACAATTGTCTCATTTTGACACTCGAAAAATTTAGGAGGCTTCTACCCGCGGGATTCGAACTCATAACAGGAACGAATCGAACTGAGCCCCGCAAATTCACAAATTGACCTGCCACTGGGTTCAAATCCAATTGAAGCTGTTTCTTCTTTATTGGCCTATTCTGAGCATGAGTTAGAAAAGTTTATGTAGACAATTCTGGAAGTTTGCAAAGTGAAACCGTGATTCGAGAGTAAGGTGATCCATAAACATGAACTAAGATGCCAGGCTAAGCCACATATCGGTAATATTCATTTTATGTTTTGCTCATAACTCATAAAGAGTTGTTTGAGGGGGACATTGGGGTTTCCGGTATTGCGGTATTGGGCTTTTTTTCATCTAGCCCGGCGGTATGCGGTTTTTTCATCCTTTTGGCTGACGGTATTCGGTAAAAGAAGGCTGAAGAAGATCCTTCGCGATATCGCGGTACCGTTCATTTGCCCTCTCCTGTCTCATAGACCTCATACAGGTCAATACACTATGTAAAACAAAACACACTAACGTTCAGTAAGCTATAAAGGTCAAGAAGCAAGCTATAAATCTGTAAAGTATATAAAGGTCGATTAAGGTTTTGCCATAATGATAAGTGATTACACAATAATCTACAACGTGATTGTTTTTGCTTCCAATGACAATTCCGTTTCCGTTGAGCTACCTGACCCGACTCACTTCGATCTGTAAACCGGTAATTCGAGGTCTTCTCACGTTTTCTGGTCTTTTCTCGGAATGGCTGAGGCTGCTCCAGATGATGAGGTCATTATGGACTGTGTGGCTTTTTTTTTTATGGAGAAGGCAAGGGGGGCGAACAGTATCGGAAGAAGAATAACTTTCGATGCGCTGTTGCGAAAGGCGAAAAACGCCTTGTGAAGTTACGAGAGAGGATTTGGTAAGTTTGTTTCATTTGTTATGCAGCGTGTACGATAGCTTGACGACCCGAGACAGATTAACCTCAGAAGTCTCAGAATAGTCCCACATTTAATTATGAAAACTCGTACTGGTCGAGCGCGTGGAGGTTCTTTTGTTTTCGGGCACGCAAGGTAAAATAGTTTGTAGCTGTTGGGGGCGGTTTCCTGTATAACACTCAATATCAAGCTCAAAATGGTTTATAATGTCCATAGTGGTTTTGCGTGCGCTGACTTTGTCGGGGGTGGCCAGTAAAGGTTGTAAAGGGGGATTAACGGAAAATAAATTCGTGCTTTCACAACTCAGGGGAAATAAAATCGGCCTTTCACGTTTCACCAAAAAGAGGACATTATTGACACGAAATTACGTAATTTACGATTTTACAGTCCTCAAGGTCCTCAAGGTAGTAGTGAAGAGAAAATAGAGGAAACTGCTGACGAAAGTGCGCCAATGCTTCAATGATCTAAATGCGGTATCGGTATTTCGTCGATTTTCAACACCGCATTTCGGTATTTGCCAATTGTTCTTGCGGTATTGCGGTATTGGGTATCCCCCAATGTCCCCCTCTTTGTTCCTTTGTGCATATACACGGAAGAGGAAATAAGCGTATCATTAAGTCGTTCAAGTTACACAATTGCGCACAGAAATAGCGTAGAAAACACAAACTTAATTAGATGCACTAAGAGTTCATTACCCAATTAAGTGTAAGAACTGTCAGGTTTGTCCCCATCAGCGTCAGAAAAGTGTCTTCGTTTATACCAAGTCTTCTGGTAAAATAAACAATAAACCAAATCGACTAACTCAATGTTGCCGTACCCAATTCAAATCTCAGGGTTAAGATTCTTTGTGTATTGTATTTGCATTATAACGTAGCATTCACATTTAAATGCTATGAAATTACTTAGCCTGCTCCCAGGCGGTTGGATGGTCGAAAAAACCGGAATTCGTAATGCGGTCGCCATCTTGGATTCGGGCGGCTAGGTCTGGGCCGGCTTGAGGGTCGGGAGGGGGACGGCAACTGGAAGAGAAAATTTCGCGTGCCAGGACAGCGGGGTCTCCCAGATTTTTATACTTATCATCTCTAATGGAGAAAAGATACTGAGTGATGTAAATGTGGTTGTGTGAAAACAGGTTAAGAGGGAAAACAGCTCACTTCTGGTTGCCGTCCACGTCTCAAAAACGCGCGTGCTTAAGCTCCCTTTTCGCTCCGGTGCAGCAACCGGGGTGAAATCGCGCCGGTGTCAGTCGTCCCAGCATGCCTTTTTGCTGTGATAATATCATGTAAAAAAATACAGAGCTAAGAGAAGGAACCGGCGTGAACTCGCGCCGGTGCGAAAGTCGCCCCAGTATCATGTTAACACCCCCTTACTTAGCTTGCAGGTAGATAGATAGATAGATAGATAGATAGATAGATAGATAGATAGATAGATAGATAGATAGATAGATAGATAGATAGATAGATATACCTTTATTTAAACACGATAATGTTTGAAGGTATAAGCTTATGGGGTGATAATTATTGTTGCTTCCAAAATTGCTCATTAAACAAGCGTCCCTCAAAATTGTAGTCTAATTCCGCAAACCCATCACACTTGAATATCTATTGAAACCCTATTGGTCTTGACGTCTTTTTCACGTAAAATAGAAATTCAAGAACCTTTCAGGTCCAGTTCTCAATCACGTTGTCCAATTAACCGTTTGTGATTTTTTCATTAGGTGGTTGATGCTTTGTGAACAATGACGTGAAACTTTATGAAATGGTTTTAATCTATATTGGCCTATACCGAGCATGAGTTAGCAAACTTTACGTGAGACAATTCTGGAAGTTTGTCGATGTCTTATTTGTCATAATGATGACTCATGATAGCAGGCTAGGCCATATATCAGTAATATTCATTTTATGTTTTGCTCATAACTCTTAAAGAGTTTTTTTTCTTTGTGCACGTACACGGTATAGGAAATGAGCGTATTTTTAAGTAGTTCAGTATGCGTGTACAACAGCACACACAAACAGCGCAGGAAATCGTGAGAAAAATAGATCGTTTTGATTGCCTTTTCACATCGAATAAGGATTCACATGAAAAAAAAAACATCGGTGAACCCAGTATGGGTTTGGTAAAGTGTTGAACTTTCCATTAACATCCTTGATTATTTCTGATTCAATACTACAGGGGCACCCAACGAGAATATAGTTCAAAACCACTTAAACATAGCATTGTTAAACGTATTTTAGTATTTAAACGGTAGATATAGGCATATTTTTATCCTCTAAAAATTTTTCATCTGTTCGGATTTCCTAGCTGAAGAACTAGTGATCCGCAATTGATATGGATTAAAACTTACTTTTTGAAAAAATTCAGCCAGAAAAAGTGCTCCCGAAAATTCTACGTGACCATTTTAGGGTAAAAATCCGTCAAAATTGGGCAATTATACCATTTTTTAGATGTTCGAAAATCCTTGGACAGGCAGGCAAGCAAGAAATTTTACAACGTAACAAATGTTCGGAAAATTCTAGATCTCAAATTGTCTTCCGAACAGATATTTTCCGAAAGTTGACGTCGGGTGCCCTTGATACTAGATGTGGCTATATTGTCAAGTACTACTTTACGTAATCGGCATCCATTTTTAGTCCATTCAAGCCAAAAGCTTCGTATAAACTGAGAGCAAAAATGTAAGCCGTGAGTTTCACGAGTGACAGTTTTTCATATGGAACGAGACAAAGGATAGAAATGACTGATCTGGGGCTTGAATACTGTTCGTTTGAACTAATTGAGGACGGTGCCTACTATTGTTATTGCACATACGTTCTGCGCATCTCGAGATACTCGGATTTCCTATCAGTGACGCTTAGTAAAACAGGGATATTTTTGCGCGGTTTAAAACTATCCGGAGAAAGTAGATCTTAGTAAGTACTCTTGGTATCCAAAAAGAAAATTGGGGGTAACCATGCATTTTTGAGAGATAATCAAGCTTCCATTTGAAACAGAACGCCATACAATGTTTTGTATTTTACAAATATTATTCATGAATTATCTTTTAAAAATGCGTGGTTACCCCCAATTTTCGTTTTGGATTTCAATAACACTTGTTAAGATCTACATTTCCGGCATAGTCACACACTGGGGCAAAAATATCTTTAATTAGTAGGCACCGTCCTTAAGAGTTTATTTTCTCTTGTGCATTGTTCTGTCTGGACATGCGGCGAAATTTGACCCGCAGAAAAGTGATCACAATAGCTAGAAAGCTATTTAAAATTAAGATGTGAAAAGAGATGCATTTAGGTGTCAGCCTTTGCATTCCGAATTCCAAAACAAGGCATCCTTGCTCATGTGCCAGCCGTATCACAATACTAATCTCGTGTCCAGTTTCAGGGAAATCTACTCGAACCTCGCCAAAAGGTGATTTCAATTCAAACCACGAAGGCGAAGCAATGCTGCGATATATCATTTTGGGCATTCTCGGAACTCGTTTCAGTTTAGGCGCGACCGGAATTTTCTCACGTTGTTCTGATATGACGCTCAATTAAGGAAAAGCCGGAACATTTCAGTGGTTATTGCTATATAAAGTTTCAAAACTGCAAGAACAGTTGCGGAAAGTAGAAAATCCGGTAACATACACACACGCAGAAAAATAAAACATAGATAAATATCGTGGAGAATATTAGGCAATTTAACGTACGGCTTGTGCTCTCAAGGATCGGGCAAAAGGCTTCAAGATTTGCTTCAACATACGTTCGATTTTGTTGAACAGCGATGTTGAAAACGGCTTTTTCGCTCAAAGTAATCAGTTCCGATTTCTATGTGGGTGTTCTAGCTTGATGAAGGAAAGGAATTTTTCGCGTTTGTCAAATTTTACAGCCTTTGCGTACTTATAAGCCTCTAAGGCCTCAGGAAATCAACACAAACTAAAAAAACACTCACGTTTTCGCGTTAAATTTCTCCACTTTTTTCTTCTAAGTCCCATAGCTAGTTGGGAAATCAAGCAAACCTTTTAACATTTACACAAATTCGACAGTCGACTTTTAGAACAATGCAAGAAAAAGTAGTCACTTATCCACCGGATTGTGAAATCAAGTGTTTTATTTTTCAATAAGGAGAACATAATTCAAGCAAAAACAAAATGCCGTGTTTTTTCCTGTTTTGTGTTGCAATTGTGTTTATTTCCGACGTCTCTTGTCACGAAACTAGTTTTAAACTTCACGACAAGCTCAAGGTACTTCCCTCAAAATGAAATTTGCAATGAAACTGAAGAGTCAGCCGAATAACTAGCGCTTAATAAGAAGGAATTTCACGATTGCAATTTTATGTCTTCCTCTGATTACTTAGGTGTGGCTCAAGGGCATTAGATCTCGATTTCTTATTTACAAAAAGAGCAGCAATTTTTCAAAGGACAATCCGCCATCCAAGACGCACGTGAATTGAATATTTTACGTACTTTAAAAATTATCTTTGATTGGCATTTGCGCGGCAAAAACCTAAATGTTGAAAGCAGATATCAACTGATATGTTTCATTCAACCTCGAATTGAGTTAGAAGGGTCTACATGAGAAAACTCGCACCGGGGCAAGTTTCACACCGAGGTGACTTCTTGATTTCGTATACATGATGACTAGATGAATTCGTATCGTGTTCAGCTGAAGGGACCCCACATATCGATAACATACAAAAGTGATTCCAAATTGCAAATATGGCGTCTATCAGGAAAAGTACGCATGTGCTCGCCGTTCCAGCTCCCCCGTTCCTCGTTTACATGATACCGTTGCGAGATTACGCGCCGGAACGAAATATTAGGGAGCTTAGGCACGTGCGTTTTTGGGACAAGGACGGCAGCCGGAAGAGAATATTTCGCATGCCAGGACAATGGTGTCTCCTAGATTTTACATTTATCATCTCTAATGGAGAAAAGATACTTAGCAATGTAAATGTGGTTGTGTGAAAACAGGTTAAAAGGGAAAACAGCTCACTTCTGGTTGCCGCCCACGTCTCAAAAACAAGCGTGCTTAAGCTCCCTTTTCGCTCCGGTGCAGCAACCGGGGTGAAATCGCGCCGGTGTGAGTCGTCCCAGCATGACTTTTTGCGGTGATAATATCATGTAAAAAAATACAGAGCTAAGAGAAGGAACCGGAGTGAACTCGCGCCGGTGCGAAAGTCACCCCAGTATCATGTAAACACCCCCTTACTTAGCTTGCCAGGTAGATAGATAGATAGATAGATAGATAGATAGATAGATAGATAGATAGATAGATAGATAGATAGATAGACCTTTATTTAAACACGATAATGTTTAAAGCTATAAGCTTATGGGGTGATAATTATTGTTGCTTCCAAAATTGCTCATTAAACAAGCGTCCCTCAAAATTATAGTCTAATTCTGCAAACCCATCACACTTAAATATCTATTGAAACCCTGTTGGTCTTGACGTCTCTACGTCTTTTTCACGTAAAATAGAAATTCAAGAACCTTTCAGCTCCAGTTCCCAATCACGTTGTCCAATTAACCGTTTGTGATTTTTTCATTAGGTGGTTGATGCTTTGTAAACAATGACGTGAAACTTTATGAAATGGCCTATACCGAGCATGAGTTAGCAAAGTTTACGTGAGACAATTCTGGAAGTTTGTCGATGTCTTATTTGTCATAATGATGACTCATGATAGCAGGCTAGGCCATATATCAGTAATATTCATTTTATGTTTTGCTCATAACTCTTAAAGAGTTTTTTTTCTTTGTGCACGTACACGGTATAGGAAATGAGCGTATTTTTAAGTAGTTCAGTATGCGTGTACAACAGCACACACAAACAGCGCAGGAAATCGTGAGAAAAATAGATCGTTTTGATTGCCTTTTCACATCGAATAAGGATTCACATGAAAAAAAAAACATCGGTGAACCCAGTATGGGTTTGGTAAAGTGTTGAACTTTCCATTAACATCCTTGATTATTTCTGATTCAATACTACAGGGGCACCCAACGAGAATATAGTTCAAAACCACTTAGACATAGCATTGCTAAACGTATTTTAGTATTTAAACGGTAGATATAGGCATATTTTTATCCTATAAAAATTTTTCATCAGTTTGGATATCCTAGGTGAGAGTCTGGTGATCCGAAAATTATGGGGAGCAAAAGTTACCTTTTCGAAAATTTCAGCCAGAAAAACTGCTCCCGAAAATTCTACGTGACCGTTTTAGGGTAAAAATCCGTCAAAATTGGGCAATTATACCATTTTTTAGATGTTCGAAAATCCTTGGACAGGCAGGCAAGTAAGAAATTTTACAACAAATGTTCGGAAAATTCTAGATTTCAAATCGTCTTCCGAACAGATATTTTCCGAAAGTTGACGTTGGGTGCCCTTGATACTAGATGTGGCTATATTGTCACGTACTACTTCACGTAATCGGCATCCATTTTTAGTCCATTCAAGCCAAAAGCTTCGTATAAACTGAGAGCAAAAATGTAAGCCGTGAGTTTCACGAGTGACAGTTTTTCATATGGAACGAGACAAAGGATAGAAATGACTGATCTGGGGCTTGAATACTGTTCGTTTGAACTAATTGAGGACGGTGCCTACTATTGTTATTGCACATACGTTCTGCGCATCTCGAGATACTCGGATTTCCTATCGGTAACGCTTAGTAATACAGGGATATTTTTGCGCGGTTTAAAACTATCCGGAGAAAGTAGATTTTAGTAAGTACTCTTGGTATCCAAAAAGAAAATTGGGGGTAACCATGCATTTTTGAGAGATAATTAAGCTTCAATTTGAGAAAGAACGCCATACATTGCTTTGTATTTTAAAGCTTTTTACAAATATTATTCATGAATTATCTTTTAAAAATGCGTGGTTACCCCCAATTTTCTTTTTGGATTTCAATAACACTTGTTAAGATCTACATTTCCGGCATAATCACACACCGGGGCAAAAATATCTTTAATTAGTAGGCACCGTCCTTAAGAGTTTATTTTCTCTTGTGCATTTATTGTTCTGTCTGGACATGCGGCGAAATTTGACCCGCAGAAAAGTGATCACAATAGCTAGAAAGCTATTAATTAAGATATGAAAAGATATGCATTTAGGTGTCAGCTTTTGTATTCCGAATTCCAAAACAAGGCATCCTTGCTCATGTGCCAGCCGTATCAAAATACTAATCTCGTGTCCAGTTTCAGGGAAATCTACTCGAACTTCGCCAAAACGTGATTTCAATTCAAACCACGAAGGCGAAGCAATGCTGCGATATATCATTTTGGGCATTCTCGGAACTCGTTTCAGTTTAGGCGCGACCTGAATTTTCTCACGTTGTTCTGATATGACGCTCAATTAAGGAAAAGCCGGAACATTTCAGGGGATTGCTATTTAAAGTTTCAAAACTGCGAGAACAGTTGCGGAAAGTAGAAAATCCGGTAACATACACACACGCAGAAAAATAAAACAAAGATAAATATCGTGGAGAATATTAGGCAATTTAACGTACGGCTTGTGCTCTCAAGGATCGGGCAAAAGGCTTCAAGATTTGCTTCAACATACGTTCGATTTTGTTGAACAGCGATGTTGAAAACGGCTTTTTCGCTCAAAGTAATCAGTTCCGATTTCTATGTGGGTGTTCTAGCTTGATGAAGGAAAGGAATTTTTCGCGTTTGTCAAATTTTACAGCCTTTGCGTACTTATAAGCCTCTAAGGCCTCAGGAAATCAACACAAACTAAAAAAAAACTCACGTTTTCGCGTTAAATTTCTCCATTTTTTTCTTCTAAGCCCCATAGCTAGTTGGGAAATCAAGCAAACTTAATTTAGAAAATCTTTAAACATTTACACAAATTCGACAGTCGACTTTAAGTAGTCACTTATCCACCGGATTGTGAAATCAAGTGTTTTATTTTTCAATAAGGAGAACATAATTCAAGCAAAAACAAAGTCCCGTGTTTTTTCCTATTTTGTGTTGCAATTGTGTTTATTTCCGACGTCTCTTGTCACAAAACTAGTTTTAAACTTCACGACAAGCTCAAGGTACTTCCCTCAAAACGAAATTTCCAATGAAACTGAAAAGTCAGCCGAATAACTAGCGCTTAATAAGAAGGAATTTCACGATTGCAATTTTATCTCTTCCTCTGATTACTTAGGTGTGGCTCAAGGGCATTATCTCGATTTCTTATTTACAAAAAGACCAGCAATGTTTCAAAGGACCATCCGCCATCCAAGACGCACGTGAATTGAATATTTTACGTACTTTAAAAATTACCTTTGATTGGCGTTTGCTCGGCAAAAACCTAAATGTTGAAAGCAGATATCAACTGATATATTTCATTCAACCTCGAATTGAGCTAGAAGGGTCTACATGAGAAAACTCGCAGCGGCTCAAGTTTCACACCGAAGTGACTTCTTGATTTCGTATGCATGATGACTAGGTGAATTCGTATCGTGTTCAGCAGAAGGGACACCACATATCGATAACTGCAAATATGGCGTCTATCAGGAAAAGTACGCATGTGCTACCCGTTCCAGCCCCCCCGCTCCTCGTTTACATGATACCGTTTCGAGATTTCGCGCCGGAACGAAATATTAGGGAGCTTAAGCACGCGCGTCTTTGAGACAAGGACGGCAACCGGAAGAGAAAATTTCGCTTGCCAGGACAGAGAGGTCTCCCAGATTTTTATACTTATCATCTCTAATGGAGAAAAGATACTTAGCAATGTAAATGTGGTTGTGTCAAAACAGGTTAAGAGGGAAAACAGCTTACTTGTGGTTGCCGTCCACGTCTCAAAAACGCGCGTGCTTAAGCTCCCTTTTCGCTCCGGTGCAGCAACCGGGGTGAAATCGCGCCGGTGTGAGTCGTCCCAGCATGACTTTTTGCGGTGATAATATCATGTAAAAAAATACAGAGCTAAGAGAAGGAACCGGAGTGAACTCGCGCCGGCGCGAAAGTCGCCCCAGTATCATGTTAACACCCCCTTACTTAGCTTGCCAGGTGATAATTATTGTTGCTTCCAAAATTGCTTATTAAACAAGCATCCCTCAAAATTGTAGTCTAATTCCACAAACCCATCACACTTGAATATCTATTGAAACCCTGTTGGTCTTGGCGTCTTTTTCACGTAAAATAGAAATTCAAGAACCTTTCAGCTCCAGTTCCCAATCGCGTTGTCCAATTAACCGTTTGTGATTTTTTCATTAGGTGGTTGATGCTTTGTAAACGTGACGTGAAACTTAATGAAATGGTTTTGTTCTATATTGGCCTATACCGAGCATGAGTTAGCAAAGTTTACGTGAGATAATTCTGGAAGTTTGTCGATGTCTTATTTGTCATAATGATGACTTATGATGCCAGGCTAGGCCATATATCAGAAATATTCATTTTGTGTTTTGCTCATAACTCTTAAAGAGTTTTTTTTCCTTTGTGCACGTACACGGTATAGGAAATGAGCGTATTTTTAAGTAGTTTAGTATGCATGTACAACAGCACACACAAACAGCGCAGAAAATCGTGAGAAAAATAGATCTTTTTGATTGCCTTTTCACATCGAATAAGGATTCACATGAAAAAAAATATATATATCGGTGAACTGACCCACTATGGGTTTGGTAAAGTGTTGAACTTTCCATTAACATCCTTGATTATTTCTGATTCAATACTAGATTTGGCGTTATTGTCACGTACTACTTCACGTAATCAGCGCGTCCATTTTCAGTCCATTCAAGCCAAAAGCTTCATATAAACTGAGAGCAAAAATGTAAGCCGTGAGTTTCACGAGTGACAGTTTTTCATATGGAACGAGACAAAGGATAGAAATCATTCTGGGGCTTCAATACCGTTCGTTTGAACTAATTAAGAGTTTATTTTCTCTTGTGCATTGTTCTGTCTGGACATGCGGCGAAATTTGACCAGCAGAAAAGTGATCACAATAGCTAGAAAGCTATTAATTAAGATATAAAAAGAGAATGACTTTGTATTCCGAATTCCAAGTCAAGGCCGCATCCTTGCTCATGTGCCAGCCGTATCACAATACTAATCTCGTGTCCAGTTTGGAAATCTACTCGAACCTCGCCAAAAGGTTATTTCAATTCAAACCACGAAATGATATATCATTTTGGGCATTCTCGGAACTCGTTTCAGTTTAGGCGCGACCTGAATTTTCTCACGTTGTTCTGAGATGACGGTCAATTAAAGAAAAGCCGGAACATTTCAGTGGTTATTGCTATATAAAGTTTCAAAACTGCAAGAACAGTTGCGGAAAGTAGAAAATCCAGTAACATACACACACGCAAAAAAAATAAACAAAGATAATATCGTGGAGAATATTAGGCAATTTAACACACGGCTTGTGCTCTCAAGGATCGGGCAAATGGTTTCAAGATTTGCTTCAACATCCTTTCGATTTTGTTGACCAGCGATGTTGAAAACGTTTGCCCTCCCCCTTCCCCCCCCCCCTCCCCCTTTCAACCGTGTTGAAACATGCTGAATCGATTGAATCGAGGTTAGGTGATGTGTTGGAACTGTTTGCCCACCCCAGCAGCCAACATCGTTCAACACGGTCCAACAAAATCGAACGAATGTCGAAGCCGTTTGTGTTGGGGTCTTTAGTCTAAAATTGCGAGACAAAATGCCTAAATTGAACCACTTTATAGCGCAATATCTAGAATTTTATATCCCATGTTCATTTTAATCCCGGAGGACTAGATAGACTTGTCTCGTGGTCTGTATTCAAAGTGTGCAGGTTGCATTTTGTTGAAAAGCTTGTGAAAAAATAACAATTTTTGAGGTACATGCTACCTTAATCAAAGAGCGAGGAGGTTTGAAGCGGTCAAATTTCTTTCAGAAGAAGGCGGGTTTTTTTTTCACGTTCGTGGGTAATGATGTCAGATGGTGAGCCGGCTCAAAGTAATCAGTTCCGATTTCTACGTGGGTGTTCTAGCTTGATGAAGGAAAGGAATTTTTCGCGTTTGTCAAATTTTACAGCCTTTGCGTACTTATAAGCCTATAAGGCCTCAGGAAATCAACACAAACTAAAAAAAGCCTCACGTTTTCGCGTTAAATTTCTCCATTTTTTCCTTCTAATTCCCATAGCTAGTTGGGAAATCAAGCAAACTTAATTTAGAAAATCTTTTAACATTTACACAAATTCGACAGTCGACTTTCTAGCTTAAGTTGCCTTTGAAACATCGAACGTTTCTGTCCATACCACAACGGAAGACAAAATTGACAAATCGAGGGAGCGCAGCTGAAATACAGTCGAACCTCCGGTTGCGACCACCTCTCGTAAGCAACCACGTCTCCTAAGCGACCAGTTTTCCAAAAGACCAAAAGTCTCCAAGTCAAATCACTATATTTGGAACCTCTTATAAGAGACCACCTCTCTTAAGCGATCGCGACCACTTGTGGAGCTAAAAGTTTGAAATTTTCCTTTGTTTTTAACCTCCTGTAAGTGGCTAATAGAGCGAAAATTGGATAATGAGGTGTTGTAACATTATCGTATTCCTGGCAAGTGTAATTTGAAGTCCTTGCACTTGTGTGTATAATTGTCTCATATACGAATCGAACTGACCTCCACCCCCACAAATTGACCTGCCCCCGTGAACCGGGTGGCTTCATGCATGAGCATAGCATCGGGTTCAAATCCCATTGAATCCGTTTCTTGTATACTGACCTATACCTAGACTTGCCACAAGTCGACCTCACGAGAATCCCAGGAGAAAATGTTCAGTGGGGAGCGAAGCGTGGGTTTTCGGACGCGAAGCGGATGAGCGAACGACGAAGTTCTGGAAATTTGTCGATGCCTCATGTGCCTTTGCGAATTCAAGGATCTTACCCTGATGAAACCGTGATTTGAGAGTAAGGTGGTCCATAAAGATGACCTAAGATGCCAGGCTTTTCCTTTGTGCACGTACACGGAGTAGGAAATGAGCGTATATTAAGTGGTTCAAGTTGCACAATTGCGCACAGAAATAACGCAGAAAACCGTGACGAACGTAATTAGATGCACTAAAAGAGTTCATTATTCAATTAAGTGTAAGAATCTGGTATCAGGTTTGTCCCCATCAGCGTCAGAAAAGTGTTTACTTTTATACCAAGTCTTGTGGTAAAATACACCAAATAGACTAAATCAATGTTGTTGCATTATAACGTAGCATTCTCATTTAAATGCTATGAAATTACTTGACCTTACTTGGAACAAAACGTTTGATTCCCAAAGGGTTTGAACTGGGTACAACACTGAGTTAGCCGATTTGGTCTATAAAAGCTGGTTCTCTTTCATATGATTTCCCCATGATTGTTTTAATCGTCTGGATCGTTTTACAACCGCCCATACCAGTGGGGGTGATCCAAGGGATTAGCAACGATTAGGGGTTCTCATATAATCGATAGGGACGCCAGCCATATATTGGTCACTGTTTCACCAAGACGATTTATGAGATTATTCAGCCACTCCAAATTGGCAAACTTGCGCCCAGAACTCGCTGAACACTTTTCCGTTTCTTCAAGTACGAGATGCGAATTTTTTTATAGGTGCGGTTCAACCACCGTGGCACAGCCGTAAATATAATGCCATTTCCCATGGTACATTATCCCGCGGTGCCTCACACTTGGGCTTTTAGTATGCCATGATAACCAGCGGTCAAACGTTACGAAGATTACGGCCGAGGTAAAAAGAAATATCACGCAGTTCATTGGCGGAAAATTTAATCACAACATTATCATCATCGTGATTGGCTCTTGCACCTTGGGCATCAACACACCTTTCCAAGTTACTACGTTAAATGCCATGGGTGTTTCGTCTAATCTTTTTGACGCATCCATGGAAATTTACCGCGTACCACTAAAAATTTACCTTGGGAAATGTCGGTCACACGCACCAAATGCAGTTTCCCGCGGTAAAAGGGTCATTTACCGCGTTAAAAGTGCCCCATGTAACCGCACCTTACCTCTTCTCTTCCCCGAGGGCTTCCAAGCCCGGCAAACGTTTTTCCAATAGCTTTCCAACCGTTCAACGGAATAGTTAACATAATCTTTCGAAACCTGAAAAAAAAACATCCGTATTTTTGTACCTCCTCCATGAACAAAGCTTGATTGAATGTTTCGGAAGACAGGTGCGGACCAGTGGTTAGGGCTACTGCCTTGAGAACCGGGGTCCCGGTTTCAAGACAAGTTCTGACCCCTGCTTGAATTTGTTCCTGGGTAGTCCCCGGCTCAACTTCTCGGCTGGACTTGTAAATAGCCAACTAGCTCGCTAACGGCCAGTTGGGATTCTTAACAGTTGTAGTTGAATGTTCTGTTCTGTCGTGCTTGTGTTTCATTGGCCCTGAAAAGCTCCTACGGGGAGTGGTCAATTAAGTATGTATGTTGTGAGGCCTCGTAGGTCTTGGGTAATCAGTGATGCACCATGGGACATGGATCGCTTCGATTGCCTGACTGAATAGAAGTGGTTGTCATAAGATCATTCAAGATCGCCCAGATAGAACAAGGGCGATTCAAGCGATTGAGATCGTCCCAATCGCCCGCAGGCATTTATGATTGTCTGTGTGATGTTCTCACATAATCGCCCCGATCGAAATGGCCATATCATCAATTGGTATGATACTGACGATCGAAACGACAGGGGCGATCTTATAAGAACAAACCTTTAAAAAAAAGGTCCCAAGTTGTTTCAAAAAAACGTCCCTACGTATTTCAGCTAAATGTCCTGATAGACTACAGTTTTACCCTTCTTTTACGTTTATTTATACTTCTCATAAAAACAAACAAAAAAGAAAAAAAAAAAAAACGAAAGAGCAAAATAAGAACATTGTCAACAGACTCTTTGCATGAGTATGTTTTTCAAATTTTGTTTAATCTCAGCCTAAACAGGTACGTTCTTGTAAAAGAGGTTCTTCTAAAAATGAGAGTGATATGGGTTGAGTTTGTTGGTTTCTCCAAATATTTTTTTGTTTGGGTACTCCGCTTCTCCCGTATTTGAAGACCTCTTATTTTACGACTTCTAAATCTATTAGGGCCAAACGGGAAATGTTTGGCAACGAAACATCAAACATTTTACCGTTTAGCCACCTTGTTTGGTGCTGTTTGATCGTGTTTGATAAAATTTGGAGGCTATCACACATGTACATTTGATCAAACAACTTAAAATATTTCTTTTGTTCTCGTGTTTGATGGGCGAGCTTTTGTTCGTTTTGCCAGCCGTATCAAACATGTTTGGTACGCGCATGCGTTCCACGCTTGCTCGGCCGCTTGTATCGACGTGTTTTTTACGTATTCGTGACCCATATTTGACATATTTGCTTGTGGAGTTTGATCTGAGTTAGATCAAACATATTTTAACCTTTGGACACTCACTTCACCATCAGCATGTTTGGTCACCAAACAATGTGTTTGATGTTGTACGCCAAACATTTCCAGTTTAACCAGGCCCTTACATCTTACTTGGTAAAGTATTTAGCCGTTCTCGTTAAAATGACTTCTTGTTCACATTAAAACGACACAAAGAGTATATCTATTTGTATTCAGTAAGCCATGTTACTTGCACATGTTCATTGCCGCAAACAAATGATGACATTGTGGGGGGTATTTATTATGTCCAGCATGCATGGACAAATGGACATATGGCATATGTCCAGAATGCATGGACTGCTTAGAAGCGGCTGCAATTTGCCCCTGTATATGCTTCCAGTCGGCTGGGGGTAAATTGATCATTGTAAAGCGCCTTTGAGACGTGTGATAAGGGCGCTATATAAAAGCACCACTTTACTTTACTTTTTTTAAATGAGACCGGGACGAACTCAGACACGTATGAAACTGTTCCGGCATGAAATTTTTGCAGCCTGTTTACATGAAGCCGGGACGAAATGATACTTTTTGTTTAATAAATATATCGCAGACCCAAAAGCATACAGGCTTGAAATTTCTGATTCCAGTTGGGGATTTATTGTCATTTACATGAGAACGGTACGAATTCAGACCGGGACGAGAGTTTCTGGTCGCGGTCCAGCGACCGAGATGAAGTCAGACCGTCTGACTTCATTGTCAGGCCGGTCTCATGTGAACGTAAGAAAAGAAATGTATGGCGGCCGATACCGACTCGTGCCGGTCTGCGTTCGTCCCACGTTCTGCTCCCGTCTGACCTCCAGGTGATCTGGTGACGTAATTTGGAGGACTCGGAAGAAAAGTTTTGACGCCGTATCCCACAACCGCGCGGGGCCTTAGATGTTGTTTCCAAACTCCCTGCAGTACCTTCCATCGCCAAAACTCAACAGATCATCACGTGTCTACCACATTTCCTGTTACTGAATGAACATTCAAGTAGAAACGACGAGAACTAACCTCGCCTCTGCCATGTTGAATTAAAAAATAAGGCCGCGCGCGGTTGTGGGGTACGGCGCAAAAGTTTTTCTCCCAGTCCTCCGAATTACGTCACCAGATCACCTGGCTAGCTAAGGGTGTTAAGGAGTTTCAGAAACCACGACAGCTACGGCGACGAAAACGTTACTTCAAAGTAAAAGTTTGAACTATCGTTAGTGTTTCACGATGTTTCCATCTTGTTTATGTCGTACAATATGGGCGAAGTATCCTATAACCAGATTGGTAAGTAAGGATTTTAAGCAAAGAAAGAGAAGGAAAGATTCACTGCCGGTCCTGCCGTTTGTCCATGTTGTCGTCAAAACCTGAAAATTGGTCATTTTACGTTGTTGTTTGGCGAGTGAGGGAGGGAAATGTACAAAAGTGCGTACCGCACGTGCAGCACGATCATTTTTTCCTCTTTTAACCAATAATATTACTGTTTCTTGGCGTTGTCGTTTCTTAAACTCTCCGTTAGAAACGACGACGGCTACGACAGCGACAACGCCACAAAGCAAGAATATTATTGCCGCCGTTCTCCATAAAAACAACGTGAAATCACCAAACTTTAGGTTTTAACGACAACGCGGGCATACAAAAATGAACCATTCAACGTGCATACGGCGAGAGCTACTGAAATTAAATTGACCAAAAACTGGGCCAGAAAACCATTATAAGATTTTGTGGCAACTTTTTTGTCACTAAACTTTGACGCCAAAACTGGTTTGCCAGCGAGCGGCGATTCGAACGTCAGCTGTTGTCCTTTGGCTGTTTTTTGTGCTTTTCCTAACTATTTTAAGATGAATTCATTCTAGTAGTTTCGAATCAAGTGTAAGAAGACGTCAAAACTGTATTGATAATGTATCAGAGTGATTTGTGTTAACTTCGCGACAAAAGACTTTCATGGCGTTCTTTCGACAGGGTAGATCGATAACAACGTCGTTTACGCACAGAAATGCACTGTTTTCGATAAAAGGGCAAAGGATTGACGGGATAGCACAGTTTTGACTACCGCGCGCACCATTTTCTATCTTTACTAGGAGTAATCATTGATTGAAGTGCATTCGTTGGGGAATTTTGGAGATTGGAATCACTAGATGTGCCGAGATGCCGTGAATACGATGCAGTTTCAGTACGTGGCTGAAAATGGAATGTTTGGAGTAAGGAGGTGATGACGTCACAAAAAATTCTGGAACTTGTTGAAATTGTCTGAGAGATTACTAAAAAATGTCCCTTGCCAAAAATCAAACGTGTTGGTGCGAATTGCGATCGGCGATCGTCATTTGCGCACATGACGTATTAAAATAGAGATGTGCATGCACGTATGACGTAATTCAAGATGCCGCTGAAAAGGCAGACGAACGAAAAACGAAACTTGCTTAAGCTCACCATATGCACAGGATACCCAAGATCAGAAGTTCATACCCATCCAGTTAGTTACAACGTAAATAACATGGAATAATCGCAAAATACTTAATAAAGATAGCGCTAAGTCATATTTTTTGAAGTTTTCGTTGAAGCTGCCGTGCCGTTTTCCTTACTTAACTCAACCTCGTTCCCAGGGTCTCTCTTCTCTGCCTCCATTGTCGTTGAGAAAAGAGGCAGAGAAGAGAGACCCTGGGAACGAGGTTGTGCTTAACTCTCCTTAAACTCCATAGAATCCCCTTAGCAGCGACAAGAGCTTAACTGTTGAAGATAACTGTGACGGACTAAGGAGAAAAAAAGAGAAGGCCTTGTCGGTTTACTTTTCGCGGAAGGAAGGACAAGAACGGGAAGTGAATAGTCAAAGAGGGGCTTAAACTTGGTTTTGCTAACGAGAGAGAAACTTGTGGATGAGTTTTCAGTTTGGTTTGTTTCCAAACAAACGGATCATGTCACACTGCGTTAAACCGACGCATGAAAAAAAAGAGCTCTTTCTCTTTGATGTCACAAATTGTGTTTACAAATGATCTACGGGATAAACAAAGGAGATTCAATATGGTATCCACTAAAAGGTAAACCATGAACGTTCTACTTTTATTTCATTTTGCAGCTGATCATTAACACAACTAGTAAGTATCTTTGGTCTTCAAACGTGTTAGCTGTCTTAATGCAAAATGAAACTCAATAGCTGACGCAAGAAATAAAAACAAAACGCGTTTGCACCTGTGAACCTGGCAAACGTGAACACAAATACATCAAGATCAAAATACGACTCGTTTTGAGTCGTTTCGTTGCTAGCAAGGCTCTTGAAAAAGACTGTGACAGCGCATGCGTATCTTTGCGTTTTAAAACAACCATCTAAACTAATAAATAATGTGGCTTGCTCTTTAAATTAGTTTGGCATACAATAAGACTGATTGCAAAACCACAGAATGGTTTTAACCTTCTATCGATAAATACTAAGCTAAAACAAAACTACCCTCTGTAACATTTTTATATACAACAACGAACGCCAGTGGTATTGCCAACTTTAAAAAATAACTGCCCTTCCCATATGCATACAAAGGCATTAAAAATCGAATTCTTGTCACTTCGTCCCCAAGCCGTTTTCCTCGCCTTTCATTTCTTCGATTGTCTCGCACCTTATCTTTTTAGGCAAACTGGAAGTCATAAGGACGGCGTGGGGAAAACGTAAGAAGAATCCGCATAACTGCTGGAGGAACGCTACAGATGGCAACATGTCGTCGGTTAAACATAAATAAATTTCACAGTATTTTACAAATATAGTTCACAACGTAAGTGTGCGTTTGTTTGACCCTGTTCTGGAATAAAAATACGTGGAGTAATGATTTAAAAGGGTATGCCTGATGTTTTGAAGCAACAAGGATAATAAAGATATGTTTAAAATAGCATTTTAGCAGTTTGACAATTTTATGTGAATCTCCGTAAAAACGAAGGATTTCTAACTTCTGTTCCATGTATTTCTATTCCGGAATACGGTCAGTCGAACGCACCCTCAGAGAAACAATTTTTCTTTTTCTTTGTATTGACCAGTCCTAGAGTGTTTTTGAGCCGAAAAGCGCCGGCCATCCACGGTTGCCTGTATAAACTCACTTATTTATATATAGATTATCTTTTGTACGCATCTTTTCCGCGATGCATTCAGCTGCTATGAGAAACAGTAACTATGCGGCTCATTTTTATTTATATATAGATTATCTTTTGTAAATAGGTTTTGTAAATAAGTTTAATGAGCTTTATATATTATAACAACTTGTAATTAAGGTATATTAAGTTTCTCTCGATATTGTAATTTTTCTTTCGATATTGTGATGCGCCTGTGAGCATCTCTCAATGTAACAGGCGCACTATAAGTAATAAATTATTATTATTATTATTAAATCACTACCCAGCCAATAAATAAATTTCTTTAAAAAGCGCTTAATTAATCGATTCGTTAGATAGCGTTATTCACCTTTCTAATAACCAAAGCCAGAATTAGGGGTCTTCCTCAAGGTATAAGAGTCTACTGTGCGCTTTAGAATCAATCACTTACAGTTACGCTCTCAAAGTTCATGGATTTCTCAAATCAAAGTTTGATAAATTTTATACAAAAAACGAAACTTTCGTGACCCAACCACAGGCAGACAACTGAGGATTCAAGAGCGCGTGACGTCACGTTATCTGTGACTATTCAACACTCATCGAGGAAAATGTTCCATAAAAACTTCAAATTTCGAGAGATTTGATGGGTTTTTGGGACGCTGCCTTTTTCCCTTCAGATATGATGCGTCGTCACCTACAATATATTTATATTGTAGGTGTATATTTAACAAATAGATTCCATGTTGCCGTGCGTTTGTTCAGTAATAGATCACAGATGACCTCAAAATGTGGTGAGAACAAAAAAGTGGCACGAGGCGATAGCCCGAGTGTGACACTGATGTTCTTACCACATTTTGACGTCTTCTGTGATCTATTACTGAACAGACACAAAGCAACATGGATTCTACTTGTTTTATATATGGTCCCTTCAATCGTGCGTCTATCCTCCAATACATCGCAGGAAAGAACCAATCACAATGCGAGAATAAATATACATTTATATTGTAGGTGACGACGCGTCAGATCTGAAGGGAAAAACGAAGCCGCGTCCCAAAAACCCATCAAATCTCTCGGGACAACGCAAAAAATGGTAGGTGAGTGAACTTTATTTATCTGGCTGTCCATATAAAATGAATTTTCGTGAGGAAACGCCGCGATTTTTATGGAACATTTTCCTCGAACAGTGGAATCGGCCGTTACAACTGTCTAAAATAACGTGACCTCACGCGCTCTCGCATTCTCAGGGTTGTCCGCCTGTGACCCAACCAGACTATCCCAGAAACATTTCACCAAAAAGTACCAAGGATATAAACAAAAGGCACTTGCTTGGACCCCGCCACACCCAAAGTTCTTGAAAATCTGTGATTGAGCTGACTCTATCTGACAATCCCACATGAAAAGGCAAATGTTTTTCGTCTCCCTCCTTCCGTTGACTTCTTCCCAATTATCAACGCCTGGTCCCCGGGGAAGGGGGGGAGGGGGTGCTCGCCGGAAATTTTGAAAAGAACCCCTAAGGGGTAACAGAATCCTGCCTTGCGGGCGTGGCATGAAATTTTTTCACCCCTAGGAGGAACCAAATTATTGGTTTTAATTAGACAAAATTAAAAATAAGTTAATTGTCAAATGTCTTCTGTCATAAATTTTTGGCTCAATACCCTACCCTTTTGAGGCTGAACACCCTAAGAGGAACCAAAACCGCTTTTGTAACCCTAAAAGGTACGACGGGCATCCCTATCATTTTTATATGAGTCCCCCCCTCGGGGCCTGATCACAGTTGCAGGGCGTAAGTGTTGTTTTTCTTGATGCAAATACAAACGCATCTAATAAAATTTATCCAATTTCCGTTTTTTTTTACCTCAAAAACTTGCTGCAGGTAACCAGTAGATGGGCAACACCTATTCTCGGTTTTCACCTGACGTCACGACCGCCATGTTGGTGCCCAAAACAAAGAAAAGGCGGCCATGTTGGTGCCCCGACTTAATCCTCGGGGAATTTAACTCTATTATTATGCAAACGCTTCCTTTTGTTTTCGTTGAAAAACATGGCTGTTGATCACGTGAGTGAAAACCAGCAATATGAAGTCTAACTCGAATACATCTTTTCACGTAACCTAGAAGTCTCGAACTGCGATGGAATGAGGCCCATGTACGGGCCATGAGTTTACGGTATTGTCTATTTTTAGATCGGACACTGCTAGATTCTTGAGGTGACAAAACGTAGCGGCATTGCGTTCCGCCCGCACGATTTTGCATTAAGAACGAGCATTCCCTCATGCGGTTACTTGGTTACAGACCAATCAGAGGCGTTGTGGTTATCAGGCCCCCATCTGATTGGCCATAATTTGGCGGGACCTGTATTCTAAATTTAGATAATGCCGTAAAATGATGGGTCAGCCCAAATGAGAGAGATCGATACTTCTGGATTATGGACTTCTGCCTCTACGAATACTAATTTTCATTCTTCAAATCAACCGGGAAACTTCCTCCTGAAGAGCAACGTTTTCTTTCCATCCTGAAAAAAAGAGGGTTTGATATGTCAATAGGAGGTTTTCACGTGACGTCATCACCGCCATATTGGTGGACGAAAACAAAAGATCTCTCATTGGCTTCTTTTGTTCGTCCACCAGAAGTCGTAACTTTCACTGAAAACGTCCTATAACCTACTAATGGCACGACGAAGAAAGGTTTATTGCACATTTCATAACCCAAATAAAAACGTCATTCAACGATTTGTTCATTGTCCCCAGTAAGTCGTAGCAAACCAGGCACGTTATCGTCATATAACTAAATACGCGGACAATTTTTGAATAAACGTACCCCTTCTCGTTATACCACAAGGCACATTGTGCACCAGTTGTTATTAGCCGAGGTCGGTTCTCAGGCTCCGATCGAGCTAAACTGCAGAATAACTGGCCGCTTACTTGCATACGAAACCAGAATGCCATAATAGTGGCCGAGTATTCTGCAGCTGATCCGGAAACTTTAACTTTAGAAGTCTTCATGCTCATCAAAGGTACCATTATGGTGATTCCTTAGTAACAGAAGTTGTCGTAAGATTTTCTTTAAACTTTTCTCGATTGTTCTCTACATTATGGGGACTCGAAATGTGCAATTAAAAAAATAGGTCACCAAGCTCATTTGGTTAATCATAGCGACTTCATCTATCAAGGACAAGTTTGTTCCATCGGTTCAGGCTACGTTTTGCATGAACAGGAAGCAGCTTTGAAGTAATTTTTGAATAACAAAACAGTTGAATTATATTGTTCAAAAGGAATAATTAATGTTTATTTTATGGCACAGCACACGTCTTGAAAAGGCACTGACTACAAATATTCCTCGGGTGCAAGATATCGAGGAGACAATTTCGTGTCCACGAGTGATGGCTACGAATACTTTTTTCCCTGTAACTTTTTCTTCTGAAGTAAATTTTTTACAATTTTTTTACAGTACAAAGAGGATGAGTAAGAGAATAAAATTATGCCAAAAAAAGGATAGGTCACCAACCTCGTTTAGAAGAAAACAAAAAGCAAACCAAGTTCGACCCCTCGACAGCACGTCTCCACGATAGCGCGGTTTCACTTTCACTCTCAGACTGAAATGATACTTAAGCATCGTCAAGGCTATCACTCGACTTTTGCTCTTTACTGCTGTGCTCTGAAAACGGCCATTCTTCTTTCTAGCGAGCTTTCCCGCACGCCGGAAAGGTCGCTATTTTGAAATGTTTTTGGCCACGATCGATATATCAATATTCACACATGGCTACGAGTCTTTATGGTTAAGTGTAAACACTGTTTCGTTCAGAAATATCCGTTGAGACTTGTGAGACAAAGAAAATAGAACTGAGCCGTGAAATTTGACCATAAAGCCTCTTAGCCATTCCTGAATACGAACGTGGCATACGCTGTGTTATGCGCAGAACAGGATGCGCATTGCAATACTAGGGAATCACCTTAATTGCCCTTTCAAATCCCCGCAGGGATTTTGCCTCGGTGGAAAGCTGTTAGTGGGTGAGGATTTGGCAGCACTGTGACTCAAAAAGCTTTACACCACCTTTCCACCAGCTCCTCCATATGGCACCTCATCCTCCTCCGGTTCCAGACACCAGTTTCACTCTTTTTGAGACTCTAGATTGCACTTTTGCTGATTGGTGCTTTAAATCTCTTTAGGGGAGAAGATGGAGATTTCCATTTTTTCTCCAAATAGGATGATTGGAGTTAGCTATACGGTTAGCAACCACCTCATCGTCAATACTGGCCTTTGTGTTCAGCGAGCTTCCAGCATTGGTGAAATTCGCTTCACATAGTTGAGTGCATGGTTTCCGGTGAAATCTGGGTTGGGGGACAATATTTGGTGTTTCAGCCGTCTTCTGTTAGTCCGCAAGGTTTGTGCTGTTGCGCCGTCCATGACTCAAGTGTGTTCTGTCTGACTGCCTTATCTTGATATATCGGATGCCGCCATGTTGTTCTCTATTTGTTGTGTCCGCCTGTCTAATATGTTTAGTAAAGAAACAGTTGCGTGTATTTTGGGAGAAGAAGGGATCCATGACTGTCTTCATAAACGCCGCACCATAGAGACCAATAAAATGCTCCCAAATCTGTGTTTAAGATTAACTCTGGCGTTTAGATCACCCACAACGGTGACTTTTCTTTGTTTCTTGTGCAGTATGGCCATATCATGATCACCACAGAAAAGATCTTGAGCCTCCTCTGCGTGCGTGGAAGTTGATGCATATATGTCGATGACGCCGAGCTTTTCGTCATCCGCTGGGAATGCGCTAGGTAATGATGCGTTTGTTTAAAACCCTATACAGTTCGACTAATAACAGAGATCTACTACGAAAACCACCGATCTGTGGAATGGGCGGGAATTTACTTGTCTCTGCAACAACCACTTTCGCTTGTAAAATAGGTCAAATTCTTAAGATGTATTAGCAGAACTTAGAGCATATTGAAGGCTCTGTAATGGTGGAATATAATTTTACACAAAAGGGTATTCAAAGACATTTTACCCTCGCATTTTGCTATCGTTCCTATTAATTAGCAATAGGACGTGTTGTGCAATTCAGGGGAAATCGTGCTCGTAATTTCAAATCAGATTCTGAAATTACTGGGTGCCCGATTACTCCCTGAATTGTACTCCACTCAGTCCTGTTACGATTACTTACCATGCATAAGCTTAAAACTAAAAAGGTGAATTTATGACTTGGGGGTATTGCTATTCAGCTTCGATAATAATGACGG
This sequence comes from Montipora capricornis, assembly GCF_036669925.1. Lineage (NCBI taxonomy): Eukaryota > Metazoa > Cnidaria > Anthozoa > Scleractinia > Acroporidae > Montipora > Montipora capricornis. Next base: position 21,467,581 of record NC_090892.1, on the reverse strand, counting down.
AATTTTCATAGCTGAGGGAAATTTCATTTTAGAAAAGGTGAATATTGTAATGAACTTTGGTCAACTCGTTCTTGTTTTTTTTTCGATGTTTTGTTTTGTGTTTGTGCTTGTTTGTTAAAATTGTGATACTATAACTGCAGAATGGGCCAAAGGATCTTTTTGGACAAAATGTATGGTACATTGCCTTGATAATAAAAGAGTTTCTTCAAGAGTACAACAGTCATGAAGGAGTGTTTCACTGATTTATGAGATGCCTAAAATATGCAAGAATGATAATGAAATTCAGCTTCAGTGAACAAAAAATGATGTAAAATGGACAAAACACAAAACGTCGACTAAACCAGATCTTACCTGTGTTTCCAGAAGCAAGCAGTCATTAAAATGATCAGCAAAATACAAAACGAGGCAACCGCAAAGGCAGATATTGCACAAGTTTTCCACATTTTTAATTCTAACGAAAATAATAATAATAATAATAAAGAAATAAATAAGACATTAATACTGTAGGCCGGATAGAAGAAAAATCAGACATTTATTTAACAGCATTTAAACTAGCATATTATCCATTGAGAACCAGAATAAAATCCGTTGATCTTGAAGAAATATTCTCATCAGAAGTAACCGTGTCCACACATTTTACCATTATATAACACATTACAGGCCCACAATCGCCCAAAAGTCTTTGCGCACAGTGACTGAATTTCGTGTTACACAAAATTACCCAAATAGCTGAAATGCTATTTCCTGCGTGATTCGCCTGATTACATTCAGCCAATCAGATCATGCATTTGGACAAATAGTCACTTGAAAACAAAAACGAAGGACCGCAATGACTTTGGGTGAATGTGGGCGTTAATAAATTATTATAATGACAACAATAATGAACATAATTCAATTGTCACTTGTAACTAGCTAGCACTACGGCAATAAGAATAACTTATTACAGTACTGACAATGCTATACAGAAATCAAATCAATTTGAAATCAAATCAACTGATATCAAATCGTAGGTTGGTTTTGATGAGAGCAGAAAATCGGAGTACGTACCCAGAGAAAAACCTCTCAGAGCAGAGTAGAGAACCAACAAACTCAACCCACATGTGATGCCAAGTCAGGAAGCCATTAACCCCAGCCACAGTGGTGGGTGGCAAGTGCTCTCACCACTGTGCCAATTCCCTGCTCTCAAATTTTCACTTTGGTGATGTGTCGCACACATTCCACAAAGTTACCACAAATTTAAGCAGCCGTTTTTTCACTGAGCTCTAAATGGCAAGGGCCTATTCTTCATTTGAAGTGACACACCACTTAAAGGAGCACTCTCATGCCAAATTTACTGTTTTTAGGTCAAAACTGGGTAAATCTCTAAATAAGTACTCTAGCTCACACGTATAATATTCCTGACAACTCACATGATACGAAATATAATTCATGTATGGCACAAAGAGCTATTCGTTCGTATTTAACTTTGGTGACTTTCAGAGGACAACGTCTCCAAACTTGAAAAAAATCGACACCTCTTTTTTCAAGTTTTAATCCATTTCCACCCCCTCCATCCTTGGCTGCACACGACAAAGAATAGCTTCAGTGAACTTCAAAGGCCATTAGCAACAGAACTACAGCATTATTTGTTGGCCTTTGTTGATGCAGAGATGTCTTTTAGTGTTTTGAATTTGGACTATAATAGCGTGACACTGCCCCTTTAACTGTTTGACTAATGAATCAAAAGCAGATTGTGACATAAAATTAGGAACACACACTCGCTCATTACCAGGATCATGGGTCAGGGTTATGGAGGCAGTGTGGCCCAGTGGTTAGGGCGCTTGCCTTGAGATTCGGAGATCCCGGGTTCAAGACCCGCTCTGACCAGTCGTTGAATTTGATCCTCAGGTAGTCCCCGGTTCAACTTCCCAGTGCCAGTTGGGATTTTTAACAGTTGTTGTTGTTGTTGTTCTGTTCTGTTGTTTCGTTGTGTTTCATTGGCTCTGAAAAGCTCCTATGGGGAGCGGTCAATTAAGTATCTATTGTATGTATTGTATGAGTCAAATAGGCCCTCCTGTATCTTGTGAAGCACATGAGAACAAAAAGTCATATTTCTTAATTCATTTGACGTATAATTATATAGAAATTATACACCATTGACCAGTTACAAACGCAACTTAAAGCAGCGGCGGTTGGAAAGCGTGAAAATTTCAGTGCTCTACCAATGAACTTAACAAACCAACAAACTAAGAGCTGGTCGTTTTGTAAGTTTGTGATAAACCCATTGCGGATGTCAACTTGACGTTGACACACATTTATATGATATCTTACACGCACAGTCTTCATGTTCCTGCATGATCATACCTTCTTTATTCACATTGTCAGCAGTTTGAGGCTGCCTGCCTGACTTTTCAGGGTGGCACGTAATGTTGCTTCTGTTGTTTTCCATTGCTTCTGTCGTCGTTGTTGCTATGGATGTAGTGACAGGTTGTTGGGTGATTATCTCTTGACTCCTGCTGGGAGGTGCAGGGCACTGCACTACTCCAACATCATCTGCACATTCAGGGTCTAAAACAAAGAACAATCAATGTAATACTTTTTTTGTGAACGATCTCACAGTATGCCTTTCTAAAACTAGGTAGGGAAAATGGACTGTATCACCATTTAAAATTAATACTGCTCTCCCTGCTGCACAATACAGTATAGTGCATTATTATAATAGACCATATTCATATTCTCTGTATTGGACTGGAACTGGCTTGCAATAGGGGCATCTGGAAAATCCTGAATCTGGAAATGGAACCGGAACCTGAACAAGAACAAGAAAGGTTGATGATATCCAGTTGGGCCCACCTCGTTTCTCTCTGAGAAAAGCGTGAAACTGGCCGAACCTATTACGGGTAACCCAGGAAAGTCCTTGTCTGAGGAAATAAGAAACAGGTGAAAACTTTTCTTCGGGTTTTTTTCTTTCCTTGGCCGTGCGAAGAACGAAGGAATAGCGCCATGTGATTGCTATTTTTGAAACCGCATAGCCAAAACAATGTTATCACATGATCAGTTTTTTTTAACCGCAGACTGAAATCAATGGTCCGTGAAGGGAGATCTGAGATTGATAGTATGCAGCTATTTTGCAGGGTTGTTTCCCCCTCCCTCCCACACTCACTGCTCATCCAAGAAATTGTCAATTTCACCAAAAACACTGTGGATGACCAGTAAGGGCCCTGGGTCCCTCCCCCCTTCAATGTTAGTAACGGAAAAAGGAAGAGTTGGCGATAAGAAAACAACATTGTTTGGAGGGGGAGGGGGGAAGGAGGTTAGATGGAAAGACTTGGGGAGGGATTTGCACAAGATTCCTTAACAGGGGAAGTGTCTCAACCCTTGTGGCACTTATTGTGGTTTGGCCATGTAATTCGCAAGTCCCATTCCCCTCTGGCAACAATTTTTCTGGAAACTACCAAGTAGGGGAGAACATGGGAGACAAAAAAGGAAAATTCATGACAAAGGAGCTGGAGACCTTCAGGGGACTTTACTGAACGGTGGAGACACAAATATGCAGGTCCAGGATAGAAAGGAAAGGTCTGTCCTCATGAAGGTGTTATCAGACCCAGCCAATGGCAGCTTGGGAGTAAGTGAGTGGAAACAGAAATAGTTTTCATGTAATTATAAAAATGTGCCAGGAATCAATTTTGTCAATATTGATCTTGAGGTACAACTACCAGTGGGAATATTTCAAAATGGCCTTCACTGACGTGAGTTCAAGCTGGAGGACAAAAGACTAGGTTCCTGTATGAAAATTGGCACTGTGATGACAAAAAATTCCACTGGGGTGTATCCTTCATGCCAGATTGGCATATAGCCTTCCACCAAATACTTCCCAATTACTTTTGTTCCTGGGCCATCGTAGTTTGATCAAAAATAAGACACAAACAGCGGTGATAAACATATTGAACTTGTTCATTTTGATAGTGACTTGACGTTTCGTATGTGCTCTACATACATTTTCAAAAGTAACCGTTGAAATTTAAAACAGCTATTTATATATAACAAATCGGATGAGGGGACTGGAACCTAGATTAAGCAAATACTTAACAGTAAAATATATAATAATAATAATTATAATAATAATAAAAACAGAAAAGATTAATAAAGCATCAGCTTTTCACTTCCGACGTTGACGTTGAAAGCTGGCTCAAGTTCTTGAATAAAGAAGGTCTCTTTTATTTTACAATGATAGTCAGTTTTGCCCTTCGCTAAAATATCAAAATGATCCCACTTGATGTTATGTCCAGTGGCCTTGACGTGGTCAGCAATGGCTGAAGTATTGTCATTTTTAGCTAGGGCCTTAAAATGTTCGGTTTTTCTATCGTGAAGCCGCCGTTTAGTTTTACCGATGTAAAAATCATTACAATCCCAACAATTTGACGGTAGTAGCGATAAGTGAGGGAGCGGATGAGGTTTATTTTGTATTTTCGTGGAGTGAAGGAATCCCATTTCGTGTAGAGACCACAGTTTCAATTTTTTAGTTTAGGATGTAGTAATGGATGTAGTAATGGCAGTGTTGGTACCACATACCACTACATGTATTACCACCACCTCATCAAAACAAATTTATATTCCCTGCCTATTCCCTACATGTAGATCATTCCTACAGTACAGTACATGTAACATTGTATTATTTGCTCACAATATAACTTTGTGCATGTAGTTATAAAATAAATTATAAATATCTACATGTAGGCTCACAGCAATGGTTAGCTTGGTAAGAGGCAAATCTGTTTATTACCTTTATTTTTTTTGCATATATAGACTGCAATTTTCATGTTCACTTTCATGGATGGATCATCACAGTGGCCACCAAATGTATTGTTGAGACTTGATTCAGTGCCATCAGATGTAGCTAGGAAATGAAGACATGAAAATTTTAAATCCTACAGTCTTTTTGCTTTATGGTTTACAACAAATTAACGTGGGAACACACTAGGGCACTGTGTCCAGTTGTGCCTTAGTATTTAGGCAGGTGTAAAACACAGGTCACATTCCACAGGTCAAGACTAGATTGAAGTTCCTGCTCCACTGATGAACAACTAAGCCAAAAGTTCCCTCAAGACCGAGTGATTAGGGCTAGGCTAGGGAACACTTCTGGTGTTGTTTGTTTACAGTATCTGCATCACAGTGACATCTGACCCATGTTTTAGACCTGCCATGCCTAGTTGCTACAATAACTTCAGATGTAAACCACAGTACCCATTGTCATACACCTGCACTAATTATTTAAATTCATGCATACACCATACACCTGCACTACTTATTTAAATTCATGCAACAAGTCACTATGTCAAGTTCCCTCAAATTGCTGTACAGCTATAGTTCCTTTGAGTGAGCTGTTAGTAGGAAAACTCCCTACATTCAAATAATTGAAATTACTGGAGACCAATCAATGGATACTGTGCCAAGGAAGTCCCTACGGTTATGCCTCACAATGATCCCTGAATTGACAGTATAGTAGTAAAACACAAGGAAAGGTTACGTTTATACAAACGTTGGCCGTGTAGCACTTATATTTTAAACAGAGTTAACTGACTCTATTCAGTTAACTCTGTTTAGTAGTAAAACAGTTGAGGATGATCACCTTCCCAACTTTATACAATACCAATGGAGGTCTGAACAAACCATTCACAACAACTGCCCCAACACTTGAATTCATTCAATCTAAGTTAAATTTCCTTAAACTTATAGCTCTACAAAATCATTTTCATTAAATGAAACAGTTGTGCAAGTCATATTCTCAAGTTACACTTCAAAGGGTCTCACCCAGAATTAATTTTTTCTGGTGTAATCTTTGCATGAGACTACTAGCTGCAGCAATGACAGTCCCCTAAACAAACTGACTCTTCAGACAAACAGTTCTCTCATTCAACAAGACACCTATAAGGGCATATCCATGGGATGCACAAACAGTAAACACAAATTGTCCAGTTACAGTGACCTACTGTAACAGTACAACGCCAGGTAAACTTCGGAAAATGGGGAGAGATTACCAGAAAGATAAATCTATAATTTACCTACAAGTCATTTGTTGTAAAAACAGAAAGAGGTTATTTCATATTGTTAATGCTACTAAATTTGCCAATGGAAACAACGAGGCCCTGTTAGGGGTTATCAGCGATATGGGAAATTGGGGGGGGGGGGGGGGGGAATTAACGAGATGCAGGATATTTAAAAAACCGAACTGGTATTATAGTGATACAAACCACAGAAATTAACAGGGTACAGGATACATGTATTTAGGGATATGGGATACTTAGATTCCTCCCTCCCCTAATGGGACCTCAACAATCAGCACAGTAATACTATCAATATTTACTTTTACTAAAGCTTTTTGAGGAATGTCAAGATGAAAAGGTAAGATTTGTTTGGAATACTGACTGGAGATCGGCCGCCTCATCGTTTTCTTTGGTTTATGTATAAAACGAAATGGAGTGTATGGCTTTGGTTGTTTAACCCTTTTTTACTAATATTCTTTTCACATTTTTGATTCCTGTACTAGGAGAAAACACCTATCACATACCATTAAATTTGATGTAAGGCTAAGTGTCTACTTAACAATAATTATTATTCCACGAGAGTGTGATAAAACTTGTTTTAGCAGAGAAAAACTAAAACTGAACTGGAAGCTCACGCTAGCACTGGAGCACAGCTGTGATCCAATGTTAGCTTCATGCAATTGGTTGCAGTCCGGTTTTACTTTTACTTTTTCTTTCAACAAACAATGAGATAGTAACAAGTGAATAATACTTATTTTTGTTTTAATATTGTCTTTGCTCTTCATTGGGTATTTAGGCATGGAGATGCAGTTAGCAAAATTGCAGCTGTGATTGATCCAGACCAAACTGCAGATGAGTGGGAAAAGATCAAACCACTTGTAGTCAAAGCTGGATATCCCAGGGACAGAATAGTACCACTGTGAACTTAATTCACAAGTATCACAAAGATGAATTTCCAAATTTAATTACACTTGCATCTCTGGATTTAGCAGCTCCTATTCACACAGCAGATTGCGAACGAGGGTTTAGTCTTCAGAATAGCCTCAAGACATCCGTCCGAAACAGACTTGGTTCAGAAAGAGTTGATGACACTTAATGGTTGTCTCTGCTGAAGGAGAAGATCTTGATCAATTCGACTTTAACGCGGCCTTGCAGCATTGGAGGAAGAAAAAGGACAGAAGAATCTTTACTGGCTAACTAAGGAAAGCTTGGAACTTGCGTTAGTTAAAGCTGATTAGAAAGTATGAAATGTAAAAATGGTCAAACAGGCATTTTTTGGTTTCCTTTTATTCATAATTGGACTTTTTCGGCTTTACAATTATTTGACTGTTTCCAGTTACTGCAATAAACAAATCAAAACTGTGAAAAGCATAAAAACTATCATAAGAAAAAAAAATTCGAAAACGTTGAAACTGACTTAAAATGCTAAAAAGTTGTAAAGATATACTGGTAGTGTATAGCATAATAGGGATATTGCCTGTTTTTTGAAGTTTAGTGTTATCATAATAATTTGACCCGTACCATTTTTGAAATGACCCAATTTAAAATGTCACGTGGGACATTTGTCCCACTTTCCATAATTTCTAGATTGAACACTGAGAAGCCAAGGCAGCAGGCAGCCCAACGCATAATATTATCGGGATTAGTAAAATCCAATGACTGGTGTAGCACTGACATAAGATCTGCTGTGACTTAGAACCCTGGTGTTGTTTGATCCCTTGCAAGAGACGTTGGAGTTGAAGACAATATTATATTATTGGTGAGTGGGTCTGGGAAGCCATAGTCAATGTGTCAAGGCCAGACTGCTGACACGTAGACTTTAATGGAAGTATGGTGAAGCGCATCAAAGTTTGTTCGTTAGCGGGTAACAGAGGCTGATTCCAATTAGAGGGCGAGTCCTGGCTACAGAATTCTAAAAACTGGCGTTGTGCTGAGCCATATACTTTATGAGTGGATGGAGCCAAGCCATTAGCTAAGTAAAAATGGCATTTGTCCGTCAAATTAGAGGAAGCTGCGCCAGCAGTGATGGTGGGATTGGGGTTGCCACCGGTGCTGCATGTAGTGCAAGATGATGGAAATGCTGAAAGTCAAAACGGGATAAGGTATTAGCAATGCAATTGTCTCTACCAGCCCTATGGGAGGCAGTAAAGACAAAGGAATGACGAGCTGCATTGAGAGAAAGATCACGAAGAACCATCATGCTTGGATCCTTAGAGGTGCCCGGACATAGCACGCTGACCACAACAGTGGCCCCATAAATGGGATGCAACAACCACAGGAAACAACTCCTTGTACGCAATCGACAAAGGCTTCTGACTAGAGGACCATTCACCAACAAACCACTCATTATCAAAAATGGCACCATATCCCAGTGCACCTACGGCATCTGAAGAGACGTGAAACTCTGGTAAGGGAGCCCACTGTGGGGATAGCAGGAAACTAAAACCATCCCAAGAATGGAAGAATTCACGCCACCAGGAGACATCTAAGCGGAAATCTTGGTTGAGCCTAATTGGATGGTCATCCCATCAAAAGGCTGACAGCAAGTTAATCATACGCCGTAGAAAGGTGCGACCCTGGGGGATTACCTTACAAGCGTGTTGGAGATTGCCGATAAGAGATTCCAACTCTTTCCTTGTGCAATGCTGTTTTAGTGACCAGGATTCCAGAAGAGTGGCAATGCAATCAAACTTGTCCTGTGGAAGGCGAGCCTGTAGCGTCATTGAGTCCAGCTGAATACCAAGTACCATCAAACAAGTGGAGGGTCCCTCAAGTTTATCTGGGTGAAGAGGAATGCGGCCCCACTCCGAAAACAATTGAACACAAGTATTGACATTATTCTGGCAAACTGGAGAGTTAGGAGGGCCCAAGGTATGAAAGTCGTCCACATAATGTAACAAGAAGTTTATGCCATAATTATGGTTGAGAATCCACTCAAGAAGATCTGCAAGGGACGAGAAGATGTATGGAGCCGAGCGTAAGCCAAAAGGAAGGGCTAAATCGATGAAGTACTTCGCCCGCCACTTCATGCCTAACAAGTAATGATCATCAGAATGTACTGGGACATTACGGTAAACGCTGTCCACGTCAAATTTTGCCATAAGAGATCCTCTTCCGAGGGACATGATTCCATTGATAACATCATCAATCTTCATGTACTGCACTGAAAAAGATTCTTTTGGAATTCCATCATTGATACTATGGCCTACTGGGCTAGATAAGTCTAGAATAAGCCGCCATTTCCCAGGCTCATATTTCTTAGGGATGATCCCAATGCGACTGATATGGAGGTTTGGAATAGGGGGTATGGAGAAGGGGCCTGCGACACGGCCTTTCTCGAGTTCTGTGAGAAGATACTGGTCAATATCTGAAGGCTGAAGTGATGCCGAAGGCATGTTCTGTCTTGCAAACTTTAATGATACTGCCCGAGGGTTGAAACTGAGATGAAAACCATTGCTGAGACCCAAAATCACATAATCCACCTGGGTTCGATCAGGCATCCACAACTCACGATGGATTTAAATTTTCAATTAACCTTCTTGCTGAATTTTCGTCTTCTGGGCACAAAATTCACGTAACTGGCAAGAAGCATACAGTGTTTAAGTGCGCCCATGATCCCATGAAGCTGCTGAAACAATATGGCGCCTAGTAAACGGGGTGATCGAAGTATCGAAGTACATTTGTGCTATTAAATAACAATGTGAGAAACAGATTTTCTTGTAGTATTTATACATTATTTTAAGGGGGAAAGAAAGGTGAGTCGTGTTCTAGCTACTAGTTCCTAACAATTTCATCATATAAAGATTCAAATACAACAGTTGTCTACAGTTTATCCTGGGTTATCAGACAAAACGTGATTCGCAAGCTGGCGACCAGTGCTGAAAATCTAGTCGCCAGCACTCAATTTTTGGTCGCACTGGTGACCAGTGAGTCGCAATTTCAAGCCCTGCACTCTTACATTACCTTATGCTTACTTTCTTCTGGTTGTACCAAAATTAACTCAGGCCTCGGCTCTATAATGCTGCCGCCTCGTCATCCTCGCGAGGGTGACTCAATGGCAATTATTTTAATCTTGTAATGAGGGCCACTAGTAAATTAGTATTTTGTGCTACCCTCGTTAAATAAAGACGTTACTTACTTTACAATTAATCCTTTTTTTATATACTTGATTTATTTTTACTCGCTCCCAGGGTGCGTGGCCCGAGTTCGAGGCGCACTGGATCCGGTTGTATCATAAGGAATTCTTATCAACCGGGGAATCTACTATCCCTGGGGTATACACATTTGCGATTATGATGAAAAATAAAAAAAACCATACTGGATTATTGACGTAGTCTGCCTCTGGCATCCCTCGTAATAATGCTCCAAGTCCCCAGAGGTAAACTTAAACCAAAGAGGAGAATTTGAGATGAATATGTTCATGTACAATAAAATTATTATTCCTTTTGCAGGGAGCGGTAGAGCTGTAACACTACCATAATTTGGTGTGATTTGATACCCACAGATTAATAATAATTTTTATTAAAAACTGAACCACAGATTTCCTATTTCCAGCATTTCCATTGGCTCACCAGACACAGGCTATCATTTCATACACCTGCTGTACCTAATATGGCCAAGGAACAAGTCAGCAATAAAGCAAGTTGAAAACATTTTTGCAGCTCTGAGAAAAAATGAATGGCCTACAAAAACTGTTTTGGACCCGAATAGACGGAGGCAGGAATCAATGCTTTAGTCGACAATACCACTGCCAGGAACACCATGGAGTTTTTAATAAAAAAATCATTTATTATTATTCTACTTGGGCTTCCTGGATATACATGTAAAGTGATTATAACCAACGGGGCGCATTATAATCACTTCATATCCAGCGCGCCCTCGTATAATAATTATTGTTGTTGAATTATTGTAGATGAAGTCAATATATGCAAATTACTTTTTCTTTGTAGTGTACACATCCTCTCACTAACATTAATCCATAAATGTTTTGAAATAAGTTACATTTAATTCTAGGATGACAAGCAATAACAATAGTAACTAATAAATAGAGGATATTACATGGTGGCGAGAAGATATGAATTTTATGTTCAAGTGGAAAGAACAAATATTGACGCAAAAGTATATAAATATTAATAAATTATGTAGTTTTTAAGGAGAGCAGAAGGAACTTCTAGGAAGTGTCGATCGAGAATAAAACAATTTGCCATCAGCAAAAAACATTTGTTACATTCAATCAGAGTTCAATATTTCTATCGTACTTTAGGTCGTACAAGTAAAATCGCAAAATCGAAAGTGACATCGATTTTAGCGCCCACCTGCGATCAAGTTACCTTGCGTGTTTAATACTGACAACTCAAGAAAGAAAGGATGCACCTGTGACAAAATTACGGCAAGACACCGGGTTTTTGTTAGTTTCCTTTTTTTTTCTTTCAAGTGTTAAAAGAAGTTCGCCAATTTAACACAAAGATCACAATCGTTGATGCTAGTCCACGTGTCAGCTAAAGTTAAGCTCCTCCGAATGAGGTTAGTACTTGGATGGGGACCGCAGCAAGTCCCCGTGGAAGCGATGGCTAATTCGGTTTCATTTTTTATCTTGTTTGGCCGTTGAAATCTATTTTCTTATTTTCTTTCATTGTCAAAACGGCAAACAAACTGGTTCCCAAGAAATATTGGAGTATTCGTTCTATGCAAAATACTTCTAATGAAGTATTCGTTGTATGCAAAATAGTGTTCACAGTAGAACACAAAAGTACATGTACGAGGCAAGATCTAGAAATAACGTAGAATATTATCCTTACCTTTAAAGCTTGCCATTCTCAAAGAAAAAGCATCTGTCCACTTTATCGAATACCGGTAGTTTAATACTGAATCAATCGTATGCATGGCAGGCAAAAAGATTCCACACTAAATCTTTGCGTTCATCAAGATTAACGGAAGTGTATTACGGTGGCCGAGTGGTCTAACGCGTTCGCAGATAATTGTGAAGGTTGGGAAAGAATATGAGTTCTCCTCGGGGTAGAGAAGTTTGGACTTACTGGAGGGAATAAATGTAAATACACCCGATCGGAGATTAATTCAATATCCGTAGGGTACGCACATTTGTGACTACCAACAAAAAAAAGACACCAGACTGGTTTTAAGACGTGGTATGCCTTTGGCATTCCACCTAACAATTATTTTATACTACATGTAAAACGTATCTTCAGCTCAGTGTTGGTAAAAGCTCTACCATGCAGATGGAATAAAATAAACTGTTTGAAAATCCCCACTTCAAATAATTTAGGTAAAGATGTCTACGGCTGATAATGGTTACATTTATATCCTAGATACCCTGTATTTTGGGGTTATCTTGATCGCAGTACACCCATGAACTTGTCAGAACTATACTTCAGCTGCACCATGACAACAGAAAAACAAAAGAAAAGTCTCATTTGCCGACCTCCACCAATTGCATTGCAAACTACTACATGTACATAGTATGTACATAATTTATATATGTACATCAATTCTTTAACATCAATAATTTTTGGTAAAATACATAAATTGAGACAAGTGTCACTGCATAACTGAGGTACTGAGGAATGGAATGAAATAACTATGATAAGTGATAATGATGTCTGTTAAGATACATCCAATGAATCTTTAGAAGCTGTGTGTGGGGTTTATAATAATTAGGAATGTTCACAACAGAATAAGTTTCCTAGCTTCATAAAACTCTTGGTTTCTACATGTGTGACAAGTCGCCAAGTTTTAAAACAACTGAACAAAATAATAAGTCAGAGTATTTGCAATAGAATAGTAAGAGCTCCATTGCAAAAGGATTATCATAAATGGGACTCCAATAATACCCTCATTTCTCTGTTTTGCAACATTAACATGGCCACTGACACAGAGATGAAACAAAACAATGACAGATTGTAAATTGAATAGAACTAATAATCTGAAAGTGGACCCTGGGCAAATCAAAGCCTGAATGCATATCATTCTATGTTGGTACTTTCATATATGTGCACGTACTGTGCAGATACAGCTGTAGATCTACCTACCAATAAAATAGTATGTTCTGCCCCCAACAAATTTCAGACCATCCTCTTCTGCTGTAAACTGAGCAAAAATGACCGAAGTATATGTCAGTTGACCTGGAGATGAGCATGTTAACAGACGTCTTGCTTTTGGATCCATTGTTCTATCACAATTCTCAAACGCTGTTTTATTCTCAAGCAACCAAAGGTTTTCATACATGGCTGATGCCTGAACGGCTGTTGAACGTTTCTGAAGCACAGTTGCCGCATTTGGACAAACAAAATTGATTTTAGAATTCAGCTGGACCTTGAGATACCGAGGACCACGCCTGCAGGATTTTCCATCAGCTTGAAATCTAAACAACGGAAAAACACAGGTCAGAAGTAAAGGAGAGGAGAATTAGCAAGATGAAATACACTGAGTACTAAGAAAGAGAAGAATGGTTTGTTTTGCTGAAAAAACACAATGAAAAAAAAAGAGCTAGAAACAAATATCATGTAGAGTACAAGGACTGTAAAAGGGTTTTAAAATTGAATCAGGGGCTTAAACAATCATCATCATCATCGTCATCATCATCATCATCAATATTGTTTTCAGTATCCCAAGCAAATTACTTCGCTTAATTGGCTGATAAATATGGGTTATTGACCAAGCTTGTTTGGTCAAGATGGCTGGATATTGGCCAAGTGTTTATTCATCTCAGTCCATAAACATGCAAAAAAAAGAAGGAGGCCAATATCCAGCCATCTTGACCGAACAAGCTTGGTCAATAAAGGATTTATTATAGGGGCTAAAACACCAAAAATTGATCTTTGATCTTGCAGAACCAAGCAAGAAATCCCAAGCAGGCAAGATAACACCATCTTGCCCGCTCAGGTAGCCAATCATACATGTAGCACAGGATTTGATTCATCTTGCCCGCTCACCGAGCTAGTCATACAAAATTAATGTAATGCACAATAATGAATTATTATGCAAAAGTCTGAAAGCTACACCTGAGTAATCAGCAAAGAACTTCGCAAATTTATCACGGGGATTTCAAGTTAAACAAAATTTTGTTAGGATGTTATTTATAAATACATGTACCATGTATAGACTGCAGCCCCATTTTGTGCAAAATTATTCAGGGCCACAATCGTACTCGGACGACATTTTCATATATTTGCCTCTAATTCGTCAAAACATATCACGTGCACAAAAATATCGTCGGTTGATCGCAAACAATCTGAAACAGTTTACGATTGTGTTTCCATATCATTGTTTCCTCGCTTTTGCATTGCTACTCGTCGCCAACAAGACGTAACAATAGAACAATTTCTATCTCTTGCGTCTTGTTTGCGATCATCGGCGATTATCGGCGATGAACGTAAAAGGTGTTTCCATTTACGCAAACTGTTTGTGATCAAGCTCTCGGAAGGTGCTTGCGATTGTTTGCGATAAAGTTACGCCCATATGGAAACAGCAGCCGAGAAGTTCAGCATGATTTCAGCTGTGATTTTACTCGTGATTAATCGTTCGCAACGTGGCGTGGGAAACTGTAATCCGCGTTGGTTTCCCCTTAATTTTTTTTTTTCAACTTATCGTTTAATTTTCTAAGGCAGTAAATTCCATAGAATCCGCTCACAGTTTCTGTTGTTATTTTCTATTCTCTCCTTTTACCTTATCCGTAGGAAATAATTTTCAGTTTTGTTTTCGTCCAGAACTCCACTTCATGATAATCTGTACTAGCCCCAATGGCTAGTGCAGCTCAAAATCTACTAGCCAAAACTGAAATTTCACTAGGCTGTGGCTAGTTGGCTACCGTTAGTGTCGAGCCCCGGTGTTTCTCTGTCCTTGTGTGGACCCATTTCCATTAGTAGGGTAACGCTCACATGGTTCATATGGGTAGAAAACTAGCACGTCACATCACCCTCTAATAGCTACAGGTAAGTATGCTATTCAAGCTCCAATATTTTATAGCAAAAGGTGGACCAGGGCCACTCATTGTGAAATTCAGTACTTCAAATAACTTGGAGAGCACAAGTCCAGTATTTGTTGAATGTCACAATATTCACTCACAGCACGAGTGACAATTCTCAGTTCAAAGTGTACTCTCACTATCCCGATTTTTATCAGATTCTCCTGATTTATCATGAAATTCTGAAAACAAGGAAAAAAATTGCTTATCTTAAGCATTTTTTTGTGATCTGAGTGTAAAACATTTTGTATTACACTTTCTTATCCATAATGTCTTGCTCAGTCTCTTCATTGAACACCCCGGGCGTGTTGTGCAGACAATCACGAAAAGGTAAGAATAAAGACCTTCTAGAATACGACAAAAATGATGTCAAAATCTGCAAAATGCAGGAAATGCCACTTGAAGGAACCTAAATTTGCAAATTTCCTGGGGAGCATTAACCCCAGACCCCTTTACAGGCGCTAGAAAATACTCCCTATCTTCCTTCAGAAGGGGATGGAATGTCTGCCATCATAAAGGACAGAGCCTACTATTGTTATTGCTCATGTATACGTTCTGCACATCTTGAGATATTCGGGTTTCCTATAGGTGATGCTTACCAATACAGTGATATTTTAGCGCGGTTTAAAACTATCCAGAGAAAATAGATCTTAGTAAGTACTCTTTGTATCCAAAAAGAAAATTGGGATAATTCAGATAATTCAGCTTCAATTCAAGAGAGAATGCCATACATTTCTTTGCATGTTAAAGCTTCATACCCAATTATGTGGTTACCAAAAATTCTCATTTTGGATTTCAATAACACTTGTTAGTATAAATACAAAGGTGATTATACAAAATCGCGCGCTCTCATTGGGTCGCTATCTTGGATTATTTAACAATTATTCGCCGAAGGCGAAGTGATTATCGGTGAATATTCACCGAGACGAAGTTGAGGTGAATATTCACCGATAATCACTGAGCCTGAGGCGAAGAATTGTTTTAGTATAAATATACAGGTGATTATTTCAAAAAAGAGAGAAAAAAACCATTTCAACGCGAAATCATCTTCACTTACAGTGGCAAAATGACCACTGGCAGCCATTTTGTCCATCGAGGTGATTATCGGCTGATAATCCGAGATAGCGAGTTAATGAGAGCGCGCGATTTTGTATAATCACCTGTGTATTTATACTAATAGCCGATAATCACCTCGACGGACAAAATGGCTGCCAGTAGTCGTTTTGCCACTGTAAGTGAAGATGATTTTGTTAGATATAGAAATCCGCCAGAGGACTGGACACTGTATGCGACGTCATGTGACGTCAGAGAGAGAACCATGTGCTTTTGAAAAAGTTATGAAGCTAAACAGTTAAGTTAAAAACTGTGGAAATACACGTGGAATAATTCAACATTGTGTGGATTTCTTGTGTAACATTTTGGGGGCCTGTCCGGGAGAAATTGTGGAAGAAACTGAATGGTTGTAACTGTTTTGACGGTCGATTGATCACTGTGTACGAGGACGTGAGTGTATCGCCGCCATTACACCTTAATTTTGTGTTTCCATGGACAACGTTTTGTCGAGCAGGATGCAACGGGTTGTAGTTTAAGGGAACATTTGGTGTGGACAGCTGGTCATAAGATAATAGGGTGTGGATTCGAGGCCAGGGAAGATAGGAACGCTGTTTTATTGGATTTTATACATGCGGGTTTATGATCGTGTTGTTTATATGTAAAAGCAAAATGGCGGAGGAGAAACTGATTCTCCTGGCTCGCAAAATTTTGTCGTTGGACTTGAGTAGGTTATGTGAATTTGCTCTTCATGCTAAAGTTGAAAAGTCGGCAGTAGAGGGCCAGAGGAAATTAAGTGTTATTCGGGCCATCAGACGAAAAATTGAGGATTCAGTTGAGGATTTGTCCGACGATGATCAAATTGAGTATGTCGATGGGTTAATCGCACATTTGGGCCCACCGCCACTCGAGGGAATGGAAGATAATTACGGCCAAGAAGAATTAGAAAACATAGGCGACCTAAAGAAACTCAAGGAAGAACTGGGTACATTAGAGTATAAGCAGCAACAAGTCGTGGAAAAATTGGCAAAAATGCAGAAAGAAAAGCTTACTGACTCAGTGAAGGACGAAGGCACGATTAAGTTTCCAGTTAAAGGGGTTGAGCAAAGCATATTCCACAGAGATTTTAAAATACCAGGAGTGGTGGGCGACCCTGGCCAGAAGGATAAGCTGGGTTATCAAGCTCTAATATCCCAAATAGAATCAGGGCTTGCCAAGGGATACTCGGATAAGGAAGTAGTTAGTGCCGTAGTCCGTGCTATACAGCCAGGCCTGCAACTAAGAAGCTATCTAGAAAACATGACTGACCTAACCCTGCCCAGGCTGCGTAAGATTCTTCGCTTCCATTTTCATGAGAAAAATGCCACAGAACTTTACCAGCTTCTAACAAACATTGCCCAGCTGCCCAATGAAGACCCGCAGTCATTTTTGATGAGAGCACTCACGATTAGACAGAAGATAATTAGTGCTTCAAAAGAGTGTGATAGTGAGGTTAAGTATGATGCTTCCTCAGTGCAAAGTTTGTTCCTGCATGCCTTGGAAACTGGTCTCGCTGATGAAACCATCCGTACAAAAATAAGACCTCTCACTCAAAACCCAAAAGTCGCAGACGAAGACCTCATTGGAGCAATGAGCCTAGCCATATCGGCAGAAGCCGAGCGAAGTAATAAGTTCAGTCTTACCAACAGGGGAAAGTCTGCAAAGGTGTTCACCGTTGATAGTGCAGTAGAACCAACCACAAGGAAAGAATTGCAGAAGGATTCACCACTCCTAGCTGCACTGAAGGCTGTACAAGCAGAGCTGGCCACAGTGAAATCGGAAGTTAAGACCCTCCGGGAAGTAGCAGGTAACCAGAAAGCAGACACTATGATACCTAGTCATCATGGTGGGGGTGGAGTGAAAGCTGGAACAAGACAACCTGGTTGCCAAGAGTGTAGAAGGAAGGGGGAAGGCAACCGATGCCCACATTGCTACCTCTGTGGTGGCTTGAACCATATTTCACGCTACTGTCAGACCAGGCTCAGAAGTTATCCGGGAAACGCAGCCAGGCTACCCCCGTGGGACAGGGAGTAGCCTCGCCAGAGAAAGAGAAGTCCCACCAGTGTAGTTGTTGCCTGAAGCCCGATTGCCACACACAGTTACTACAGTGTTCAAGGTGCCAGTCTGTTTGGTATTGTTCGGTGCGTTGCCAGAAGGCTCATTGGCCAAAGCATAAAGTGTTATGCAAAGCAATCAAGGAACTCTCTGAGAGAGAATCGTTTAAAGAAAAGGGGTTAGGAGATGCCCAAGACAGAGGTGTGTATGCTAGTCACATCTCTCCCAGGCAACAGGAACGTATAGTTAAGCTGGTGGGAAGAAAGTGTTTGGTAGACTGCTACCTGGATGACATGGCTACAAAAGTTTTATGGGACACAGGAGCCGAAGTGTCAATTGTTTCAGTAGATTTCCTGAAGCGCCAACTACCAACAGTCAAAATAAGGGATATTGAACACTTACTTGGTACAGATGGGTCCATAAGTTTGCAAGCAGCAAATGGGACGAATATCCCTTACTGTGGATGGATAGAGATTGATGTAAGGTTAACAAATGAAAATGAGACAGAAACTAGGGTTCCGTTCTTGGTGACAATGGAGAACATTGAGCAGCCCATCATTGGTTTTAATGTTATAGAATTAATGGTCAAGAATACTGAAGGCAAAGAAGATGATGCATTACTGGGAAGGATGTTAAGAAGCTTTAAAACGAGTAAAAGTGGTTACATACAAGCGTCGATAAGCCTAATACGTACTACCAATTCTGATGAACTTTGTCTAGTTAAATCTGCAAAGAAGCTACACACTGTCCCTGCAGGGGAGACTGTTCACCTGTTCACTTACCTTGTCGTGCTAATACTGGACCAATCTACCATAAGACCCCTGTCATTTTTGAGCCAGATGAGTTGACAACCTGGCCTGCAGGATTAGCAGTCCACGAATCCCTTACCACTGTGAAGGAGGGTGATGCAACCATCTTATTAGTCGCAGTGACCAACAACACAAACCACGATATCACCCTGCCTGGAAGAGTTGTCCTGGGGCGCCTCCAGCTGGTCCGGTCAGTTACTCCTATTGAAGTCAGGTTTAAGGACCCTGAGACACCGACCCCATGCGAGGGACCGCCCTGTGAAAGAGATACACCGGCTGAACGGATTGAGAGTGACTTGCCATGGTTACCTGAAGTTGATTTGAGTGGACTGACGGTAAACCAAAAGGAGCAGGCAAGACAGTTGTTGGTTGATGAAGCGGATGCATTTGCAACGAACAATGATAATATCGGCTGCATTACCGAATTGGAGATGGATATTAGATTGACTAGTGACCAGCCAGTGCAGAAGAATTACATTTCCATACCCCGTCCACTCTACCCAGAAGTTAAAGGTTACGTTGAAGACTTGCTGAACCGAGCTTTCATCCGTCCAAATCGCCATTCTCAAGTAGTGTTGTCTGTGTTCGCAAGAAAGATGGCGGAATGAGGTTATGTATAGACTACAGAGAATTAAATAAGAAAACAGTGCCAGACCGGCATCCTATTCCTCGGATCCAGGAAGCGTTAGACAGTCTAGGGGGCAAGTCATGGTTTAGTGTTTTAGATCAGGGAAAAGCCTATCATCAGGGGTTCATCGGCGGGAAAAGTCAACCGTTAACTGCGTTTATTATACGAATGGGTGCGAATACCATTCGGACTCATGAATGCGCCCGCAAACTTTCAGAGATTTATGGAGAACTGTCTTGGCGAGCTGCGTAACGAGATGTGTATCCCCTACTTAGATGATGTAATTGTATTCTCAGAAACATTTTCGCAATATTGAACATCTGCGTAAAGTTCTTCGTCGGTTGAGGAGTTATGGTGTGAGGCTTAAGCCTGGAAAGTGTGCATTGTTCAAACGGTAAGTGTCTTTCCTTGGAAGAATTATCTCTCAAGACGGGTACCGGATAGATCCCAAAGCTACAAATGCAGTGATTGCAATGAAGAATTTAAAACCGCGGACCGTTGGAGAAGTAAGAAGACTCATGGGTCTACTTGGGGTGTACCGCCGTCATATCGAAAACTTTGCACAAATAGCAAAACCCGCTTACGATCTCCTCAATCCTGACCTGCTGGGGAAAAAGAATGCTACCTCAACCAGACAGAGCCCAGGGTTGCGTAGTGGACAGTTACCATCTTCGTCACCAGTGAAGTGGGAACCCAGGCACCAGTCTGCGTTGGCTACCCTAATAGGTAAAATAACTTCACCTCCTCTACTGGCATACCCAGATTATAATGCGCCATTCATTGTACACACCGATGCATCACAGGATGGCTTGGGAGCGGTCTTGTATCAGAAGCAGAACGGCTCTACCCGAGTAATTGCATATGCCTCTAGCACTCTCACCCCGCCTGCACGCAACTCCCACATTCCCTCTGCCACAGTGGAATCCTTAGCATTGAAACGGGCAGTGCCAGAACAGTTCAGGGACCACCTCTATTCCGCTCCTGACTTCGTAGTATACACCGCCAACAATCCCTTCACTTACGTCTTAACATCTGCTAAGTTAAATGCTACAGGATTGCGGTGGGTGGGAGAGCTTGCAGACTTTAACTTTGAAATACGGTATCGACCAGGCAGGTTGAATGCTGATGCTGATAGCCTTTCCCGATTGCCCCGTGACTTCCACACCTACATGGACAGTTGTACTGAGAAGTTAACTCCCGAAAGCTTGCATGCATCAATCTCTGCAGTCCAGGCATTGTCAAATGGGGACTCAATTTGGCTGACAGCCCTGACTGATGGAGAAGAGGAACTGCATCTTGTCGACGCCCTGTCATTAGCAGCTTGCAATCGAGTAAGAGTGGTGGATTTAATGAAAGCACAGAAAGAAGACCCTCACATTGGACGCGTCCTTGAATGACTCAAAGCAAACCACAAGCCGACAGTGAAGGAAAAGTACCAAGAATCACCTTTGGTTCGTAAGCTCCTGAACGAGTGGCACAAGTTTCATGTACACAGGAAGAGTTGTTCTCCCACTGAAATTTCGTCGCACCGTTTACTGTGAACTCCATGAAGAAATGGGACACCTTGGTGTTGAGAGAGTGCTAGCTCTGGCCCGAAAGAGATTTTATTGGCCACACATGAGGAGAGATGTAAAGAACTTTATCCATCACGTATGCCGATGCCTAAAACAGAGACGTCCAAATCTACCAACAAGAGAACCATTACAGCCAATTACAACAACGGCTCCTCTTCAAATGGTTTCTATAGACTTTGTGCACCTAGAGCGGAGCTCAGGAGGCTATGCATATATCCTGGTGGTGGTAGATCACTTTACCAAGTATGCGCAAGCGTACCCAACGAGGAATAAGACCGCTATTACTGCTGCAGACAGGATCTTCAATGATTTCATCCCACGCTTTGGGTTTCCTGAGAAAATCCATCATGACATGGGAGGCGAGTTTGAAAACCGTTTGTTCAAGAGGCTTGAGGAACTCTCTGGAGTAATGCACTCGAAGACTACTCCATACCATCCACAGGGCAATGGCTTGGTTGAGAGAATGAACCGTACGTTACTCAGTATGTTGCGAACCCTACCTGAAACTCACAAATCCAGCTGGAGAGATCATGTAAATAAACTCGTTCATGCATACAACTGCACTGTCCATGAGTCAACAGGTTATGCTCCATTTTTTCTTTTATTTGGTCGTAATCCTCGCCTGCCAATTGATGTAATGTTTGATCTCGAGGAGGAAACGGGAGCCAAATCACATGCTGAGTATGTTACCAAGTGGAAGTCTGCCATGCAAGAAGCTTACTCACTCGCGTCAAAATCTGCCATGAAAAGTGCCATGAGAGGGAAAAAGAATTATGACAAACGAGTAAGATCATCAGCGCTGCAAGTAGGAGATCGTGTCCTGGTACGCAACCTCACTCCTCGTGGTGGACCAGGAAAGCTCCGTGCGTTCTGGGAAGACCAAATTCATCTGGTCGTTGCAAGAAAGGGGGAGGGGAGCCCAGTATACGACGTAAGGCCAGAATCAAGTCAGGGAACTATAGCCGTACTCTACATCGAAACCTGTGACTCCCTTGTGACTGGCTGCCAGGGAAACCCTGGGAGGACCTCCCTCCTATAAGGAAGACCAGAACACCAGCACCTTACTATTGTGATGACACTGAACCACTGGTACACGAATGGGACGGAAGTGACAGCGAAGACGATCCTCCAAACATTTCATGCTGTAACCGCCCACTGAGACGTGATAGAAATGACCAAACACAGATACAGGTAGAGTCTACAAGGAAAGACGAACCACAACCAGACTTCACCTATGTTCCTGCTGGTGAGGTGTCAAGTGAAACGGGAAGAGAAGCTAACATTGCTGGTACTTCTGACGAAGCACCGTTGATGGAGGACCCTCAAGTATATGGTGGAGAGATGGTTGAACAAGAGTATACTGGCAACTTAGGCCGGCCTCGGCGTCTGAGACAGGGCCCAAAGCGCCTTACTTATGACACTCCTGGGGAACCAACTTACGTGCAGCAGGTTCGTGCCGGTCCATTCGCAGAAATACAGCAGTGTGGGATACCTACACCGCCAACACCCTACATACCTGAACTGCCAGTGAACCAGTACTGTGTGCTACCACCAGCCTTGAACTATATAGTTCCACCGGTACCACCCATGATGTCCTGGAATGCGAACATGATAGTGCCTCATATGATGCCCCAGCCAGTAGTACCACAGCTGCCACAATGGAGAGTGCCATACCAGTCATTCCAGTGCAGATAAACAGTTTTTCTTTTTTTTGCCTATTACATTGTTGTACTTAAAAAAAAAAAAAAAAAAACACGAGAATTTTCCGAAGTGTATTTAAACATTCGTCATGTGAATGCTGTGAAAACTGTCTTAAGATAGTCGTTGTACTACAGAATCGTGAACGCCAGTATGGAGAGATGAACTAAGAGATTAAGTGGTCTGTAAGGAGCTGGGCCTGATCACCCCACTCCAGGATTTAAGAAGTAAGGAATATTCTGAATCAAAAGCTACTACTCTTGTAAAGAATTATTCTGTATTGCAAGTCAAATGTCATGGATGACATTCTTTTTTAAGTTAGGGGGGAGTGTTAGATATAGAAATCCGCCAGAGGACTGGACACTGTATGCGACGTCATGTGACGTCAGAGAGAGAACCATGTGCTTTTGAAAAAGTTATGAAGCTAAACAATTAAGTTAAAAACTGTGGAAATACACGTGGAATAATTCAACATTGTGTGGATTTCTTGTGTAACAATTTCGCGTTGAAATGTTTCTATTTTTTGAAATAATCACCTGTGTATTTATACTAAAACAATTATTTGCCTCAGGCTCAGCGATTATCGGTGAATATTCACCGAGACGAAGTCAAGGTGAATATTCACCGATAATCACTTCGCCTTTGGCGAATAATTGTTAATTAAGATCTACATTTCCTGCATAATCATAAACCACAGCAAAAATACCTGTGAATTAGTGGGCGCCGTCCTTAAACTCTGCTTTGTTCTTTTGTTTTGGAAGCTACGTACATAACTAGGGCTAATCAGTAATTATGAAAGTCCACCCAACTTCCTTGACAAATTAATTTTCATAGAAACGAATATGAGGTTGTCGGTTAAAAGCAAACAAACCGTTTACAGCCTTTTACCACCAACAACCTCGCGTGTTTCATGAAAGTTTTGATGATTTTCAGTAGTATAGGAGTTGGGGGTACGAGCACATTTTTGCAAAAATGTTCTCATACCAACCCAACTCCATACTACTTTCCATTTAATGGCTACCAATTTTTAATCTCGTATTTTTAGCTACCAATTATTGATCTTATATTTTGGAAATCTATATGTTTTTAACATTGATATCTAATACAATAGTATAATGAGTTGTAGAGAAATACATGATGAATTTGTCAATATGGAAGAAGTAATTTGTCCATTTTGCAATAAACAAATAGGTAAACATACGAAAGAAATTGAGCAATGCTGCAGTCAACCTGATATAGTGAATGATAACAATATGCTAGTTTGTAAAAAATGTGGGACAGTTAATGGCTTTAAACCACTTATAGAATTTATCGAATTTCATCAGAATAAACATAAATTTCGACGTAAATCAGTGTATGTAAGAAAATATCATATAGAAAACATAATAAGTAATATGGCTGTGAAAAATAATTTCCAGATTACAGTCAAACACAAAAACAAAATAATGAAGATTTTTGAAGAAATTGGAAAGGTTATCAGGCATGTCAACGTTGATGATAGAAAGCGTATGATAAATATTAACTTTATTTTGCAAAAGATATTCAAAATGCTTGATCTTCCTCATGAAAAGATTAAGACGACTAAATCAAAAAGGACTATTGAAAAGTATGATCAATATTGGAAAGAAATACTTTTATTGATTTCAGCCAAAATCATAGCCATTATTCGGGAGTGAATTTTTTGTCATATTTTAAATAGAATCGATCAACGATAGGACTCAGATCTGTAACAACATCATCAACATTATTCATAGTTAAATATATTGATTCTTGAAAATCACCAACTCTCAGCATGTCTTTTATTGAATTTAATAGATGCTGATAACTTTGATGAGCGTATGTACAATTTTGTATTTTTAGGTCTAAGTTTTGATGTGACATCCATCCTTGAATCAGAATTGCTACCGTACTAATAGCAACTAGAGATGCTCCCCCTGTGACTATAGAAGAAGCTAAACCCGATGAAGCAAATACCACAGATAAAGAATTTCCTAGTAATTTTAATTTTTTAAAGCGTTTTACAGCCTGCTTATAAGCCCAACATTTACGATGATATACACGATAGTATGATTTGAGTTCATCAATTTGATCCAATGTAAGTTTATTTGAAATATGATTCCAATTAAATATTTTCTTTTTTTGAACTGTCATATATATAGTTTAGATTTTCAATCGTTTAAAGATACAATAAAGCAGACCTGAAATTTGACCGCAGAATGGAGATCTTTTCACCACTCTAGTTGTGTATTTTTCTGGAATAGCATATGTATAACCTCTACCTAACGAATAATGATCATAAAACCTCCCAAAAGCATCATGTAGTATGCTATGGCTGTTTAATATACCAACCCAACCGAAGATCTTTTCAAATAACCATGTAAGACAGCTATCACCTGGTCCAAGAAGACCTATTTCACCATTATTGAGTTCAAGAACTTTGTTCAATGTGATTTCTCTTTCAAAATAAAAATAGTGTAGGTATTGATAAGCAAGTGCTGATTTTAATATTTTATCGTCAATGTTTGGATGTTTTTCCTTTGTTTTTTCAGAATTGTATGTCACATATTCAAGCAATAAATTGATATACATGTATATATTACGTTATACATTTTAAAATGACCACATCACAAATCAAAATGATTTTGAATGAACCTAAACATATTTTTTAATTCATTATCAGACAGAGATTTTGCCCAAACAGCAAAAGCATATAAATCCATTTTACAGAAATTTATAGCAGTGCCATCAGTATGAACCTGACATCCAATAAATATTTCTTGAGCTGAACCTGTCAGAGTGGCAGAAATTGTTTCTGTTTTAATCGCACTGATTGATGTAACGCCTCTAAAGAGTTCTAGATTTGTCCCATTAATACGAATTGTCCAAACTTCGATATTACCAGAGAGATTTAGCAAAGAAGGAATGTTAAGTCTGCCATTTGACGATGAACCAAAATCGACATAGACTGTACCATCTCCCCATGGTATATGCATACCGAATCTGACGGCTCCGCGCCCCCATTGAAACTGAGATTGATTAAATGATGAAATGGTATATGAAATGAGTCATATATGAACTGCGGATATGAAATCAAGTGAAGCTATGATCTTCGCAGTTATGAGCGCAATTTTTGCAATTGCGTAGAGAAGCCTGAAAAATTCAGGACTTCAACGGGGTTTGAACCCGTGACCTCGCGATTCCGGTGCGACGCTCTAACCAACTGAGCTATGAAGCCACTGACGTTGGGAGCTGGTCATTTGTGGGTTCTAATGGTCCCGTGAGGAATGAAACAATGATGAAATGGTATATGAAATGAGTCATATATGAACTGCGGATATGAAATCAAGTGGGACCATTAGAACCCACAAATGACCAGCTCCCAACGTCAGTGGCTTCATAGCTCAGTTGGTTAGAGC
This sequence comes from Montipora capricornis, assembly GCF_036669925.1. NCBI lineage: Eukaryota > Metazoa > Cnidaria > Anthozoa > Scleractinia > Acroporidae > Montipora > Montipora capricornis. The sequence goes on along the minus strand of NC_090892.1, from coordinate 21,441,309 downwards.
GTCGCACCGGAATCGCGAGGTCACGGGTTCAAACCCCGTTGAAGTCCTGAATTTTTCAGGCTTCTCTACGCAATTGCAAAAATTGCGCTCATAACTGCGAAGATCATAGCTTCACTTGATTTCATATCCGCAGTTCATATATGACTCATTTCATATACCATTTCATCATTGTTTCATTCCTCACGGGACCATTAGAACCCACAAATGACCAGCTCCCAACGTCAGTGGCTTCATAGCTCAGTTGGTTAGAGCGTCGCACCGGAATCGCGAGGTCACGGGTTCAAACCCCGTTGAAGTCCTGAATTTTTCAGGCTTCTCTACGCAATTGCAAAAATTGCGCTCATAACTGCGAAGATCATAGCTTCACTTGATGAGATTGATTAGTTATTGCTTTTGTATTGACAACCAGTATTACTGTACATGTGTTACCAGATTTACCTGCTATTTCAGAAACATCAAACGAATTTTTCCCAAATAGTCATCACTACCATCAAAACAGTTTTTTTGATGAATCCCTTAGAAAAAGAGGCTTTTTTGAATTGATTGATTGTGAAAAATCGATATTATTGACAGGATCAATCCATGAACTAACTCTATCATTCGAATCGGCTGTAATTACTGAAAGAGCTGGAATCAAGGCAATGCTAATTTTGTCTAACACTGGTAGACCAGGTAGACTGTTTGAAATGATGAAAGTCGATCTGTCTTACTTTAAATCAAATTGTTCTTTTATGACAACATGGTTATCTTCCGTAGCAGCCTTTACGATGAGATTTTTGTCAGTTTCTACATGCCCATCATCGTTTATTAAAAGTTGAGTTTCATTTGTGAAATCTTCGTCAGAGTGATAGTCTATGGTATATTCGATTTTGTCGCCATTATCATCAAGAAGATAAGTACCATCTAATTCTTTCACATAGAGTGTCATATATACATCATATTATTTAATTGAATGTTTTGTGAATGTATACGTATGTTATCTACATTTTTAAATAATCGATTGATATTTACTGTTATGATTCTATTGGTTGAAAAATTCAGATTGTAAGTAAATATTTTATCCCCTTGAACGATTAAAATGTGATTGCTGGATGATAAATAAGTTGATTGAGCAAAAATCTTTATTGAAATGATATGTATTGAATCAAAATTTAAAAGTGCATGAAGTGGATTTTGAAATTCGCATCTGACTGATGATGTCAATGTCCTGCCCCATATATAAGATGGTAAAATACTGTCACTTATTGATGCAGACAAACCCAAAATCTTATTACCATTCATTTCTATGGGTACATGCATTTGAAATTTATTCTTTGCAACCTCATAAGCTTTTTCATAATCATAGATAGTGAAATCGAGATTGTTTTTTGCTTCACCTTTTATGCCGTAAATTAGAACATACAGAGGCAATAGACTGGGGCTAAGGTTGTCATAAGTACTTTCAAGAGTAACATACAACCTTCTTTGGATTTGTTTAGAAGTACCATCAGGGCTCAAATTTAAAATGCTTCGATAATATTTGTAATCAGTACTTATTTTTATTGTGTTATAATTGTCAATGTTCATGTTCAGTCTTTCGAATTGTACATTAAATCTATTGAATTCTGTATCATATCTGCCATCTTTTTCGAAATATGTTTCAATACAAACAGTATAATGGTCACTGAAATCGTCGCGTATCATTTTGAATAATTGAAATCGAATCGTCCCCTGAATGAATTACTTCCGTCATTTGTTTTTTGAACTTTCATAGTAAATGCCTTCTTGTTCGTTTTATGAGGTGAGTCATTATAGGTGATTAAATTAACATCCTGTATTGCAAAATCTTCTGTAAATTCCCCATCATCCATTGCGTATGCCAAAACGTTCTTTCGATTTTCGTGTGTGCTTATATGACTCTCTGCTATTTTTTTGTCTACGTATTTTTCACTATTGGTACTCGTGGTTGCAATAGCATCACTCACTTGCTTCAAAGTTATAGCATCTAGATTATGTGTCGCATCTTTTACATTTTTTATTTGTGAATTATTCATATTCAAATTTCCAGTCATTTTAGAGGATCCGTCTAAACGAAGTGAATCTAAAAATAATCGATCAACGTAACCTTTTCCAGTGGCATCATTTATACCTATCGGATCAGCAAGATTGACAATCTTTTTTTGTGACATATTTAAATTTCCAGTCATGTCCTGCGAACCATCACGTAGTACAACCTGATTAAAATTTGGTTTGGCAGCTAATGCAGTATCAATGTATCCTTTATTCACTACATCAGTCGATTGTGAACCGTTACCAACCTTTGTAATTTTATTGTCACCAAAGTCAAAATCACTAGTTACGGAAATACTTCCATCTCTCTTCAAATAATTGCTCAAATTCAAGTTTGCAGTATGACTTTCTAAATATTGTTTGTTGACGACATCATTGTTCCCTGTTGGGTTGGCCGCATTGATAACGCGTTTATTATGCATGTTAACAGTTGGTTGGTCTCTTCGCACGAAATGGTCTTCACCGTATCCTCTTGTTATAAGTTGTTTACGGTGTGTATTACTGCCTGGGTTATACAATCGTTTTCCGTTGCAATTAATGTCGTTATTAGCGCCTTCTCGAAAAATCTATTCTCGAAATAATTCATGGTTACGACATCTTTGCTACCCTTTCTCGGATCTTTTACATTTTTAACTGTGTGATTTCCCATTTGCAGATTGTGAGTCATAATGACAGATCCGTCTTTTTTTAGATAATCACCAAGTGCAGAAGAATTTTGCTTTCGAATCGAGTTGTCTCTTGTTGACAGCATCGTTTTGTAAAGTACCATCAGGTAAATTTATTTTTCGATTTTTCATGTCTATAGGATTTTGTACTTCAATATTCCCAGTGACAGTATTCAGATCGACATAGAAGGCTTCAAGTTGTAGATGTGTTAATGCATCAGCTGTATTATGTCTTCCAGCTCCAACATTTTCAATACGTCGATTATCCATATTGAGGGCTCCAGTCATTGCATTGCTTCCATCCAATTTTAATGTCTTATTGACCTCTGTATCAACATAACTTTGTACTGGCGTCAGTATTTGCTTGCGGTTGTCCTACATTAGTCAATATTTTGGTTTCGATGTTGTAATTTCCATTACCATCGACTGAAAATCCAATTCCAGGAGGTCCTCTAGGACCAGGTAGTCCGATACTGGTGCCTGTTTTCATGTGACCAACATGATCAGGTCCCTGTTTGTCGTTAAATATTCCCATATATTATAATATTAGATATTTCCATAAAAATTCCTTTTTGCCAGTCTCTTCGGTTTGTCTACGTATAAAAATGAATATGGTTTGTTTGTCGCTTCCTCGTATGAGTTTCTTGTTACATTTAACTCTCCCGATATCATGTTTCTCTCACCATTGCTTGGAAATTCGTAGACGACATAATGGCTACAATTGAGTCTGATGTCTTTTGGCGTCCTGTAAAAACTCTGACTAAGGTATATCACAGAACAATTTTTATGTCTTCCTTGAATGAAATAGAGAATCAATGGTTTTTGATTTTTGTCGCAAATGAAATCGTCAAATATAACTATTTTCTGAGAGTCACTATCCAGACCATCAACCGGCTTGATTTCATCATTATTGTAATGTATAATATCATAACCAACCTGACTACTTATGTCGTTCATTGATTGGATCATGTGCTTGCATTTTTCTTGTTCAAGATTTTTGCCATACAAATGGAATTGATCATAATAAACCAGCGGTTTCATGAGCATATGATAAAGCAAATTAGTTTTGCCGCTACCTGAATTTCCGCATATCAGCATTCTGAATGGTTCATCAGGCATATATTCAAAAAGTTGTTTGAAATTTGTATTTTCATCTTGTTGAAAATCATAATTTGGTATTTCCATATATAATAGGTTAGACAAGTTGAGATAAGTTTAGATAAATATAGATAAGTTTAGTTAAGTTATGTAATTGATATATATACATGGACAAAAAAAATTCGAAAAGATCAGTAATGCAAAAATTGTAGCTGGTAAAAAAACCAGAGATGTTAGAAATATGTTGAAACAGTATAAGGAGGAAAAACAAGATGCTTTTGAAGGAATATCAGATATCTACAAACCATTAATTGACACTCAAAAAAGTGTGAAGGAAACCATCGATGAAAAACAGGATCAATTAATTGTGCAACTTCAAAACAACCAAAAAACATTGTCAAGCGGTTTGGACAATTTAATTTTATACAATCAATTAGCTCAGGTTGCACCGGAGGTTAAACAAATTGAATATCAACCATCGACGTCGTCGACACCAGCAATAACCATATCAGAACCAACAGAACCAAAGAAAACCAAATTAAAAGCACCGAATATAGATAATGGGTTTGACACTGACGATGTTGAAATACTTGAAAAATACGATCTATATATGCCATCCGAAGTGTTTAAACGTGCTGTGACTGGTTCTATCGATATCGACGATTATAATGTAGAACTGAGCAAAATTAGAAGAAAACTTTCTGCTCAAAAAGGTAGACTTTCACAAAAAAGCGTCAAAGAAAAGAATGCCGAGAAAATCAAAGATTTGAACGTTTTGCAAAAGTACAGCAATAGAATAAATGTGATTCCTGAGGGTTTAACAACTATGAAAACTGGGGAGGGATTTTATACACAAAAAAAAGAGAAATGCTTACAAAGTTCAGCAAAATGGTAAATATGGAGGTTTAATAATCGATCTTCCAAAATTATTTGGTCAATTGAGGATGGTTGCTCACAAGGACGGTAAAAAGGTGTATGATAAACAAGCTGATTTTGACACAATAGATTTATTTACAAAGAGATACAATAGTGGGAAGAAGTATTCACCGTTGTCTAGAGAAATATTCAATTAATGACATAAACACTTTATAAATTCAAGAAATTAGGTTCTGGTGTTATTTATTATAATAATCCCGAAGATCTCTTGTCAAGATTGGAACTGCTTGGAGGATCTATTCTAGCTGGTAATAATGCGGTCATAATGAGTTTACACAGGTAGCTCATGCATTAAACAAAATTGGTGTCGTAAGCAATGATCAACTGAATGATTTATTGAGAGAATATGTAATCTAATGTATATACTTGGAAGATAGAACGATATATGTTTCATCTGTCAATAGAGAAACAATTGGTAAAAGTGAACCACATGATTTTAAAATCAAACTAAGGGAAACACTTGGTCTTGATCGTAACATGCACCATGAAATAGCGGTTGACACTCTTATCATGACATACAGTTGGCATAACGTCGCTGATGATTTCGCAAACAATAAAATCAAATATTCTACAGACAGTGGTGGTACATGGAAAACGGTTACCTTTCAAAATGGAATGTACAGTTATTCAGATATAAATGATTATTTACATGAAAGCATGGTTGGAAATGGAGATAAAGCTCATAATGGAATTTTTGGTATCAATATATTATTTGTTTTGTCGACTTACAAGGTTGTTATCGAACTGAAAACCAATTATCAGGTCGATTTTAGAAACACAGATTTTGCTGATCTGTTAGGATTCGACAAGAAAATAGTCTTGGCGACTGAATATGGGGCAAGGCTGCCCAATATCACACGATCAGTCGATAAAATAAATGTTCATTCTGACATCGTCGAAAATTCAATTGTCAGTGGTTCAGACGATAATCTATTATGTGTGATTCCGACAGACAATTTAACTCGGAGTTATAGTTTCAAGTTTGAGCCTAGAAGACTTTTGTTCAATGAAGTGTCAAGAACAAATATCAATGAAATCAGATTTTATTTGACAGATTCACTTTTACGACCTATAAATTTTAATGGTATTGATTGGTTTATGACTCTGATTTTGAGGTCAAGATTGAGAACAATTGTGTAATGTATTATTATTATGAATCAAAGCTTGTACAAGAAAAGATACGATCCTGATATGGGTATGTATGTTAAAAAACACATTTATGGCGAAGGAATAGCTGATATTTTGAAGACAATAGGCAGTAAAATATTCAACAAAACTGTAAAGGAAGGCATCAAAAAAGGATCTGAAAAAGCCATTGCAACTGCAGTCGAAAAATCAGACAATTATGCTTCTAAAAAGGCTGGCGAAAAAATAGTACAATTGTTGAGCAAAAAGAACAAGGAACCTGCATTCGGTTTAATGACAGAAACGAAATCGATCAATCCAAGACAGTTATCGCAATATGAAATAAACGAAAGAGTGAATAATACCTTGTCAGGTGGAAAATTGAGAAGAAAAGTCAAATTTATATAATGTATTATTATAATGAATTCTTTTAGAAATCCAAAATACGTAGAAAGATATGAAGACGTTGTCTTTGAGCCTGAAACAGCTCTAGTTACAGCTCTCGATGCTAACCAAAAAAAAGAAGGACATAGATTTGTAGCCGACAATACAGGCGAAGTGACACCTTTCGACTGGTATAATGCACGAATTTCTCTTGATTTCAAAGTTGTTTTAGCAGCTGATGGAGGCGATATTGCTGCTGAAGATCACAATGGAATTGTAAATGGTTCGCATAGTTTCATCAAGCATCTTGACATCAAATTCAATGGAAAAAAAGTGTATGATTGTGATAATGGAAACCATGCTACCAATATTAAAAATTTATTAGAGTATAGCCCAGGTTATGCAAACAGTACAGCCACAAATGAACTTTTTTTTATCTGGACACAAACAGACATGCTGAAGAGAGAGTAGCACAAGCCAATTACAATAAAGGTTTTGCTTTGAGAAAGGCTCAATTAGGTACTTCTAACACAGTTTCGACAGAAATATCTCTCAATCGTTTTTCTTATTTCGAAGCTCTTCAAGATCAACTGACACCAAATGGCAGAAAAGAGATAAGTATTGACATCGAATCAGATGCCAATCTGGTATGGCAGGCAGGTGCTGATTGCAGAATCGTTGTAACTAGGATGCAGTTAGTTGTGCCTAGAATAACTTTCAATTCTGAAGGACAAACACTGTATCTGGATAGATTCGTCAAAAAAGAATCTCAGAAATGGTCTTATTTGAAGGAACAGATTTATAGATCAGACTCAACCCGGCAGAGAGTCGGAACTTTCAAAATCAGCTCAGGGATTAATAAACCTAGACATGTTTTCGTATACATCAGTAATGATGCAAATGATGAACTTCAGACTGCAAATCCTTTTTTATATAACACATTCAGCGTAACAAATGCAAGAACTCTTACAAGTTGCCACTTAGTCCTAGGAAATGGAAATGACTATCCTGAGGTAAATTACAGTCCAGCAACAGATTTGACAAGAGTATACAGAGATGTACTTAAATACGTTCATAAAAACAATGAATACAGCGAAGGCACACTGTTGAACAGAAACAATTTTAGTACAATATTTCCATTTTTGTATTTCGATTTGACCAAACAAAAACTAGATATTAGAGACGGTACAACTAAACTGACTTTCAAGTATGAATTATCCGCTGGAACTAATGCAGACTACAGTGTATATGCTCTGGTTCTTAATGAGGAGGATGCCGAAGTAATCAACAAAAACGGTAAATTGATGTTTCGTTAAGAGATGACCAATTTTCAAACATATTCATTTCATGAAGATTGAATATTATGTAACATATATTATATTCAATTAATGACAACGAAATATCATTCTCATGGTGTTAAATTAAGTCAGGGTCAATTAACAAAGCTTGCAAGAGCATATTCAACTAAATCACCTATCACTCTACGATTATCAAGAGACGAACTTAGTGGTTCAGATGAATTAATGCTTACAAAAACACAACTGAAAAAAATACAAAAAGCAATGAAAAATGGCGTCGGAGTAGACATTAAGATCAGCAAAGCTCAAATACAAAATGCTGTAAGACACGGTGTTTCTCTTTGGAGCACTCTAGCTGGTTTATCTTCAAGAGTGCTACCAATGGTAATGCCATTAGCCAAAAAGGTTGCTAGTCCTCTTTCTTCTGGTGCTGTTTCAGGATTAGCTAGCTTGGGTATTGACAAATTATTTGGAGGCGCAGTCATGATACCTAGTTCAAAGGTTAATAAACTGATTCCATACAAAGATCATTTGACTGCTACTCAAAAGAAAAACATATTACAAGCGCTCCAAACAGGTTCCGGAATGCATTTCAAACCTACTCAAAAACAGATTGAAAGCGGTATTTGGAGTATCCTTGCATCTATCGGAATACCCATGGTGCTAAATGCTTTGACCGGTAAAGGACTTCAGGTCGATCATTCTGACACACCAAGAAATTCTGTTTATACCCTGAAAAGAAGTGGTGGCAAAGGACTACAAGTCGATCCACCTCCTCCTTTTTATGGAACTTGGGAAAATCCAATTGGTATGGGGCTGAAGCCAAAAAAAAAGACCTCAAACAAAAAAAAAGGTTCAGGATTGCTTCTCGGGAAGAACAGCCCATTCAATTCAATCCCAATTCTAGGAGCTCTGCTGTAATGAAATTCATAGACAAACCGCTCAGCAATTTCGATTTGATCAATTGGGTGAAGCAATTGGGGATAAAACATTTCAGGGGCGTTTTCAGCAGAGACAGATTATCTGATAAAATAAATCACAAGGAGGTTGGAATTGTTAATCTTGATACACATACAGGTCCTGGAACTCACTGGGTTTGTTATCGTAATGTTGACAATCATTTATGTGAATACCTCGACAGTTTTGGTTTAATAATGCCTAATGAAGTACAATCATATCTGCGAACCAGTGGTGAAAAATTGATTTATTCTTCTGATGAAATACAAGAGAGGGATTCTGTTTTATGCGGTTACTGGTGTCTATACTATCTATTGGAAAGACAAAGAGGCAGATCGATCCTTGATGTCATACATAATTCCAAGTTCAGTGCAACAGACAAATCAGTGAACCATGCATTCATAATCGATTATTTCAAAAATATCTAATATAAATATATATGAAATCATATTTTGTGAAACAAAAAAAAGTAACTGAATGTGTTGAACCTTCAGGTTACAAAACAACCAAAAATGGCAGACTGATGTTTTATTGTACATGCTTAGAATGCGGAATAAAGAAGACTAAATTTGTTAAATCAGATTCGAAAATCATGGAAAACGGGTTAGCCCGCTCCAAGAAGCGGGCTTTTTAGATATTGGAAACAGTCATAGCTTAGGTGAAATGGCTTTGAAAGCTGGTTTAAAAGGTGCATTCAATCTTGGTAGAATTGGAGCTTCAAAGGCGATTAAATCAGATTTTGCTAAACAAAAAATAAAAGGTATGGCTAACAAATATCTAGATCAAGCTTTGGATAGTATCACATCTGATTTATCTAAAAAATTAAACCCTCTTCATGGCGGTTCTTTAGACATTCACAAAGCTATTGGAAAACTTCCAAAACCAAAAAAAGGTTGGACGCTTCCTGGGCATCATTACACTGGCCCTTACAACCCTCTAGAAGATCAACTGAAGTATGACCCAAAAACTGGTCAAATATTAGAAATATACGATATACCGACTGGAAGAACTGATGCAATAGCAATGCAACACGATGTTGATTATTCCGTCTGCAAGGATGATAGGAAATGTAAAAATAAAGCAGATAGAAAAATGGTTCAAGCTTTAGACAACGTACCGTATAATGAAAGACAATGGGGGCATTGGTTGGCAAGAAATGTTATCAATACAAAGCAGAAACTAGGTCTAGGAGTTTCAAAAAACGGAAAAAGCCGTCGAGTGAAGAAAACTGGCAAGAAAAATTAGCAGATGAATTACATAAACCCATAAGACGCAACTTTACTCGGCGGCGTGTAATCACAAATCATATTGATGAAATATGGGCAAGTGATCTTGTTGAAATGCAAAAATCTAGCAAATGGAATAAGGGTTACCGATATCTTCTAATGGTCATTGATGTTTTCAGTAAATACGGTTGGATTGTACCATTAAAGGATAAAAAGGGTGAATCTATCACTGAAGCATTTAAAACAATATTCAAGGAAGGCAGAAAACCACAATATTTATGGGTTGATAAGGGAAAGGAGTTCTATAACAAACACTTGAAAGACTTGCTGGAGAAAAATGGGATACTTATGTATTCAACTGAGAATGAAGAGAAATCCTCAGTGGTTGAAAGGTGGAATCGAACAATTAAATCCAAAATGTGGAAACAGTTTACAGTTCAAGGTAATACAATGTATCTTGATATGCTACCCAAACTAGTAAAACAGTACAACAACACAAAACATTCAAGCATAAAGATGACACCTGTTGAAGCTAGCAAAAAGAGCAATGAAGGAACCGTTTACTTCAATCTATATGGTGATATGGAACAAGCAACATCTAAACCTGATTTTAAGGTTGGTGATAAGGTCAGAATATCTAAGTATAAACGGAATGTGTTTGACAAGGGTTACACACCAAATTGGACTGAAGAAGTGTTTACAGTTGATAAGATCCAATACACTAATCCAATAACATACAAACTAAAAGATCTCAGAGGTGAAGACATTCAAGGAAGTTTTTATCAACCTGAACTATTAAAAGCCAGACAGGATGTTTTTCGTATTGACAAAGTCATTCGGAGGGATTATAAGAAGAAGCAAGCTCTGGTAAAATGGAAGGGATACAGTGATGATTTCAATAGCTGGATACCATTGAAAGATATTGAAAACATATAAAACATTTAAACTGAAGTTATGTAACATATATATAATAACTACGGTTCATACTGTGTTTGCTATTCGTAGCCAAAAATATTTGATTGTTTCTGGCTATGTTTAAAAACGCACTCAAAAAAATCTATTTAAAATTAAAATATAGTTGATATAGTATAAATAAATGGAACTTCAAAAGACAAATTATAAAAATGATAAACTGAATGTTGAAATCAATTGTTACGTTGATAAGAAAAATAAAACATGGTTCCGCGGAAAAGAAATAGCTTCAATACTGGGATACAAAAATACACGAAAAGCAAATCATAAATCATGTTCACAAAGATGACAAAAAATTGATGGTCTGCAAAATAAAGCCAAAAGCAAGGGGTAACAAAACGTTACCCCTTGATGAGAGCCCTGAAACTGGGGGTACCAAAACGTTACCCTTGCTGAGGACCTTGAAAAGGCAATTGAATGTTTATTCATAAATGAATCTGGTTTTTATTCATTGATTCTTTCTTCCAAACAACCTAAAGCAAGAGAATTCAAACATTGGGTTACAAGCAAAGTTTTGCCATCAATTAGAAAGAAAGGATATTATGACATAAAAAGTAAAAAATTGTTGATCGAGAGCGAGTACGACCTGCATTGCAAAGTTGTTTCATTCTTGAGAGACAAATATTCTGAAGAAGTTTTAATGGCACCTGGGTTAGGTGAAAACCAACGCTCCGATAGTTTGAGATTAACATCTTGGAAAAAGGGATATATGTCTGGACAATGTGACCTCATGATTTTAAATCCAACAAGCAAGCACAATTCTTTATGCATTGAATTCAAAAGCCCAACAGGTTTGTACATTGTATCTGACAAACAAATTTATATGAAAAACATGTATGAGAAAAATAAATGCAAATATATAATGAGCAATTCTTATGATGATGTGATATTCGAAATAGTCAAACACATGGAAGAAAGCAAAAGATATATAAAACGCAGGTCTTGTTGAAATTAAACGCAACACATATAAAAAAATATATAGTCATACTATTATGGAGAAGCAAATTGAATTTAAAAGAGGAAGACCGAGATTTTACACAGACGAAGAAAGGAGACAAAGAAAAACCGATTACATGCTTCACAAGCCTTGGTTTTGTGACATATGTAAAAATGAAAAAGATTATAGTTTGGCTGGCAAACATTGCCATCTTCACACAAAAAAAACATTATTCAAATGCATTGAGTTACAATGCCGCAAATACCGAAAATAACCAATAAACCAAACATTTTTAAAAACATTGACAGTTCATAGTATTCATAATATGGATACTTCGAATTTTGCGACTGTTTAAACGCACATCTATAGACACTTAAAGAAATATTATCTATAGTTATAATATGAATAAAGAATGAAAATGAAAAATAATACATCACAATATAATATGAATAAAAAAGATCTCAAAAAACTGAGTAAATCCGAACTAATCAAACTGTTATTAAAGCAACAAAATAATAAACCAGTACCATCTCCGAGGACTGCAAAACCAATTAGACCAATCCCAACATCTCGTAAGAGTGTAAATCAAATGGTTCAAGATTATGAAAACAGCATAATTCTTCCACCACTGGAATTCAGGGATAAACCAGTGCCAGCACCAAGAACTAAAAAACCAGTACCAGCACCAAGAACTAAGATTGAGCAAACAGCAAAAGCATTAAAAGGTTACACAAAGTCTTTTGAGATAAATATCAAAAACAACAAAGACCCACTTATGCAACTGCAAAATACAAGAAAGGCTGTTGCTAACCATATTGAAAACATATTAATATCAATGAAAGGGCTCAAGTTTGTTGAAACACTGAGGGTGACATTTGAAAAGGAAATCGGTCGTGAAGAAAGACTGATCAAGACTGCTTATTTCAACAGTCAACCACAAACAATAACAAACGGAACACAAACGGAACTAGCTTTATCTTTATCAAAACAAGACATACTAAATAAGATTGCAGTTTGGATCTCAGAGGGATCTGGTTGGACTATTCAATCTATCAACAACCATTATCTTAATGTGGTGAAATATGAACCAATGAGAGCATCATCATACATTA